>NW_025728007.1:655222-982833 GCF_021461385.2 Schistocerca piceifrons | reverse complement strand
AATTAAATACGAAAGGCACAATGCCAACTTAAGTAAAAGAAGACTGACTCTTCTTACTGACTATGATTTGACCCATTCCTGTGACACAAGTTATAGATTCCGATGCTTCACTTCAGGTTTACTGTATCCCTGTGACCTTCTTATTGACGATGAAACACAGAAATAGCATCGGAATTAAATAGAAAAGGCACAATGCCGACTTAAGTACAAGAAGACTGACTCTTCTTGCTGTCTATGGTTTGAACCATTCCTGTGACACTAGTTATAGATTCCGATGCTTCACTTCAGGTTTACTGTATCCCTCTGACCGTCTTATTGACGATGAAACACAGAATTTGCATCGGAATTAAATAGAAAATGCACAATGCCGACTTAAGTTCTAGAAGACTGTCTCTTCTTACTGACTATGTTTTGAACCATTCCTGTGACACTAGTTATGGATTCGGAAGATTCACTTCAGGTTAATTGTATCCCTCTGACCTTCTTATTGACGATATAACACAGAAATTGCATCGGAATTAAATGCAAAAAGGCACAATGCCGAATAATTACAAGAAGACTGACTCTTCTTACTGTCTATTTTTGAACCAGTCCTGTGACACTAGTTATAGACTCCGATGCTTCACTCCAGGTTTACTGTATCCCATGGACCTTCTTATTGACGATGAAACACAGAAATTGCATCGGAATAGAATGCAAAGGGCACAATGCCGACTTAAGTAAGAGAAGACTGACTCTTCTTACTGTCTATGATTTGAACCATTCCTGTGACATTCGTTATAGATTCCGATGCTTCACTCCAGGTTTACTGTATCCCTTGGACCATCCTATTAACGATGAAACACAGAAATTGCGACAGAATTAAACAGAAAATGCACAATGATGACTTAAGTACAGGAATACTGACTCTTCTTACTGACTATGTTTTGAACCATTCCTGTGACACTAGTTATAGATTCCGATGCTTCACTTCAGGATTACTGTATCCCTCTGATCTTCTTATTGACAGTGAAACACAGAAATTGCATCGGAATGAAATACAAAAGGCACAATGCCGACTTAAGTACAAGAAGACTGACTCTTCTTACTGTCTATGTTTTGAACCATCCCTGTGATACTAGTTATAGATTCCGATGCTTCACTTGAGGTTTACTGTATCCCTTGGACCTTCTTATTGACGATGAAATACCGAAATTGCATCGGAATTAAATACAAAAGGCAAAATCCCAACTTAAGTACAGAAGACTGACTCTTCTTAATTTCTATGTTTTGAACCATTCCTGTGACACTAGTTATAGATTCCGATGCTTCACTCCAGGATTACTGTATCCCTCGGACCTTCTTATTGACGATGAAACACAGATATTGCATCGGAATTAAATACAAAAGGCACAATGCCGCCTTATGGACAAAAAGACTGACTCTTCCTACTGTCTATGTTTTGAACCATTCCTGAGACACTAGTTATAGATTCCGATGCTTCACTTCAGGTTTACTGTATTCCTTGGACCGTCTTATTGACGATGAAACAAAGATATTGCATCGGAATTCAATACAAAAGGCACAATGCTGACATAAGTACTAGAAGACTGACTCTTCCTACTGTCTATGTTTTGAACCATTCCTGAGACACCAGTTATAGATTACGATGCTTCACTTCAGGTTTACTGTATCCCTTGGACCGTCTTATTGACGATGAAACAAAGATATTGCATCGGAATTCAATACAAAAGGCACAATGCCGACTTAACTACAAGAAAACTGACTCTTCTTACTGACTATGCTTTGAACCATTCCTGTGACACTAGTTATAGATTCCGATGCTTACCTTCAGGATTACTGTATCCCTCTGACCTTCTTAGTGACAATGAAACATAGAAATTGCATCGGAAATAAATAAAAAACACAATGCCGACTTAAGTACATGAACACTGACTCTTCTTACTGTCTATGTTTTGAACCATTCCTGTGACACTAGTTGTAGATTCCGATGCTTCACTTAAGGTTTACTGTATTCCTTGGACCTTCTTATTGACGATGAAAGACAGAAATTGCATCGGAATTAAATACAAAAGACACAATGCCGACGTAAGTACAAGAAGTCTGACTCTTCCAGCTGTCTATGCTTTGAACCATTCCTGTGACACAGGTTATAGATTCCGATGCTTCACTTCAGGTTTACTGTATCCCTCTGACCGGCTTATTGACGATGAAACACAGAAATTGCATCGGAACTAAATACGAAAGGCACAATGCCAACTTAAGTACAAGAAGACTGACTCTTCTTACTGACTATGGTTTGAACCATTTCTGTGACACTAGCTATGGATTCCGATGCTTCACTTCAGGTTTACTGTAACCCTGTGACCATCTTATTGACGATGAAACACAGAAATAACCTCGGAATTAAATGGAAAAGGACAATGCCGACTTAAGTACATGAAGACTGATTCTTCTTACTGTCTATGTTTTGAACCATTCCTGTGACACTAGTTGTAGAATCCGATGCTTCACTTCAGGTTTACTGTATCCCTTGGACCTTCTTATTGACGATGAAACACAGACATTGCATCGGAATTAAATACAAAAGACACAATGCCGACTTAAGTACAAGAAGACTGACCCTTCCAACTGTCTATGTTTTGAACCACTCCTGTGACACTAGTTATAGATTCCGATGCTTCACATCAGGTTTACTGTATCCCTCTGACCGTCTTATTGATAATGAAACACAGAAATTGCATCGGAATTAAGTAGAAAATGTACAATGCTGACTTAAGTACTAGAAGACTGACTCTTCCTACTGTCTATTTTTGAACCATTCCTGAGACACTAGTTATAGATTCCGATGCTTCACTTCAGGTTAACTGTATCCCTCTGACCTTCTTATTGACGATAAAACACAGAAATTGCATCGTAATTCAATACAAAAGGCATAATGCCGACTTAACTACAAGAAGTCTGACTCTTCTTACTATCTATGCTTTGAACGATTCCTGTGACACTAGTTATAGATTCCGATGCTTAACTTCGGGATTACTGTATCCCTCTGACCTTCTTAGTGACGATGAAACACAGAAATTGCATCGGAAATAAATACAAAAACACAATGCCGACTTAAGTGAAAGAATATTGACTCATCTTACTGTCTATGTTTTGAACCGTCCCTGTGACACTAGATATAGATTCCGATGCTTCACTCCAGGTTTACTGTATCCCTTGGACCTTCTTATTGACGATGAAGCACCGAAATTGCATCGGAATTAAAGACAAAAGGCACAATGCCGAGTTAAATACAAGCAGACTGACTCTTCTTACTGTCTATGCTTTGAACCATTCCTGTGACACTAGTAATAGATTCCGATGCTTCACTTCAGGTTTACTGTATCACACGGACCTTCTTATTGACGATGAAACACAGATATTGCATCGGAATAAAATGCAAAGGCCACAATGCCGACTTAAGTAAGAGAAGACTGACTCTTCTTACTGTCTATGATTTGAACCATTCCTGTGACACTAGTTATAGATTCCGATGCTTCACTCCAGGATTACAGTATCCCTTGGACCTTCTTTTTGACGATGAAACACAGAAATTGCATCAGAATTAAATACAAAAGGGAAAATGCCGACTTAAGTACACGAAGACTGACTCTTCTTACTGTCTATGCTTTGAACCATTCCTGTGACACTAGTAATAGATTCCGATGCTTCACTTCAGGTTTACTGTATCTCTTGGACCTTCTTTTTGACGATGAAACACAGAAATTGCAACGGAATTAAATAGGAAAAGCACAATGAAGACTTAAGTACAAGAAGACTGACTCTTCTTACTGACTATGTTTTGAACCATTCCTGTGACTCTAGTTATAGTTTCCGATGCTTCACGTGAGGTTTACAGTATCCCTTGGACCTTCTTATTGACGATGAAGCACAGAAATTGCATCGGAATTAAATACAAAAGGCAAAATGCCAACTTTAGTACAGAAGTCTGACTCTTCTTACTTTCTATGCTTTGAACCATTCCTGTGACACTAGTTATAGATTCCGATGCTTCACTCCAGGATCACTGTATCCCTTAGACCTTCTTATTGACGATGAAACACAGATATTGCATCGGAATTAAATACAAAAGGCACAATGCCGCCTTATGGACAAGAAGACTGACTCTTTCTACCGTCTATGTTTTGAACCATTCCTGAGACACTAGTTATAGATTACGATGCTTCACTTCAGCTTTACTGTATCCCTTGGACCGTCTTATTGACGATGAAACAAAGATATTGCATCGGAATTCAATACAAAAGGCACAATGCCGACTTAAGTACTAGAAGACTGACTCTTCCTACTGTCTATGTTTTGAACCATTCCTGAGACACTAGTTATAGATTCCGATTCTTCACTTCAGCTTTACTGTATCCCTTGGACCGTCTTATTGACGATGAAACAAAGATATTGCATCGGAATTCAATACAAAAGGCACAATGCCGACTCAACTACAAGAAAACTGACTCTTCTTACTGACTATGATTTGAACCATTCCTGTGACACTAATTATAGATTCCGATGCTTAACTTCAGGATTACTGTATCCCTCAGACCTTCTTCGTGACAATGAAACATAGAAATTGCATCGGAAATAAATAAAAAACACAATGCCGACTTAAGTACATGAAGACTGACTCTTCTTACTGTCTATGCTTTTGAACCATTCCTGTGACACTAGTTGTAGATTCCGATGCTTCACTTCAGGTTTACTGTATCCCTTGGACCTTCGTATTGACGATGAAAGACAGAAATTGCATCGGAATTAAATACAAAAGACACAATGCCGACTTAAGTACAAGAAGACCGACTCTTCCAACTTTCTATGCTTTGAACCATTCCTGTGACACTGGTTATAGATTCCGATGCATCACTTCAGATTTACTGTTTCCCTCTGACCGGCTTATTGACGATGAAACACAGAAATTGCATCGGAACTAAATACGAAAGGCACAATGCCAACTAAAGTACAAGAAGACTGACTCTTCTTACTGACTATGTTTTTAACCATTTCTGTGACACTAGCTATGGATTCCGATGCTTCACTTCAGGTTTACTGTATCCCTCTGACCATCTTATTGACGATGAAACACAGAAATAACCTCGGAATTAAATGGAAAAGGCACGATGCCGACTTAAGTACATGAAGACTGATTCTTCTTACTGTCTATATTTGAACCATTTCTGTGACACTAGTTGTAGAATCCGATGCTTCACTTCAGGTTTACTGTATCCCTTGGACCTTCTTATTGACGATGAAACACAGACATTGCATCGAAATTAAATACAAAAGACACAATGCCGACATAAGTACAAGAAGACTGACCCTTCCAACTGTCTATGTTTTGAACCACTCTTGTGACACTAGTTATAGATTCCGATGCTTCACTTCAGGTTTACTATTTCCCTCTGACCGTCTTATTGACAATGAAAGACAGAAATTGCATCGGAATTAAATAGAAAATGTACAATGCTGACTTAAGTACTAGAAAACTGACTCTTCCTACTGTCTATTTTTGAACCATTCCTGAGACACCAGTTATAGATTCCGATGCTTCACTTCAGGTTAACTGTATCCCCCTGACCTTCTTATTGACGATAAAACACAGAAATTGCATCGGAATTCAATACAAAAGGCACAATGCCGTCTTAACTACAAGAAGACTGACTCTTCTTACTAACTATGCTTTGAACCATTCCTGTGACACTAGTTATAGATTCCGATGCTTAACTTCAGGATTACTGTATCCCTCTGACCTTCTTAGCGACGATGAAACACAGAAATTGCATCGGAAATAAATACAAAAACACAATGCCGACTTAAGTGAAAGAATATTGACTCATCTTACTGTCTATGTTTTGAACCGTCCCTATGACACTAGATATAGATTCCGATGCTTCACTCCAGCTTTACTGTATCCCTTGGACCTCCTTATTGACGATGAAGCACAGAAATTGCATCGGAATTAAATACAAAAGGCACAAGGCCGAATTAAGTACAAGAATACTGACTCATCTTACTGTCTATGTTTGAACCGTCCCTGTGACACTACTTAAGGATTTCGATGCTTCACTTCAGGTTAACTGTATCCCTCTGACCTTCTTATTGACGATAAAACACAGAAATTGCATCGGAATTACATACAAAAGGCACAATGCCGTATTAAGTACAAGAAGACGGATTCTTCTTACTGTCTATTTTTGAACCAATCCTGTGACACTAGTTATAGACTCTGATGCTTCACTCCAGGTTTACAGTATCCCTTGGACCTTCTTTTTGACGATGAAACACAGAAATTGCATCGGAATTAAATACAAAAGGCAAAATGCCGACTTAAGTACACGAAGACTGACTCTTCTTACTGTCTATGCTTTGAACCATTCCTGTGACACTAGCTATAGATTCCGATGCTACACTCCAGGTTTACTGTATCCCTTGGACCTTCTTTTTGACGATGAAACACAGTAATTGCATCGGAATTAAATAGGAAAAGCACAATGAAGACTTAAGTACAAGAAGACCCGACTCTTCTTACTGACTATGTTTGAACCATTCCTGTGACTCTAGTTATAGTTTCCGATGCTTCACTTGAGGTTTACAGTATCCCTTGGACCTTCTTATTGACGATGAAGCACAGAAATTGCATCGGAATTAAATACAAAAGGCAAAATGCCAACTTAAGTACACGAAGACTGACTCTTCTTACTGTCTATGTTTTGAACCATTCCTGTGACACTAGTTATAGATTCCGATGCTACACTCCGGGTTTACTGTATCCCTTGGACCTTTTTTCCACGATGAAACACAGAAATTGCATCGGAAATAAATAGAAAAGGCACAATGCCGACTTCAGTACAAGAAGACTGACTCTTCTTACTGACTATGTTTTGAACCAATCCTGTGGCAGTAGTTATAGTTTCCGATGCTTACTCCTGGTTTACTGTATCCGTTGGACCTTCTTATTGACGATGAAACACAGAAATTGCATTGGAATTAAATACAAGAGGCACAATGCCGACTTATGGACAAGGAGACTGACTCTTCTCACTGACTATGTTTTGAACCATTCCTGTGACACTAGTTATGGATTCCGATGCTTCACTTCAGGTTTACTGTATCCCGCCGACCTTCTTATTGACGATGAAACACAGAAATTGCATCGGAATTAAATACAAAAGGCACAATGCCAACATAAGTACAAGAAGACTGACTCTTCTTACTGTCTATGTTTGAAACATTCCTGTGACACTAGTTATAGATTCACATGCTTCACATCAGGTTTACTGTATCCCTCGGACATTCTCATTGCCGGTGAAACACAGAAATTGCATCGGATTTAAATACGAAAGGCACAATGCCAACTTAAGTACAAGAAGACTGACTCTTCTTACTGACTATGATTTGACCCATTCCTGTGACACAAGTTATAGATTCCGATGCTTCACTTCAGGTTTACTGTATCGCTTGGACCTTCTTATTGACGATGAAACACAGAAATTGCATCGGAATTAAATACAAAAGGCAAAATGCCAACTTAAGTACAGAAGATTGACTCTTCTTACTTTCTATGTTTTGAACCATTCGTGTGACACTAGTTATAGATTCCGATGCTTCACTCCAGGATTACTGTATCCCTTGGACCTTCTTATTGACGATGAAACACAGAAATTGCATCGGAATTAAATACAAAAGGCACAATGCCGCCTTATGGACAAGAAGACTGGCTCTTCCTACTGTCTATGTTTTGAACCATTCCTGAGACACTAGTTATAGATTCCGATGCTTCACTTCAGGTTTACTGTATCCCTTGGACCGTCTTATTGACGATGAAACAAAGATGTTGTTGTTGTTGTGGTCTTCAGTCCTGAGACTGGTTTGATGCAGCTCTCCATGCTACTCTATCCTGTGCAAGCTTTTTCATCTCCCAGTACCTACTGCAACCTACATCCTTCTGAATCTGCTTAGTGTATTCATCTCTTGGTCTCCCTCTACGATTTTTACCCTCCACGCTGCCCTCCAATACTAAATTGGTGATCCCCTGATGCCTCAGAACATGTCCTACCAACCGATCCCTTCTTCTGGTCAAGTTGTGCCACAAACTTCTCTTCTCCCCAATCCTATTCAATACTTCCTCATTAGTTATGTGATCTACCCATCTAATCTTCAGCATTCTTCTGTAGCACCACATTTCGAAAGCTTCTATTCTCTTCTTGTCCAAACTATTTATCGTCCATGTTTCACTTCCATACATGGCTACACTCCATACGAATACTTTCAGAAATGACTTCCTGACACTTAAATCTATACTCGATGTTAACAAATTTCTCTTCTTCAGAAACGCTTTCCTTGCCATTGCCAGCCTACATTTTATATCTTCTCTACTTCGACCATCATCAGTTATTTTGCTCCCCAAATAGCAAAACTCCTTTACTACTTTAAGTGCCTCATTTCCTAATCTAATTCCCTCAGCATCACCCGACTTAATTAGACTACATTCCATTACCCTTGTTTTGCTTTTGTTGATGTTCATCTTATATCCTCCTTTCAAGACACTGTCCATTCCATTCAACTGCTCTTCCAAGTCCTTTGCTGTCTCTGACAGAATTACAATGTCATCGGCGAACCTCAAAGTTTTTATTTCTTCTCCATGAATTTTAATACCTACTCCGAATTTCTCTTTTGTTTCCTTTACTGCTTGCTCAATATACAGATTGAACAACATCGGGGAGAGGCTACAACCCTGTCTTACTCCCTTCCCAACCACTGCTTCCCTTTCATGTCCCTCGACTCTTATCACTGCCATCTGGTTTCTGTACAAATTGTAAATAGCCTTTCGCTCCCTGTATTTTACCCCTGCCACCTTTAGAATTTGAAAGAGAGTATTCCAGTCAACATTGTCAAAAGCTTTCTCTAAGTCTACAAATGCTAGAAACGTAGGTTTGCCTTTCCTTAATCTTTCTTCTAAGATAAGTCGTAAGGTCAGTATTGCCTCACGTGTTCCAACATTTCTACGGAATCCAAACTGATCTTCCCCGAGGTTGGCTTCTACTAGTTTTTCCATTCGTCTGTAAAGAATTCGTGTTAGTATTTTGCAGCTGTGGCTTATTAAGCTGATAGTTCGGTAATTTTCACATCTGTCAACACCTGCTTTCTTTGGGATTGGAATTATTATATTCTTCTTGAAGTCTGAGGGTATTTCGCCTGTTTCATACATCTTGCTCACCAGATGGTAGAGTTTTGTCAGGACTGGCTCTCCCACGGCCGTCAGTAGTTCCAATGGAATATTGTCTACTCCGGGGGCCTTGTTTCGACTCAGGTCTTTCAGTGCTCTGTCAAACTCTTCATGCAGTATCATATCTCCCATTTCATCTTCATCTACATCCTCTTCCATTTCCATAATATTGTCCTCAAGTACATCGCCCTTGTATAGACCCTCTATATACTCCTTCCACCTTTCTGCTTTCCCTTCTTTGCTTAGAACTGGGTTTCCATCTGAGCTCTTGATATTCATACAAGTCGTTCTCTTATCTCCAAATGTCTCTTTAATTTTCCTGTAGGCGGTATCTATCTTACCCCTAGTGAGATAGGCCTCTACATCCTTACATTTGTCCTCTAGCCATCCCCGCTTAGCCATTTTGCACTTCCTGTCGATCTCATTTTTGAGACGTTTGTATTCCTTTTTGCCTGTTTCACTTACTGCATTTTTATATTTTCTCCTTTCATCAATTAAATTCAATATTTCTTCTGTTACCCAAGGATTTCTACTAGCCCTAGTCTTTTTACCTACTTGATCCTCTGCTGCCTTCACTACTTCATCCCTCAAAGCTGCCCATTCTTCTTCTACTGTATTTATTTCCCCCATTCCTGTCAATTGCTCGCTTATGCTCTCCCTGAATCTCTGTACAACCTCTGGTTCTTTTAGTTTATCCAGGTCCCATCTCCTTAAATTCCCACCTTTTTGCAGTTTCTTCAGTTTTAATCTACAGGTCATAACCAATAGATTGTGGTCAGAGTCCACATCTGCCCCTGGAAATGTCTTACAATTTAAGACCTGGTTCCTAAATCTCTGTCTGACCATTATATAATCTATCTGATACCTTTTAGTATCTCCAGGGTTCTTCCATGTATACAACCTTCTTTCATGATTCTTAAACCAAGTGTTAGTTATGATTATGTTGTGCTCTGTGCAAAATTCGACCAGGCGGCTTCCTCTTTCATTTCTGTCCCCCAATCCATATTCACCTACTACGTTTCCTTCTCTCCCTTTTCCTACACTCGAATTCCAGTCACCCATGACTATTAAATTTTCGTCTCCCTTCACAATCTGAATAATTTCGTTTATTTCATCATACATTTCTTCAATTTCTTCATCATCTGCAGAGCTAGTTGGCATATAAACTTGTACTACTGTAGTAGGCGTGGGCTTCGTATCTATCTTGGCCACAATAATGCGTTCACTATGCTGTTTGTAGTAGCTTACCCGCATTCCTATTTTCCTATTCATTATTAAACCTACTCCTGCATTACCCCTATTTGATTTTGTGTTTATAACCCTGTAGTCACCTGACCAGAAGTCTTGTTCCTCCTGCCACCGAACTTCACTAATTCCCACTATATCTAACTTCAACCTATCCATTTCCCTTTTTAAATTTTCTAACCTACCTGCCCGATTAAGGGATCTGACATTCCACGCTCCGATCCGTAGAATGCCAGTTTTCTTTCTCCTGATAACGACATCCTCTTGAGTAGTCCCCGCCCGGAGATCCGAATGGGGGACTATTTTACCTCCGGAATATTTTACCCAAGAGGACGCCATCATCATGTAATCATACAGTAAAGCTGCATGCCCTCGGGAAAAATTACGGCTGTAGTTTCCCCTTGCTTTCAGCCGTTCGCAGTACCAGCACAGCAAGGCCGTTTTGGTTATTGTTACAAGGCCAGATCAGTCAATCACCCAGACTGTTGCCCTTGCAACTACTGAAAAGGCTGCTGCCCCTCTTCAGGAACCACACGTTTGTCTGGCCTCTCAACAGATACCCCTCCGTTGTGGTTGCACCTACGGTACGGCTATCTGTATCGCTGAGGCACGCAAGCCTCCCCACCAACGGCAAGGTCCATGGTTGAAAGATATTGCATCGGAATTCAATACAAAAGGCACAATGCCGACTTAACTACAAGAAAACTGACTCTTCTTACTGACTATGCTTTTAACCATTCCTGTGACACTAGTTATAGATTCCGATGCTTTATTTCAGGATTACTGTATCCCTCTGACCTTCTTAGTGACAATAAAACACAGAAATTGCATCGGAAATAAATAAAAAACACAATGCCGACTTATGTACATGAAGACTGACTGTTCTTACTGTCTATGTTTTGAACCATTCCTGTGACACTAGTTGTAGATTCCGATGCGTCACTTCAGGTTTACTGTATCCCTCTGACCGGCGTATTGACGATGAAACACAGAAATTGCATCGGAACTAAATACGAAAGGCACAATGCCAACTTAAGTACAAGAAGAGTGACTCTTCTTACTGACTATGGTTTAACCATTTCTGTGACACTAGCTATGGATTCCGATGCTTCACTTCAGGTTTACTGTATCCCTCTGACCTTCTTATTGACGATGAAACACAGAAATAACCGCGGAATTAAATGGAAAAGGCTCAATGCCGACTTAAGTACATGAAGACTGATTCTTCTTACTGTCTATGTTTTGAACCAATCCTGTGACACTAGTTGTAGAATCCGATGCTTCACTTCAGGTTTACTGTATCCCTCTGACCGTCTTATTGACAATGAAACACAGAAATTGCATCGGAATTAAGTAGAAAATGTACAATGCTGACTTAAGTACTAGAAGACTGACTCTTCCTACTGTCTATTTTTGAACCATTCCTAAAACACTAGTTATAGATTCCGATAAGGCTCATCTTACTGTCTATGTTTTGAACCGTCCCTGTGACACTAGATATAGATTCCGATGCATCACTCCAGGTTTACTGTATCCCTTGGACCTTCTTATTGACGATGAAGCACAGAAATTGCATCGGAATTAAATACAAAAGGCACAATGCCGACTTAAATACAAGAAGAACGACTCTTCTTACTGACTATGTTTTGACTCATTCCTGTGACACTACTTATGGATTCCGAATCTTCACTTCAGGTTACATGTATCCCTCTGACCTTCTTATTGACGATGAAACACAGAAATTACATCGGAATTAAATACAAAAGGCACAATGACGAATTAAGTACAAGAATACTGACTCATCTTACTGTCTATGTTTTGAAAAGTCCCTGTGACACTACTTACGGATTCCGATGCTTCACTTCAGGTTAACTGTATCCCTCTGACCTTCTTATTGACGATAATAGACAGAAATTGCATCGGAATTAAATACAAAAGGCAGAATGCCGTATTAAGTACAAGAAGGCTGACTCTTCTTACTGTCTATTTTTGAACCAGTCCTGTGACACTAGTTATAGACTCTGATGCTTCACTCCAGGTTTACTGTATCCCACAACCCTTCTTATTGACGATGAAACACAGATACTGCATCGGAATAAAATGCAAAGGGCACAATGCCGACTTAAGTAAGAGAAGACTGACTCTTCTTACTGTCTATGATTTGAACCATTCCTGTGACACTAGTTATAGATTCCGATGCTTCACTTCAGGTTTACTATTTCCCTCTGACCGTCTTATTGACAATGAAAGACAGAAATTGCATCGGAATTAAATAGAAAATGTACAATGCTGACTTAAGTACTAGAAGACTGACTCTTCCTACTGTCTATTTTTGAACCATTCCTGAGACACCAGTTATAGATTCCGATGCTTCACTTCAGGTTAACTGTATCCCCCTGACCTTCTTATTGACGATAAAACACAGAAATTGCATCGGAATTCAATACAAAAGGCACAATGCCGTCTTAACTACAAGAAGACTGACTCTTCTTACTAACTATGCTTTGAACCATTCCTGTGACACTAGTTATAGATTCCGATGCTTAACTTCAGGATTACTGTATCCCTCTGACCATCTTAGTGACGATGAAACACAGAAATAGCATCGGAAATAAATACAAAAACACAATGCCGACTTAAGTGAAAGAATATTGACTCATCTTACTGTCTATGTTTTGAACCGTCCCTATGACACTAGATATAGATTCCGATGCTTCACTCCAGGTTTACTGTATCCCTTGGACCTCCTTATTGACGATGACGCACAGAAATTGCATTGGAATTAAATACAAAAGGCACAAGGTCGAATTAAGTACAAGAATACTAACTCATCTTACTGTCTATGTTTGAACCGTCCGTGTGACACTACTTAACGATTCCGATGCTTCACTTCAGGTTAACTGTATCCCTCTGACCTTCTTATTGACGATAAAACACAGAAATTGCGTCGGAATGACATACAAAAGGCACAATGCCGTATTAAGTACAAGAAGACTGATTCTTCTTACTGTCTATTTTTGAACCAATCCTGTGACACTAGTTATAGACTCTGATCCTTCACTACAGGTTTACAGTATCCCTTGGACCTTCTTTTTGACGATGAAACACAGAAATTGCATCGGAATTAAATACAAAAGGCAAAATGCCGACTTCAGTACACGAAGACTGACTCTTCTTACTGTCTATGCTTTGAACCATTCCTGTGACACTAGCTATAGATTCCGATGCTACACTCCAGGTTTACTGTATCCCTTGGACCTTCTTTTTGACGATGAAACACAGTAATTGCATCGGAATTAAATAGGAAAAGCACAATGAAGACTTAAGTACAAGAAGACCCGACTCTTCTTACTGACTATGTTTGAACCATTCCTGTGACTCTAGTTATAGTTTCCGATGCTTCACTTGAGTATTACAGTATCCCTTGGACCTTCTTATTGACGATGAAGCACAGAAATTGCATCGGAATTAAATACAAAAGGCAAAATGCCGACTTAAGTACACGAAGACTGACTCTTCTTACTGTCTATGTTTTGAACCATTCCTGTGACACTAGTTATAGATTCCGATTCTACACTCCGGGTTTACTGTATCCCTTGGACCTTTTTTCCACGATGAAACACAGAAATTGCATCGGAAATAAATAGAAAAGGCACAATGCCGACTTCAGTACAAGAAGACTGACTCTTCTTACTGACTACGTTTTGAACCATTCCTGTGGCACTAGTTATAGTTTCCGATGCTTCACTCCTGGTTTACTGTATCCGTTGGACCTTCTTATTGACGATGAAACACAGAAATTGCATTGGAATTAAATACAAGAGGCACAATGCCGACTTATGGACAAGGAGACTGAGTCTTCTCACTGACTATGTTTTGAACCAATCCTGTGACACTAGTTATAGATTCCGATGCTTCACTTCAGGTTTACTGTATCCCGCCGACCTTCTTATTGACGATGAAACACAGAAATTGCATCGGAATTAAATACAAAAGGCACAATGCCGACATAAGTACAAGAAGACTGACTCTTCTTACTGTCTATGTTTGAAACATTCCTGTGACACTAGTTATAGATTCCCATGCTTCACTTCAGGTTTACTGTATCCCTCGGACATTCTCATTGCCGGTGAAACACAGAAATTGCATCGGATTTAAATACGAAAGGCACAATGCCAACTTAAGTACAAGAAGACTGACTCTTCTTACTGACTATGATTTGACCCATTCCTGTGACACAAGTTATAGATTCCGATGCTTCACTTCAGGTTTACTGTATCCCTCTGACCGTCTTATTGACGATGAAACACAGAATTTGCATCGCAATTAAATAGAAAATGCACAATGCCGACTTTAGTTCTAGAAGACTGACTCTTCTTACTGACTATGTTTTGAACCATTCCCGTGACACTAGTTATGGATTCCGAAGCTTCACTTCAGGTTAATTGTATCCCTCTGACCTTCTTATTGACGATATAACACAGAAATTGCATCGGAATTAAATACAAAAGGCACAATGCCGAATTAATTACAAGAAGACTGACTCTTCTTACTGTCTATTTTTGAACCAGTCCTGTGACACTAGTTATAGACTCCGATGCTTCACTCCAGGTTTCCTGTATCCCATGGACCTTCTTATTGACGATGAAACACAGAAATTGCATCGTAATAAAATGCAAAGGGCACAATGCCGACTTAAGTAAGAGAAGACTGACTCTTCTTACTGTCTATGATTTGAACCATTCCTGTGACATTAGTTGTAGATTCCGATGCTTCACTCCACGTTTACTGTATCCCTTGGACCATCCTATTAACGATGAAACACAGAAATTGCAACAGAATTAAATAGAAAATGCACAATGATGACTTAAGTACGAGAAGACTGACTCTTCTTACAGACTATGTTTTGAACCATTCCTGTGGCACTAGTTATAGATTCCGATGCTTCACTTCAGGATTACTGTATCCCTCTGACCTTCTTATTGGCAATGAAACACAGAAATTGCATCGGAATTAAATTCAATAGGCACAATGCCGACTTAAGTACAAGAAGACTGACTCTACTCACTGTCTATGTTTTGAACCATCCCTGTGATACTAGTTATAGATTCCGATGCTTCACTTGAGGTTTACTGTATATCTTGGACCTTCTTATTGACGATGAAACACAGAAATTGCATCGGAATTAAATACAAAAGGCAAAATGCCAACTTAAGTACAGAAGACTGACTCTTCTTACTTTCTATGTTTTGAACCATTCGTGTGACACTAGTTATAGATTATGATGCTTCACTCCAGGATTACTGTATCCCTTGGACCTTCTTATTGACGATGAAACACAGAAATTGCATCGGAATTAAATACAAAAGGCACAATGCCGCCTTATGGACAAGAAGACTGACTCTTCCTACTGTCTATGTTTTGAACCATTCCTGAGACACTAGTTATAGATTCCGATGCTTCACTTCAGGTTTACTGTATCCCTTGGACCGTCTTATTGACGATGAAACAAAGATATTGCATCGGAATTCAATACAAAAGGCACAATGCCGACTTAACTACAAGAAAACTGACTCTTCTTACTGACTATGCTTTGAACCATTCCTGTGACACTAGTTATAGATTCCGATGTTTAATTTCAGGATTACTGTATCGTTCTGACCTTCTTAGTGACAATGAAACACAGAAATTGCATCGGAAATAAATAAAAAACACAATGCCGACTTATGTACATGAAGACTGACTCTTCTTACTGTCTATGTTTTGAACCATTCCTGTGACACTAGTTGTAGATTCCGATGCGTCACTTCAGGTTTACTGTATCCCTCTGACCGGCGTATTGACGATGAAACACAGAAATTGCATCGGAACTAAATACGAAAGGCACAATGGCAACTTAAGTACAAGAAGACTGACTCTTCTTACTGACTATGGTTTGAACCATTTCTGTGACACTAGCTATGGATTCCGATGCTTCACTTCAGGTTTACTGTATCCCTCTGACCTTCTTATTGACGATGAAACACAGAAATAACCGCGGAATTAAATGGAAAAGGCTCAATGCCGACTTAAGTACATGAAGACTGATTCTTCTTACTGTCTATGTTTTGAACCATTCCTGTGACACTAGTTGTAGAATCCGATGCTTCACTTCAGGTTTACTGTATCCCTCTGACCGTCTTATTGACAATGAAACACAGAAATTGCATCGGAATGAAATAGAAAATGTACAATGCTGACTTAAGTACTAGAAGACTGACTCTTCCTACTGTCTATTTTTGAACCATTCCTAAAACACTAGTTATAGATTCCGATAAGGCTCATCTTACTGTCTATGCTTTGAACCGTCCCTGTGACACTAGATATAGATTCCGATGCATCACTCCAGGTTTACTGTATCCCTTGGACCTTCTTATTGACGATGAAGCACAGAAATTGCATCGGAATTAAATACAAAAGGCACAATGCCGACTTAAATATAAGAAGACTGACTCTTCTTACTGACTATGTTTTGACTCATTCCTGTGACACTACTTATGGATTCCGAATCTTCACTTCAGGTTACATGTATCCCTCTGACCTTCTTATTGACGATGAAACACAGAAACTACATCGGAATTAAATACAAAAGGCACAATGACGAATTAAGTACAAGAATACTGACTCATCTTACTGTCTATGTTTTGAAAAGTCCCTGTGACACTACTTATGGATTCCGATGCTTCACTTCAGGTTAACTGTATCCCTCTGACCTTCTTATTGACGATAATACACAGAAATTGCATCGGAATTAAATACAAAAGGCAGAATGCCGTATTAAGTACAAGAAGGCTGACTCTTCTTACTGTCTAATTTTGAACCAGTCCTGTGACACTAGTTATAGACTCTGATGCTTCACTCCAGGTTTACTGGATCCCACAACCCTTCTTATTGACGATGAAACACAGATACTGCATCGGAATAAAATGCAAAGGGCACAATGCCGACTTAAGTAAGAGAAGACTGACTCTTCTTACTGTCTATGATTTGAACCATTCCTGTGACACTAGTTATAGATTACGATGCTTCACTCCAGGATTACAGTATCCCTTGGACCTTCTTTTTGACGATGAAACACAGAAATTGCATCGGAATTAAATACAAAAGGCAAAATGCCGACTTAAGTACACGAAGACTGACTCCTCTTACTGTCTATGATTTGAACCATTCCTGTGACACTACTTATAGATTCCGATGCTACACTCCAGGTTTACAGTATCCCTTGGACCTTTTTTTTGACGATGAAACACAGAAATTGCATCGGAATTAAATAGAAAAGGCACAATGAAGACTTAAGTACAAGAAGACTGACTCTTCTTACTGACTATGTTTTGAACCATTCCTGTGCCTCTAGTTATAGTTTCCGAAGCTTCACTTGAGGTTTTCAGTATTCCTTGGACCTTCTTATTGACGATGAAGCACAGAAATTGCATCGGAATTAAATACAAAAGGCAAATAGCCGACTTAAGTACACGAAGACTGACTCTTCTTACTGTCTATGTTTTGAACCATTCCTGTGATACTAGTTATAGATTCCGATGCTACACTCCAGGTTTACTTTATCCCTTGGACCATCTTTTTGACGATGAAACAGAGAAATTGCATCGGAATTAAATACAAAAGGCACAATGCCGAATTAAGGACAAGAAGACTGACTGTTCTTAATGACTATGTTTTGATCCATTCCTGTGACACTAGTTATAGATTTCGAAGCTTCAGTTCAGGTTTATTGTATCCCTCTGTCCTTCTTGTTGACGATGAAACACAGAAATTGCATCGGAGTTAAAAGGAAAAGGTACAATGTCGACTTAAGTTCAAGAAGACTGTCGCTTCTTACTGTCTATGTTTGAACCATTCCTGTGACACTAGTTATAGATTCCGATGCTTCACTCCAGGTTTACTGTATACCTTGGACCTTCTTATTGACGATGAAACACAGAAATTGCATCGGAATTAACTAGAAAAGGCACAATGCCGACTAAAGCACAAGAAGACTGACTCTTCTTACTAACTATGTTTTGAACCATTCCTGTGACACTTGTTATGGATTCCGATGTTTCACATCAGGTTTACTGTATACTTTGGACCTCCTTATTGACAATGAAACACAGAAATCGCATCGGAATTATATACAAAGGGCACAATGCCGACTTATGTACGAGATGTCTGACTCTTCTGACTGTCTATGTTTTGATCCATTACTGTGACACTATTTATAGATTCCGATGCTTCACTCCAGGTTTACTGTATCCCTTGGACCTTCTTATTGACGATGAATCACAGAAATTGCATCGGAATTAAATACAAGAGGCACAATGCCGACTTAAGGACAAGGAGACTGGCTCTTCTCACTGACTATGTTTTGAGCCATTCCTGTGACACTAGTTATAGATTCCGATGCTTCACTTCAGGACTACTGTATCCCTCTGACCTTCTTATGGACGATGAAACACAGAAATTGCATCGGAATTAAATACAAAAGGCACAATGCCGACTTAAGTACTAGAAGACTGACTCTTCCTACTGTCTATGTTTTGAACCATTCCTGAGACACTAGTTATAGATTCCGATGCTTCACTTCAGGTTTACTGTATCCCTTGGACCGCCTTATTGACGATGAAACAAAGATATTGCATCGGAATTCAATACAAAAGGCACAATGCTGACTTAACTACAAGAAAACTGACTCTTCTTACTGACTATGCTTTGAACCATTCCTGTGACACTAGTTATAGATTCCTATGCTTAACTTCAGGATTAATGTATCCCTCTGACCTTCTTAGTGACAATGAAACACAGAAATTGCATCGGAATTAAATACAAAATGCAAAATGCCGACTTAAGTACAAGAAGACTGACTCTTCTTACTCTCCATGATTTGAACCATTCCTGTGTCACTAGTTATAGATTCCGATGCTTCACTCCAGGTTTACTGTATCACTTGGACCTTCTTATTGACGATGAACCACAGAAATTGCATCGGAATTAAATACAAAAGGCACAATGCCGACTTAAGGACAAGAAGACTGACTCTTCTTACTGACTATGCATTTGAACCATTCCTGTGACACTAGCTATAGATTCCGATGCTTCACTTCAGGTTTAATGTATCCCTCTGACGTTCTTATTGACGATGAAACACAGAAGTTGCATCAGAATTAAATACAAAAGGCACAATGCCGACTTAAGTTCAAGAAGATTGACTCTTCTAACTGTCTATGTTTTGAACCATTCCATTGACACTAGTTATTGATTCCGATGCTTCACTCCAGGTTTACTGTATCCCTTGGACGTTCTTATTGACGATGAAACACAGAAATTGCATTGGAATTAAATAGAAAAGGCACAATGAAGACTTAAGTACAAGAAGACTGACTCTTCTTACTGTCTATGTTTGAAACATTCCTGTGACACTAGTTATAGATTCCGATGCTTCACTTCAGGTTTACTGTATCCCTCTGACCTTCTCATTGTCGGTGAAACACAGATATTGCATCGAAATTAAATACGAAAGGCACAATGCCAAATTAAGTAAAAGAAGACTGACTCATCTTACTGACTATGATTTGACCCATTCCTGTGACACAAGTTATAGGTTCCGATGCTTCACTTCAGGTTTACTGAATCCCTCTGACCTTCTTATTGACGATGAAACATAAATAGCATCGGAATTAAATAGAAAATGCACATGCTGCTGGAAGTTCTAGAAGACTGACTCTTCTTACTGACTATGTTTTGAACCATTCCTGTGACACTAGTTATGGATTCCGAAGCTTCACTTCAGGTGAATTGTATCCCTCTGACCATCTTATTGACGATGAACCACAGAAATTGCATCGGAATTAAATACAAAAGGCACAATGCCGAATTAAGTACAAGAAGACTGTTTCTTCTTACTGTCTATTTTTGAACCAGTCCTGTGACACTAGTTATAGACTCCGATGCGTCACTCCAGGTTTACTGTATCCCATGGACCTTCTTATTGACGATGAAACACAGAAATTGCATCGGAATAAAATGCAAAGGGCACAATGCCGACTTATGTAAGAGAAGACTGAGTCTTCTTACTGTCTATGATTTGAACCATTCCTGTGACATTAGTTATGGATTCCGATGCTTCACTCCAGGTTTACTGTATCCTTTGGACCATCCTATTAACGATGAAACACAGAAATTGCAACAGAATTAAATAGAAAATGCACAATGATGACTTAAGTACAAGAAGACTGACTCTTCTTACTGACTATGTTTTGAACCATTCCTGTGACACTAGTTATAGATTCCGATGCTTCACTTCAGGATTACTGTATCCCTCTGACCTTCTTATTGACAATGAAACACAGAAATTGCATCGGAATTTAATACAAAAGGCACAATGCCTACTTAAGTACAAGAAGACTGACTCTTCTTACTGTCTATGTTTTGAACCATCCCTGTGATACTAGTTATAGATTCCGATGCTTCACTTGAGGTTTACTGTATCCCTTGCACCTTCTTATTGACGATGAAACACAGAAATTGCATCGGAATTAAATACAAAAGGCAAAATGCCAACTTAAGTACAGAAGACTGACTCTTTTTACTTTCTATGTTTTGAACCATTCCTGTGACACTAGTTATAGATTCCGATGCTTCACTCCAGGATAACTGTATCCCTTGGACCTTCTTATTGACGATGAAACACAGATATTGCATCGGAATTAAATACAAAAGGCACAATGCCGCCCTATGGGCAAGAAGACTGACTCTTCCTACTGTCTATGTTTTGAGCCATTCCTGAGACACTAGTTATAGATTCCGATGCTTCACTTCAGGTTTACTGTATCCCTTGGACCGTCTTGTTGACGATGAAACAAAGATATTGCATCGGAATTCAATACAAAAGGCACAATGCCGACTTAAGTACTAGATGACTGACTCTTCCTACTGTCTATGTTTTGTACCATTCCTGAGACACTAGTTATAGATTCCGATGCTTCACTTCAGGTTTACTGTATCCCTTGGACCGTCTTATTGACGATGAAACAAAGATATTGCATCGGAATTCAATACAAAAGGCACAATGCCGACTTAACTACAAGAAAACTGACTCTTCTTACTGAGTATTCTTTGAACCATTCCTGTGACACTAGTTATAGATTCCGATGCTTAACTTCAGGTTTACTGTATCCCTCTGACCTTCTTAGTGACAATGAAACACAGAAATTGCATCGGAAATAAAAAAAAAACACAATGCCGACTTATGTACATGAAGACTGACTCTTCTTACTGTCTATGTTTTGAACCATTCCTGTGACACTAGTTGTAGATTCCGATGCTTCACTTCAGGTTCACTGTATCCCTTGGACCTTCTTATTGACGATGAAAGACAGAAATTGCATCGAAATTAAATACAAAAGACACAATGCCGACTTCAGTACAAGAAGACTGACTCTTCCAACTGTCTATGTTTTGAACATTCCTGTGACACTGGTTATAGATTCCGATGCTTCACTTCAGGTTTACTGTATCCCTCTGACCGGCTTATTGACGATGAAACACAGTAATTGCATCGGAACTAAATACGAAAGGCTCAATGCCAACTTAAGTACAAGAAGACTGACTCTTCTTACTGACTATGGTTTGAACCATTTCTGTGACACTAGCTATGGATTCCGATGCTTCACTTCAGGTTTACTGTATCCCTCTGACCGTCTTATTGACAATGAAACACAGAAATTGCATCGGAATTAAATAGAAAGTGTACAATGCTGACTTAAGTACTAGAAGACTGACTCTTCCTACTGTCTATTTTTGAACCATTCCTGATACACTAGTTATAGATTCCAATGCTTCACTTCAGGTTTACTGTATCCCTTGCACCGTCTTATTGACGATGAAACAAAGATATTGCATCGGAATTCAATACAAAAGGCACAACGCCGACTTAACTACAAAAAGACTGACTCTTCTTACTAACTATGCTTTGAACCATTCCTGTGACACTAGTTATAGATTCCGATGCTTAACTTCAGGATTACTGTATCCCTCTGACCTTCTTAGTGACGATGAAACACAGAAATTGCATCGGAAATAAATACAAAAACACAAGGCCGACTTAAGTACAAGAATATTGACTCATCTTACTGTCTATGTTTCAACCGTCCCTGTGACACTTGATATAGATTCCGATGCTTCACTCCAGGTTTACTGTATCCCTTGGACCTTCTTATTGACGATGAAGCACAGAAATTGCATCGGAATTAAATAGAAAAGGCACAATGAAGACTTAAGTACAAGAAGACTGACTCTTCTTACTGTCTATTTTTGAACCAGTCCTGTGACACTAGTTATAGATTCCGATGCTTCACTCCAGGTTTACTGTATCCCTTGGACATTCTTATTGACGATGAAACACAGAAATTGCATCGGAATTAAATACCAAAGGCACAATGCCGACTTAAGGACAAGAAGACTGACTGTTCTTACTGACTATGCCTTTGAACCATTCCTGTGACACTAGCTATAGATTCCGATTCTTCACTTCACGTTTACTGTATCCCTCTGACGTTCTTATTGACGATGAAACACAGAAGTTGCATCGGAAATAAATACAAAAGGCACAATGCCGACTTAAGTACAAGAAGATTGACTCTTCTTACTGTCTATGTTTGGAACCATTCCATTGACACTAGTTATAGATTCCGATGCTTCACTCCAGGTTTACTGTATCCCTTGGACGTTCTTATTGACGATGAAACACAGAAATTGCATCGGAATTAAATAGAAAAGGCACAATGAAAACTTAAGTACAAGAAGACTGACTCTTCTTACTGACTATGTTTTGAACCATTCCTGTGACACTAGTTATAGTCTCCGATGCTTCACTCCTATTTTACTGTATCCCTTGGACCTTCTTATTGACGACGAAACACAGAAATTGCATTGGAATTAAATACAAGAGGCACAATGTCGACTTATGGACAAGGAGACTGACTCTTCTCACTGACTATGTTTTGAACCATTCCTGTGACACTAGTTATAGATTCCGATGCTTCACTTCAGGTTTACTGTATCCCTCTGACCTTCTTATTGACGATGAAACACAGAAATTGCATCGGAATTAAATACAAAAGGCACAATGCCGACTTAAGTACAAGAAGACTGACTCTTCTTACTGTCTAAGTTTGAAACATTCCTGTGACACTAGTTATAGATTCCGATCCTTCACTTCAGGTTTACTGTCTCCCTCTGACCTTCTCATTACCGGTGAAACACAGAAATTGCATCGGAATTAAATACGAAAGGCACAATGCCAACTTAAGTACAAGAAGACTAACTCTTCTTACTGTCTATGACTTGACCCATTCCTGTGACACAAGTTACAGATTCCGATTCTTCGCTTCAGGTTTACTGTATCCCTCTGACCGTCTTATTGACGATGAAACACAGAATTTGCATCAGAATTAGATAGAAAATGCACATTGCCGACTTAAGCTCTAGAAGACTGACTCTTCTTACTGACTATGTTTCGAACCATTCCTGTGACACTAGTTATGGATTCCGAAGCTTCACTTCAGGTAAATTGTATCCCTCTGACCTTCTTATTGACGATGAAACACAGAAACAGCATCGGAATTAAATACAAAAGGCACAATGCCGAATTAAGTACAAGAAGACTGCATCTTCCAACTGTCTATGATTTGAACTATTCCTGTGACATTAGTTATAGATTCCGATGCTTCACTCCAAGTTTACTGTATCCCTTGGACCATCCTATTAACGATGAAACACAGAAATTGCAACAGAATTAAATAGAAAATGCACAATGATGACTTAAGTACAAGAAGACTGACTTTTCTTACTGACTATGTTTTGAACCATTCCTGTGACACTAGTTATAGATTCCGATGCTTCACTTCAGGATTACTGTATCCCTCTTACCTTCTTATTGACAATGAAACACAGAAATTGCATCGGAATTTAATACAAAAGGCACAATGCCTACTTAACTACAAGAAGACTGATTCTTCTTACTGTCTATGTTTTGAACCATCCCTGTGATACTAGTTATAGATTCCGATGCTTCACTTGAGGTTTACTGTATCGCTTGCACCTTCTTATTGACGATGAAACACAGAAATTGCATCGGAATTAAATACAAAAGGCAAAATGCCAACTTAAGTACAGAAGACTGACTCTTCTTACTTTCTATGTTTTGAACCATTCCTGTGACACTAGTTATAGATTCCGATGCTTCACTCCAGGATTACTGAATCCCTTGGACCTTCTTATTGACGATGAAACACAGATATTGCATCGGAATTCAATACAAAAGACACAATGCCGACATCAGTACAAGAAGACTGACTCTTCCAACTGTCTATGTTTTGAACCATTCCTGAGACACTAGTTATAGATTCCGGTGCTTCACTTCAGGTTTACTGTATCCCTTGCACCGTCTTATAGACGATGAAACAAAGATATTGCATCGGAATTCAATACAAAAGACACAATGCCGACCTAACTACAAGAAGACTGACTC
The DNA here is from genome assembly GCF_021461385.2 of Schistocerca piceifrons. NCBI lineage: Eukaryota > Metazoa > Arthropoda > Insecta > Orthoptera > Acrididae > Schistocerca > Schistocerca piceifrons. The sequence continues at coordinate 957,748 of NW_025728007.1, read as the reverse complement.
TTCTTACTAACTATGCTTTGGACCATTCCTGTCACACTAGTTATAGATTCCGATGCTTAACTTCAAGATTACTGTATCCCTCTGACCTTCTTAGTGAGGATGAAACACAGAAATTGCATCGGAAATAAATACAAAAACACAATGCCGACTTAAGTACAAGAGTATTGACTCATCTTACTGTCTATGTTTTGACCGTCCCTGTGACACTAGATATAGATTCCGATGCTTCACTCCAGGTTTACTGTATCCCTTGGACCTTCGTATTGACGATGAAGCACAGAAATTGCATCTTAATTAAATACAAAAGGCACAATGCCGACTTAAATACAAGAAGACTGACACTTCTTACTGACTATGTTTGACTCATTCCTGTGACACTACTTATGGATTCCGAATCTTCACTTCATGTTAAATGTATCCCTCTGACATTCTTATTGACTATGAAGCACAGAAATTGCATCGGAATTAAATACAAAAGGCACAATGCCGAATTAAGTACAAGAAGACTGACTCTTCTTACTGTCTATTTTTGAACCAGTCCTGTGACACTAGTTATAGATTCCGATGCTTCACTCCAGGTTTACTGTATCCCTTGGACCTTCTTATTGACGATGAAACACAGAAATTGCATCGGAATTAAATACAAAATGCAAAATGCCGACTTAAGTACAGGAAGACTGACTCTTCTTACTCTCTATGATTTGAACCTTTCCTGTGACACTAGTTATAGATTCCGATGCTTCACTCCAGGTTTACTGTAACCCTTGGACCTTCTTATTGACGATGAAACACAGAAATTGCATCAGAATTAAATACAAAAGGCACAATGCCGACTTAAGGACAAGAAGACTGACTGTTCTTACTGACTATGCCTTTGAACCATTCCTGTGACACTAGCTATAGATTCCGATGCTTCACTTCAGGTTTACTGTATCCCTCTGACGTTCTTATTGACGATGAAACACAGAAGTTGCATCGGAATTAAATACAAAAGGCACAATGCCGAGTTAAGTACAAGAAGATTGACTCTTCTTACTGTCTATGTTTTGAACCATTCCATTGACACTAGTTATAGATTCCGATGCTTCACTCCAGGTTTACTGTATCCCTTGGACGTTCTTATTCACGATGAAACACAGAAATTGCATCGCAATTAAATAGAAAAGGCACAATGAAGACTTAAGTACAGGAAGACTGACTCTTCTTACTGACTGTGACACTAGTTATAGTTTCCGATGCTTCACTCCTATTTTACTGTATCCCTTGGACCTTCTTATTGACAACGAAACACAGAAATTGCATTGGAATTAAATACAAGAGGCACAATGTCGACTTATGGACAAGGAGACTGACTCTTCTCACTGACTATGTTTTGAACCATACCTGCGACACTAGTTATAGATTCCGATGCTTCACTTCAGGTTTACTGTATCCCTCTGACCTTCTTATTGACGATGAAACACAGAAATTGCATCGGAATTAAATACAAAAGGCACAATGCCGACTTAAGTACAAGAAGACTGGCTCTTCTTACTGTCTATGTTTGAAACATTCCTGTGACACTAGTTATAGATTCCGATGCTTCACTTCAGGTTTACTGTATCCCTCTGACCTTCTCAATACCGGTGAAACACATAAATTGCATCGGAATTAAATACGAAAGGCACAATGCCAACTTAAGTACAAGAAGACTAACTCTTCTTACTGACTATGATTTGACCCATTCCTGTGACGCAAGTTATAGATTCCGATGCTTCACTTCAGGTTTACTGTATCCCTCTGACCTTCTCATTGCCGGTGAAACACAGAAATTGCATCGGAATTAAATACAAAAGGCACAATGCCGACTTAAGTACAAGAAGAGTGACTCTTCTTACTGTCTATGTTTGAAACATTCCTGTGACACTAGTTATAGATTCCGATGCTTCACTTCAGGTTTACTGTATCCCTCTGACCTTCTCATTGCCGGTGAAACACAGAAATTACATCGGAATTAAATACGAAAGGCACAATGCCAACTTAAGTACAAGAAGACTAACTCTTCTTACTGACTATGATTTGACCCATTCTTGTGACACAAGTTATAGATTCCGATGCTTCACTTCAGGTTTACTGTATCCCTCTGACATTTTTATTGACGATGAAACACAGAAATAGCATCGGAATTAAATAGAAAAGGCACAATGCCGACTTAAGTACAATAAGACTGACTCTTCTTACTGTCTATGGTTTGAACCATTCCTGTGACACTAGTTGTAGTTTCCGATGCTTCACTTCAGGTTAACTGTATCCCTTGGACCTCTTATTAACGATGAAACACAGAAATTGCATCGGAATTAAATACAAAAGGCACAATGCCGACTTAAGTACAAGAAGATTGACTCTTCTTACTGTCTATGTTTGGAACCATTCCATTGACACTAGTTATTGATTCCGATGCTTCACTCCAGGTTTACTGTATCCCTTGGACGTTCTTATTGACGATGAAACACAGAAATTGCATCGGAATTAAATAGAAAAGGCACAATGAAGACTTAAGTACAAGAAGACTGACTCTTCTTACTGTCTATGTTTGAAACATTCCTGTGACACTAGTTATAGATTCCGATGCTTCACTTCAGGTTTACTGTATCCCTCTGACCTTCTCATTGCCGGTGAAACACAGATATTGCATCGAAATTAAATACGAAAGGCACAATGCCAAATTAAGTAAAAGAAGACTGACTCATCTTACTGACTATGATTTGACCCATTCCTGTGACACAAGTTATAGGTTCCGATGCTTCACTTCAGGTTTACTGAATCCCTCTGACCTTCTTATTGACGATGAAACATAAATAGCATCGGAATTAAATAGAAAATGCACAATGCTGCTGGAAGTTCTAGAAGACTGACTCTTCTTACTGACTATGTTTTGAACCATTCCTGTGACACTAGTTATGGATTCCGAAGCTTCACTTCAGGTGAATTGTATCCCTCTGACCATCTTATTGACGATGAACCACAGAAATTGCATCGGAATTAAATACAAAAGGCACAATGCCGAATTAAGTACAAGAAGACTGTTTCTTCTTACTGTCTATTTTTGAACCAGTCCTGTGACACTAGTTATAGACTCCGATGCGTCACTCCAGGTTTACTGTATCCCATGGACCTTCTTATTGACGATGAAACACAGAAATTGCATCGGAATAAAATGCAAAGGGCACAATGCCGACTTAAGTAAGAGAAGACTGAGTCTTCTTACTGTCTATGATTTGAACCATTCCTGTGACATTAGTTATGGATTCCGATGCTTCACTCCAGGTTTACTGTATCCTTTGGACCATCCTATTAACGATGAAACACAGAAATTGCAACAGAATTAAATAGAAAATGCACAATGATGACTTAAGTACAAGAAGACTGACTCTTCTTACTGACTATGTTTTGAACCATTCCTGTGACACTAGTTATAGATTCCGATGCTTCACTTCAGGATTACTGTATCCCTCTGACCTTCTTATTGACAATGAAACACAGAAATTGCATCGGAATTTAATACAAAAGGCACAATGCCTACTTAAGTACAAGAAGACTGACTCTTCTTACTGTCTATGTTTTGAACCATCCCTGTGATACTAGTTATAGATTCCGATGCTTCACTTGAGGTTTACTGTATCCCTTGCACCTTCTTATTGACGATGAAACACAGAAATTGCATCGGAATTAAATACAAAAGGCAAAATGCCAACTTAAGTACAGAAGACTGACTCTTCTTACTTTCTATGTTTTGAACCATTCCTGTGACACTAGTTATAGATTCCGATGCTTCACTCCAGGATTACTGTATCCCTTGGACCTTCTTATTGACGATGAAACACAGATATTGCATCGGAATTAAATACAAAAGGCACAATGCCGCCCTATGGGCAAGAAGACTGACTCTTCCTACTGTCTATGTTTTGAGCCATTCCTGAGACACTAGTTATAGATTCCGATGCTTCACTTCAGGTTTACTGTATCCCTTGGACCGTCTTATTGACGATGAAACAAAGATATTGCATCGGAATTCAATACAAAAGGCACAATGCCGACTTAAGTACTAGATGACTGACTCTTCCTACTGTCTATGTTTTGTACCATTCCTGAGACACTAGTTATAGATTCCGATGCTTAACTTCAGGTTTACTGTATCCCTCTGACCTTCTTAGTGACAATGAAACACAGAAATTGCATCGGAAATAAAAAAAAAACACAATGCCGACTTATGTACATGAAGACTGACTCTTCTTACTGTCTATGTTTTGAACCATTCCTGTGACACTAGTTGTAGATTCCGATGCTTCACTTCAGGTTCACTGTATCCCTTGGACCTTCTTATTGACGATGAAAGACAGAAATTGCATCGGAATTAAATACAAAAGACACAATGCCGACTTCAGTACAAGAAGACTGACTCTTCCAACTGTCTATGTTTTGAACCATTCCTGTGACACTGGTTATAGATTCCGATGCTTCACTTCAGGTTTACTGTATCCCTCTGACCGGCTTATTGACGATGAAACACAGAAATTGCATCGGAACTAAATACGAAAGGCTCAATGCCAACTTAAGTACAAGAAGACTGACTCTTCTTACTGACTATGGTTTGAACCATTTCTGTGACACTAGCTATGGATTCCGATGCTTCACTTCAGGTTTACTGTATCCCTCTGACCGTCTTATTGACAATGAAACACAGAAATTGCATCGGAATTAAATAGAAAGTGTACAATGCTGACTTAAGTACTAGAAGACTGACTCTTCCTACTGTCTATTTTTGAACCATTCCTGATACACTAGTTATAGATTCCAGTGCTTCACTTCAGGTTTACTGTATCCCTTGCACCGTCTTATTGACGATGAAACAAAGATATTGCATCGGAATTCAATACAAAAGGCACAACGCCGACTTAACTACAAAAAGACTGACTCTTCTTACTAACTATGCTTTGAACCATTCCTGTGACACTAGTTATAGATTCCGATGCTTAACTTCAGGATTACTGTATCCCTCTGACCTTCTTAATGACGATGAAACACAGAAATTGCATCGGAAATAAATACAAAAACACAAGGCCGACTTAAGTACAAGAATATTGACTCATCTTACTGTCTATGTTTCAACCGTCCCTGTGACACTTGATATAGATTCCGATGCTTCACTCCAGGTTTACTGTATCCCTTGGACCTTCTTATTGACGATGAAGCACAGAAATTGCATCGGAATTAAATAGAAAAGGCACAATGAAGACTTAAGTACAAGAAGACTGACTCTTCTTACTGTCTATTTTTGAACCAGTCCTGTGACACTAGTTATAGATTCCGATGCTTCACTCCAGGTTTACTGTATCCCTAGGACCTTCTTATTGACGATGAAACACAGAAATTGCATCGGAATTAAATACAAAATGCAAAATGCCGACTTAAGTACAAGAAGACTGACTCTTCTTACTCTCTATGATTTGAACCATTCCTGTTACACTAGTTATAGATTCCGATGCTTCACTCCAGGTTTACTGTATCCCTTGGACATTCTTATTGACGATGAAACACAGAAATTGCATCGGAATTAAATACCAAAGGCACAATGCCGACTTAAGGACAAGAAGACTGACTGTTCTTACTGACTATGCCTTTGAACCATTCCTGTGACACTAGCTATAGATTCCGATTCTTCACTTCACGTTTACTGTATCCCTCTGACGTTCTTATTGACGATGAAACACAGAAGTTGCATCGGAAATAAATACAAAAGGCACAATGCCGACTTAAGTACAAGAAGATTGACTCTTCTTACTGTCTATGTTTGGAACCATTCCATTGACACTAGTTATAGATTCCGATGCTTCACTCCAGGTTTACTGTATCCCTTGGACGTTCTTATTGACGATGAAACACAGAAATTGCATCGGAATTAAATAGAAAAGGCACAATGAAGACTTAAGTACAAGAAGACTGACTCTTCTTACTGACTATGTTTTGAACCATTCCTGTGACACTAGTTATAGTTTCCGATGCTTCACTCCTATTTTACTGTATCCCTTGGACCTTCTTATTGACGACGAAACACAGAAATTGCATTGGAATTAAATACAAGAGGCACAATGTCGACTTATGGACAAGGAGACTGACTCTTCTCACTGACTATGTTTTGAACCATTCCTGTGACACTAGTTATAGATTCCGATGCTTCACTTCAGGTTTACTGTATCCCTCTGACCTTCTTATTGACGATGAAACACAGAAATTGCATCGGAATTAAATACAAAAGGCACAATGCCGACTTAAGTACAAGAAGACTGACTCTTCTTACTGTCTAAGTTTGAAACATTCCTGTGACACTAGTTATAGATTCCGATCCTTCACTTCAGGTTTACTGTCTCCCTCTGACCTTCTCATTACCGGTGAAACACAGAAATTGCATCGGAATTAAATACGAAAGGCACAATGCCAACTTAAGTACAAGAAGACTAACTCTTCTTACTGTCTATGACTTGACCCATTCCTGTGACACAAGTTACAGATTCCGATTCTTCGCTTCAGGTTTACTGTATCCCTCTGACCGTCTTATTGACGATGAAACACAGAATTTGCATCGGAATTAGATAGAAAATGCACATTGCCGACTTAAGTTCTAGAAGACTGACTCTTCTTACTGACTATGTTTCGAACCATTCCTGTGACACTAGTTATGGATTCCGAAGCTTCACTTCAGGTAAATTGTATCCCTCTGACCTTCTTATTGACGATGAAACACAGAAACAGCATCGGAATTAAATACAAAAGGCACAATGCCGAATTAAGTACAAGAAGACTGCATCTTCCAACTGTCTATGATTTGAACTATTCCTGTGACATTAGTTATAGATTCCGATGCTTCACTCCAAGTTTACTGTATCCCTTGGACCATCCTATTAACGATGAAACACAGAAATTGCAACAGAATTAAATAGAAAATGCACAATGATGACTTAAGTACAAGAAGACTGACTTTTCTTACTGACTATGTTTTGAACCATTCCTGTGACACTAGTTATAGATTCCGATGCTTCACTTCAGGATTACTGTATCCCTCTTACCTTCTTATTGACAATGAAACACAGAAATTGTATCGGAATTTAATACAAAAGGCACAATGCCTACTTAACTACAAGAAGACTGATTCTTCTTACTGTCTATGTTTTGAACCATCCCTGTGATACTAGGTATAGATTCCGATGCTTCACTTGAGGTTTACTGTATCGCTTGCACCTTCTTATTGACGATGAAACACAGAAATTGCATCGGAATTAAATACAAAAGGCAAAATGCCAACTTAAGTACAGAAGACTGACTCTTCTTACTTTCTATGTTTTGAACCATTCCTGTGACACTAGTTATAGATTCCGATGCTTCACTCCAGGATTACTGAATCCCTTGGACCTTCTTATTGACGATGAAACACAGATATTGCATCGGAATTCAATACAAAAGACACAATGCCGACATCAGTACAAGAAGACTGACTCTTCCAACTGTCTATGTTTTGAACCATTCCTGTGACACTGGTTATAGATTCCGATGCTTCACTTCAGGTTTACTGTATCCCACTGACCGGCTTATTGACGATGAAACACAGAAATTGCATCGGAACTAAATGCGAAAGGCACAATGCCAACTTAAGTACAAGAAGTCTGACTCTTCTTACTGACTATGGTTTGAACCATTTCTGTGACACTAGCTATGGATTCCGATGCCTCACTTCAGGTTTACTGTATCCCTCTGACCTTCTTATTGACGATGAAACACAGAAATAACCTCGGAATTAAATGGAAAATGCACAATGCCGACTTAAGTACATGAAGACTGATTCTTCTTACTGTCTATGTTTTGAACCAATCCTGTGACACTAGTTGTAGAATCCGATGCTTCACTTCAGGTTTACTGTATCCTTCGGACCTTCTTATTGACGATGAAACACAGACATTGCATCGGAATTAAATACAAAAGACACAATGACGACTTAAGTACAAGAAGACTGACCCTTCCAACTGTCTATGTTTTGAACCACTCCTGTGACACTAGTTATAGATTCCGATGCTTCACTTCAGGTTTACTGTATCCCTCTGACCGTCTTATTGACAATGAAACACAGAAATTGCATCGGAATTAAATAGAAAGTGTACAATGCTGACTTAAGTACTAGAAGACTGACTCTTCCTACTGTCTACTTTTGAACCATTCCTGAGACACTAGTTATAGATTCCGGTGCTTCACTTCAGGTTTACTGTATCCCTTGCACCGTCTTATAGACGATGAAACAAAGATATTGCATCGGAATTCAATACAAAAGACACAATGCCGACCTAACTACAAGAAGACTGACTCTTCTTACTAACTATGCTTTGGACCATTCCTGTCACACTAGTTATAGATTCCGATGCTTAACTTCAAGATTACTGTATCCCTCTGACCTTCTTAGTGACGATGAAACACAGAAATTGCATCGGAAATAAATACAAAAACACAATGCCGACTTAAGTACAAGAGTATTGACTCATCTTACTGTCTATGTTTTGACCGTCCCTGTGACACTAGATATAGATTCCGATGCTTCACTCCAGGTTTACTGTATCCCTTGGACCTTCGTATTGACGATGAAGCACAGAAATTGCATCTTAATTAAATACAAAAGGCACAATGCCGACTTAAATACAAGAAGACTGACTCTTCTTACTGACTATGTTTGACTCATTCCTGTGACACTACTTATGGATTCCGAATGTTCACTTCATGTTAAATGTATCCCTCTGACATTCTTATTGACTATGAAGCACAGAAATTGCATCGGAATTAAATACAAAAGGCACAATGCCGAATTAAGTACAAGAAGACTGACTCTTCTTACTGTCTATTTTTGAACCAGTCCTGTGACACTAGTTATAGATTCCGATGCTTCACTCCAGGTTTACTGTATCCCTTGGACCTTCTTATTGACGATGAAACACAGAAATTGCATCGGAATTAAATACAAAATGCAAAATGCCGACTTAAGTACAAGAAGACTGACTCTTCTTACTCTCTATGATTTGAACCATTCCTGTGACACTAGTTATAGATTCCGATGCTTCACTCCAGGTTTACTGTAACCCTTGGACCTTCTTATTGACGATGAAACACAGAAATTGCATCAGAATTAAATACAAAAGGCACAATGCCGACTTAAGGACAAGAAGACTGACTGTTCTTACTGACTATGCCTTTGAACCATTCCTGTGACACTAGCTATAGATTCCGATGCTTCACTTCAGGTTTACTGTATCCCTCTGACGTTCTTATTGACGATGAAACACAGAAGTTGCATCGGAATTAAATACAAAAGGCACAATGCCGAGTTAAGTACAAGAAGATTGACTCTTCTTACTGTCTATGTTTTGAACCATTCCATTGATACTAGTTATAGATTCCGATGCTTCACTCCAGGTTTACTGTATCCCTTGGACGTTCTTATTGACGATGAAACACAGAAATTGCATCGCAATTAAATAGAAAAGGCACAATGAAGACTTAAGTACAGGAAGACTGACTCTTCTTACTGACTGTGACACTAGTTATAGTTTCCGATGCTTCACTCCTATTTTACTGTATCCCTTGGACCTTCTTATTGACGACGAAACACAGAAATTGCATTGGAATTAAATACAAGAGGCACAATGTCGACTTATGGACAAGGAGACTGACTCTTCTCACTGACTATGTTTTGAACCATACCTGCGACACTAGTTATAGATTCCGATGCTTCACTTCAGGTTTACTGTATCCCTCTGACCTTCTTATTGACGATGAAACACAGAAATTGCATCGGAATTAAATACAAAAGGCACAATGCCGACTTAAGTACAAGAAGACTGGCTCTTCTTACTGTCTATGTTTGAAACATTCCTGTGACACTAGTTATAGATTCCGATGCTTCACTTCAGGTTTACTGTATCCCTCTGACCTTCTCAATACCGGTGAAACACAGAAATTGCATCGGAATTAAATACGAAAGGCACAATGCCAACTTAAGTACAAGAAGACTAACTCTTCTTACTGACTATGATTTGACCCATTCCTGTGACGCAAGTTATAGATTCCGATGCTTCACTTCAGGTTTACTGTATCCCTCTGACCTTCTCGTTGCCGGTGAAACACAGAAATTGCATCGAAATTAAATACAAAAGGCACAATGCCGACTTAAGTACAAGAAGACTGACTCTTCTTACTGTCTATGTTTGAAACATTCCTGTGACACTAGTTATAGATTCCGATGCTTCACTTCAGGTTTACTGTATCCCTCTGACCTTCTCATTGCCGGTGAAACACAGAAATTACATCGGAATTAAATACGAAAGGCACAATGCCGACTTAAGTACAAGAAGACTAACTCTTCTTACTGACTATGATTTGACCCATTCTTGTGACACAAGTTATAGATTCCGATGCTTCACTTCAGGTTTGCTGTATCCCTCTGACATTCTTATTGACGATGAAACACAGAAATAGCATCGGAATTAAATAGAAAAGGCACAATGCCGACTTAAGTACAATAAGACTGACTCTTCTTACTGTCTATGGTTTGAACCATTCCTGTGACACTAGTTGTAGTTTCCGATGCTTCACTTCAGGTTAACTGTATCCCTTGGACCTCTTATTAACGATGAAACACAGAAATTGCATCGGAATTAAATACAAAATGCACAATGCCGACTTAAGTACAAGAAGACTGATTCTTCCAACTGTCTATGATTTGAACCATTCCTGTGACACTAGTTATAGATTCCGATGCTTCACTTCAGGTTTACTGTATCCCTCTGACCGTCTTATTGACGATGAAACACAGAATTTGCATCGGAATTAGATAGAAAATGCACAATGCCGACTTAAGTTCTAGAAGACTGACTCTTCTTACTGACTATGTTTTGAACCATTCCTGTGACACTAGTTATGGATTCCGAAGCTTCACTTCAGGTTAATTGTATCCCTCTGACCTTCTTATTGACGATGAAACACAGAAATTGCATCGGAATTAAATACAAAAGGCACAATGGCGAATTAAATACAAGAAGACTGACTCTTCTTACTGTCTACTTTTGAACCATTTCTGTGACACTGGTTATAGATTCCGATGCTTCACTTCAGGTTTACTGTATCCCTCTGACCTTCTTATTGACGATGATAGACAAAAATTGCATCGGAATTAAATACAAAAGACACAATGCCGACTTAAGTACAAGAAGACTGACTCTTCCAACTGTCTATGTTTTGAACCATTTCTGTGACACTGGTTATAGATTCCGATGCTTCACTTCAGGTTTACTGTATCCCTCTGACTGGCTTATTGACGATGAAACACAGAAATTGCATCGGAATTAAATAGAAAAGGCACAATGCCGACTTTAGTACTAGAAAAATGACTCTTCTTCCTGACTATGTTTTGAACCATTCCTGTGACACTACTTACGGATTCCGATGCTTCACTTCAGGTTTACACTATCCCTCTGACCTTGTTGACGATGAAACACAGAAATTGAAACGGAATTAAATACAAAAGGCACAATGCCGACTTAAGTTCAAGAAGACTGACTCTTCTTACTTTCTATGCTTTGAACCATTCCTGTGACACTAGTTATTGATTCCGATGCTTCACTCCAGGTTTACTGTATCCCTTGGACCTTCTTATTGACGATGAAACACAGAAATTGCATCGGAATTAAATACAAAAGCAAAATGCCGACTTAAGTACAAGAAGATTGACTCATCTTACTCTCTATGATTTGAACCATTCCTGTGACACTAGTTATAGATTCCGATGCTTCACGCCAGGTTTACTGTATCTCTTGGACCTTCTTATTGACAATGAAACACAGAAATTGCATCGGAATTAAATACAAAAACACAATGCCGACTTAAGGACAAGAAGACTGACTCTTCTTACTGACTATGCCTTTGAAGCATTCCTGTGACACTAGCTATAGATTCCGATGCTTCACTTCAGGTTTACTGTATCCCTCTGACGTTCTTATTGACGATGATACACAGAAGTTGCATCGGAATTAAATACAAAAGGCACAATGCCGACTTAAGTACAAGAAGATTGACTCTTCCTACGGTCTATGTTTTGAACCATTCCATTGACACTAGTTATAGATTTCGATGCTTCACTCCTGGTTTACTGTACCCCTTGGACGTTCTTATTGACGATGAAACACAGAAATTGCATCGGAATTAAATAGAAAAGGCACAATGAAGACTTAAGTACAAGAAGACTGACTCTTCTTACTGACTATGTTTTGAACCATTCCTGTGACACTAGTTATAGTTTCCGATGCTTCACTCCAGGTTTACTGTATCCCTTGGACCTTCTTATTGACGATGAAACACAGAAATTGCATTGGAATTAAATACAAGAAGCACAATGCCGACTTATGGACTAGGAGACTGCCTCTTCTCACTGACTATGTTTTGAACAATTCCTGTGACACTAGTTATAGATTCCGATGCTTCACTTCAGGTTTACTGTATCCCTCTGACCTTCTTATTGACGATGAAACACAGAAATTGCATCGGAATTAAATACAAAAGGCACAATGCCGACTTAAGTACAAGAAGACTGACTCTTCATACTGTCTATGTTTGAAACATTCCTGTGTCACTAGTTATAGATTCCGATGCTTCACTTCAGGTTTACTGTATCCCTCTGACCTTCTCATTGCCGGTGAAAAACAGAAATTGCATCGGAATTAAATACGAAAGGCACAATGCCGACTTAAGGAAGAGAAGACTGACTCTTCTTACTGCCTATGATTTGAACCATTCCTGTGACATTAGTTATAGATTCCGATGCTTCACTCCCGGTTTACTGTATCCCTTGGACCATTCTATTAACGATGAAACACAGAAATTGCAACAGATTTAAATAGAAAACGCACAATGATGACTTAAGTACAAGAAGACTGACACTTCTTACTGACTATGTTTTGAACCATTCCTGTGACACTAGTTATAGATTCCGATGCTTCACTTCAGGATTACTGTATCTCTCTGACTTTCTTATTGACAATGAAACACAGATATTGCATCGGAATTAAATACAAAAGGCACAATGCCGACTTAAGTACAAGAAGACTGACTCTTCTTACTGTCTATGGTTTGAACCATCCCTGTGATACTAGTTATAGTTTCCGATGCTTTACTTGAGGTTTACTGTATCCCTTGGACCTTCTTATTGACGATGAAACACAGAAATTGCATCGGAATTAAATACAAAAGGCAAAATGCCAACTTAAGTACATGGGACTGACTCTTCTTACTTTGTATGTTTTGAACCATTCCTGTGAACTAGTTATAGATTCCGATGCTTCACTCCGGGATTACTGTATCCCTTGGACCTTCTTATTGACGATGAAACACAGATATTGCATCGGAATTAAATACAAAAGGCACAATGCCGCCTTATGGACAAGAAGACTGACTTTTCTTACTGACTATGCTTTGAACCATTCCTGTGACACTAGCTATAGATTCCGATGGTTCACTTCAGGTTTACTGTATCCCTCTGACCTTCTTATTGACGATGAAACACAGAAATTGCATCGGAATTAAATACAAAAGGCACAATGCCGACTTAAGTACAAGAAGATTGACTCTTCTGACTGTCTATGTTTTGAACAATTCCATTGACACTAGTTATAGATTCCGATGCTTCACCGCCGGTTTACTGTATCCCTTTGACGTTCTTATTGACGATGAAAGACAGAAATAGCATCGGAATTATATAGAAAAGACACAATGCCGACTTAAGTACATGAAGACTGAGTCTTCTTACTGTCTATGTTTTGAACCTTTCCTGTGACACTAGTTGTAGTTTCCGATGCTTTACTTCAGGTTTACTGTATCCTTTGGACCTTCTTATTGACGATGAAACACAGAAATTGCATCGGAATTAAATACAAAAGGCACAATGCCCAATTAAGTACAAAAGACTGACTCTTCTTACTGTCTATTTTTGAACCAGTCCTGTGACACTAGCTATAGATTCCGATGCTTCACTTCAGGTTTAATGTATCCCTCTGACCTTATTGACGATGAAACACAGAAATTGCAACGGAATTAAATACAAAAGACACAATGCCAAGTTAAGTACAAGAAGACTGACTCTTCCAACTGTCTATGATTTGAACCATTCCTGTGACACTAGTTATAGATTCCGATGCTTCACTTCAGGTTTACTGTATCCCTCTGACCTTCTCAATACCGGTGAAACACAGAAATTGCATCGGAATTAAATACGAAAGGCACAATGCCAACTTAAGTACAAGAAGACTAACTCTTCTTACTGACTATGATTTGACCCATTCCTGTGACACAAGTTATAGATTCCGATGCTTCACTTCAGGTTTACTGTATCCCTCTGACCTTCTCATTGCCGGTGAAAAACAGAAATTGCATCGGAATTAAATACGAAAGGCACAATGCCGACTTAAGGAAGAGAAGACTGACTCTTCTTACTGCCTATGATTTGAACCATTCCTGTGACATTAGTTATAGATTCCGATGCTTCACTCCCGGTTTACTGTATCCCTTGGACCATTCTATTAACGATGAAACACAGAAATTGCAACAGATTTAAATAGAAAACGCACAATGATGACTTAAGTACAAGAAGACTGACACTTCTTACTGACTATGTTTTGAACCATTCCTGTGACACTAGTTATAGATTCCGATGCTTCACTTCAGGATTACTGTATCTCTCTGACTTTCTTATTGACAATGAAACACAGATATTGCATCGGAATTAAATACAAAAGGCACAATGCCGACTTAAGTACAAGAAGACTGACTCTTCTTACTGTCTATGGTTTGAACCATCCCTGTGATACTAGTTATAGTTTCCGATGCTTTACTTGAGGTTTACTGTATCCCTTGGACCTTCTTATTGACGATGAAACACAGAAATTGCATCGGAATTAAATACAAAAGGCAAAATGCCAACTTAAGTACATGGGACTGACTCTTCTTACTTTGTATGTTTTGAACCATTCCTGTGAACTAGTTATAGATTCCGATGCTTCACTCCGGGATTACTGTATCCCTTGGACCTTCTTATTGACGATGAAACACAGATATTGCATCGGAATTAAATACAAAAGGCACAATGCCGCCTTATGGACAAGAAGACTGACTTTTCTTACTGACTATGCTTTGAACCATTCCTGTGACACTAACTATAGATTCCGATGGTTCACTTCAGGTTTACTGTATCCCTCTGACCTTCTTATTGACGATGAAACACAGAAATTGCATCGGAATTAAATACAAAAGGCACAATGCCGACTTAAGTACAAGAAGATTGACTCTTCTGACTGTCTATGTTTTGAACAATTCCATTGACACTAGTTATAGATTCCGATGCTTCACCGCCGGTTTACTGTATCCCTTTGACGTTCTTATTGACGATGAAAGACAGAAATAGCATCGGAATTATATAGAAAAGACACAATGCCGACTTAAGTACATGAAGACTGAGTCTCCTTACTGTCTATGTTTTGAACCTTTCCTGTGACACTAGTTGTAGTTTCCGATGCTTTACTTCAGGTTTACTGTATCCTTTGGACCTTCTTATTGACGATGAAACACAGAAATTGCATCGGAATTAAATACAAAAGGCACAATGCCCAATTAAGTACAAAAGACTGACTCTTCTTACTGTCTATTTTTGAACCAGTCCTGTGACACTAGCTATAGATTCCGATGCTTCACTTCAGGTTTAATGTATCCCTCTGACCTTATTGACGATGAAACACAGAAATTGCAACGGAATTAAATACAAAAGACACAATGCCAAGTTAAGTACAAGAAGACTGACTCTTCCAACTGTCTATGATTTGAACCATTCCTGTGACACTAGTTATAGATTCCGATGCTTCACTTCAGGTTTACTGTATCCCTCTGACCTTCTCAATACCGGTGAAACACAGAAATTGCATCGGAATTAAATACGAAAGGCACAATGCCAACTTAAGTACAAGAAGACTAACTCTTCTTACTGACTATGATTTGACCCATTCCTGTGACACAAGTTATAGATTCCGATGCTTCACTTCAGGTTTACTGTATCCCTCTGACCTTCTCATTGCCGGTGAAACACAGAAATTGCATCGGAATTAAATACAAAAGGCACAATGCCGACTTAAGTACAAGAAGACTGACTCTCCTTACTGTCTATGTTTGAAACATTCCTGTGACACTAGTTATAGATTCCGATGCTTCACTTCAGGTTTACTGTATCCCTCTGACCTTCTCATTGCCGGTGAAACACAGAAATTACATCGGAATTAAATACGAAAGGCACAATGCCAACTTAAGTACAAGAAGACTAACTCTTCTTACTGTCTATGTTTTAATCGTCCCTGTGACACTTGATATAGATTCTGATGCTTCACTCCAGGTTTACTGTATCCCTTGGACCTTCTTATTGACGATGAAGCACAGAAATTGCATCGGAATTAAATACAAAAGGCACAATGCCGACTTAAATACAAGAAGACTGACTCTTCTTACTGACTATGTTTGACTCATTCCAGTGACACTACTTATGGATTCCGAATCTTCACTTCAGGTTAAATGTATCCCTCTGACCTTCTTATTGACTATGAAACACAGAAATTGCATCGGAATTAAATGCAAAAGGCACAATGCCGAATTAAGTACAAAAGACTGACTCTTCTTACTGTCTATTTTTGAACCAGTCCTGTAACACTAGCTATAGATTCCGATGCTTCACTTCAGGTTTAATGTATCCCTCTGACCTTATTGACGATGAAACACAGAAATTGCATCGGAATTAAATACAAAAGGCACAATGCCGACTTAAGTTCAAGAAGACTGACTCTTCTTACTTTCTATGTTTTGAACCATTCCTGTGTCACTAGTTATTGATTCCGATGCTTCACTCCAGGTTTACTGTATCCCTTGGACCTTCTTATTGACGATGAGACACAGAAATTGCATCGGAATTAAATACAAAAGGCAAAATGTCGACTTAAGTACAAGAAGACTGACTCCTCTTACTCTCTATGATTTGAACCATTCCTGTGACACTAGTTTTAGATTCCGATGCTTCATTCCAGGTTTACTGTATCCCTTGGACCTTCTTATTGACGATGAAACACAGAAATTGCATCGGAATTAAATACAAAAGGCACAATGCCGACTTAAGGACAAGAAGAATGACTCTTTTTACTGACTATGCATTTGAACCATTCCTGTGACACTAGCCAAAGATTCCGATGCTTCACTTCAGGATTACTGTATCCCTCTGACCTTCTTATTGACGATGAAACACAGAAATTGCATCGGAATTAAACACAAAAGGCACAATGCCGACTTAAGTACAAGAAGAATGGCTCTTCTTACTGACTATGCCTTTGAACCATTCCTGTGACACTAGCTAAAGATTCCGATGCTACACTTCAGGATTATTGTATCCCTCTGACCCCCTTATTGACGATGAAACACAGAAATTGCATCGGAATTAAATACAAAAGGCACAATGCCGACTTAAGTACAAGAAGACTGACTCCTCTTACTGACTAAGATTTGAACCATTCCTGTGACACAAGTTATAGATTCCGATGCTTCACTTCAGGTTTACTGTATCCCTCTGACTTTCTTATTGACGATGAAAGTCAGAAATAGCATCGGAATTATATAGAAAAGACACAATGCCGACTTCAGTACATGAAGACTGAGTCTTCTTACTGTCTATGTTTTTAACCTTTCCTGTGACACTAGTTGTAGTTTCCGATGCTTTACTTCAGGTTTACTGTATCCCTTGGACCTTCTTATTGACGATGAAACACAGAAATTGCATCGGAATTAAATACAAAAGACACAATGCCGACTTAAGTACAAGAAGACTGACTCTTCCAACTGTCTATGTTTTGAACCATTCCTGTGACACTACTTATAGATTCCGATGCTTCACTTCAGGTTTACTGTATCCCTCTGACCTTCTCAATACCGGTGAAACACAGAAATTGCATCGGAATTAAATACGAAAGGCACAATGCCAACTTAAGTACAAGAAGACTAACTGTTCTTACTGACTATGATTTGACCCATTCCTGTGACACAAGTTATAGATTCCGATGCTTCACTTCAGGTTTACTGTATCCCACTGACCTTCTCATTGCCGGTGAAACACAGAAATTGCATCGGAATTAAATACAAAAGGCACAATGCCGACTTAAGTACAAGAAGACTGACTTTTCTTACTGACTATGTTTGAAACATTCCTGTGACACTAGTTATAGATTCCGATGCTTCACATCAGGTTTACTGTATCCCTCTGACCTTCTCATTGCCGGTGAAACACAGAAATTGCATCGGAATTAAACACAACAGGCACAATGCCGACTTAAGTACAAGAAGAATGGCTCTTCTTACTGACTATGCCTTTGAACCATTCCTGTGACACTAGCTAAAGATTCCGATGCTACACTTCAGGATTATTGTATCCCTCTGACCCTCTTATTGACGATGAAACACAGAAATTGCATCGGAATTAAATACAAAAGGCACAATGCCGACTTAAGTACAAGAAGATTGACTCTTCTGACTGTCTATGTTTTGAACAATTCCATTGACACTAGTTATAGATTCCGATGCTTCACCGCCGGTTTACTGTATCCCTTTGACGTTCTTATTGACGATGAAAGACAGAAATAGCATCGGAATTATATAGAAAAGACACAATGCCGACTTAAGTACATGAAGACTGAGTCTTCTTACTGTCTATGTTTTGAACCTTTCCTGTGACACTAGTTGTAGTTTCCGATGCTTTACTTCAGGTTTACTGTATCCCTTGGACCTTCTTATTGACGATGAAACACAGAAATTGCATCGGAATTAAATACAAAAGGCACAATGCCCAATTAAGTACAAAAGACTGACTCTTCTTACTGTCTATTTTTGAACCAGTCCTGTGACAGTAGCTATAGATTCCGATGCTTCACTTCAGGTTTAATGTATCCCTCTGACCTTATTGACGATGAAACACAGAAATTGCAACGGAATTAAATACAAAAGACACAATGCCGAGTTAAGCACATGAAGACTGACTCTTCCAACTGTCTATGATTTGAACCATTCCTGTGACACTAGTTATAGATTCCGATGCTTCACTTCAGGTTTACTGTATCCCTCTGACCTTCTCAATACCGGTGAAACACAGAAATTGCATCGGAATTAAATGCGAAAGGCACAATGCCAACTTAAGTACAAGAAGACTAACTCTTCTTACTGACTATGATTTGACCGATTCCTGTGACACAAGTTATAGATTCCGATGCTTCACTTCAGGTTTACTGTATCCCTCTGACCTTCTCATTGCCGGTGAAACACAGAAATTGCATCGGAATTAAATACAAAAGGCACAATGCCGACTTAAGTACAAGAAGACTGACTCTCCTTACTGTCTATGTTTGAAACATTTCTGTGACACTAGTTATAGATTCCGATGCTTCACTTCAGGTTTACTGTATCCCTCTGACCTTCTCATTGCCGGTGAAACACAGAAATTACATCGGAATTAAATACGAAAGGCACAATGCCAACTTAAGTACAAGTAGACTAACTCTTCTTACTGTCTATGTTTTAATCGTCCCTGTGACACTTGATATAGATTCTGATGCTTCACTCCAGGTTTACTGTATCCCTTGGACCTTCTTATTGACGATGAAACACAGAAATTGCATCGGAATTAAATACAAAAGGCACAATGCCGACTTAAGTACAAGAAGACTGACTCTCCTTACTGTCTATGTTTGAAACATTTCTGTGACACTAGTTATAGATTCCGATGCTTCACTTCAGGTTTACTGTATCCCTCTGACCTTCTCATTGCCGGTGAAACACAGAAATTACATCGGAATTAAATACAAAAGGCACAATGCCGACTTAAATACAAGAAGACTGACTCTTCTTACTGACTATGTTTGACTCATTCCTGTGACACTACTTATGGATTCCGAATCTTCACTTCAGGTTAAATGTATCCCTCTGACCTTCTTATTGACTATGAAACACAGAAATTGCATCGGAATTAAATACAAAAGGCACAATGCCGAATTAAGTACAAAAGACTGACTCTTCTTACTGTCTATTTTTGAACCAGTCCTGTGACACTAGCTATAGATTCCGATGCTTCACTTCAGGTTTAATGTATCCCTCTGACCTTATTGACGATGAAACACAGAAATTGCATCGGAATTAAATACAAAAGGCACAATGCCGACTTAAGTTCAAGAAGACTGACTCTTCTTACTTTCTATGTTTTGAACCATTCCTGTGTCACTAGTTATTGATTCCGATGCTTCACTCCAGGTTTACTGTATCCCTTGGACCTTCTTATTGACGATGAGACACAGAAATTGCATCGGAATTAAATACAAAAGGCAAGATGTCGACTTAAGTACAAGAAGACTGACTCCTCTTACTCTCTATGATTTGAACCATTCCTGTGACACTAGTTTTAGATTCCGATGCTTCACTCCAGGTTTACTGTATGCCTTGGACCTTCTTATTGACGATGAAACACAGAAATTGCATCGGAATTAAATACAAAAGGCACAATGCCGACTTAAGGACAAGAAGAATGACTCTTTTTACTGACTATGCCTTTGAACCATTCCTGTGACACTAGCCAAAGATTCCGATGCTTCACTTCAGGATTACTGTATCCCTCTGACCTTCTTATTGACGATGAAACACAGAAATTGCATCGGAATTAAACACAAAAGGCACAATGCCGACTTAAGTACAAGAAGAATGGCTCTTCTTACTGACTATGCCTTTGAACCATTCCTGTGACACTAGCTAAAGATTCCGATGCTACACTTCAGGATTATTGTATCCCTCTGACCCCCTTATTGACGATGAAACACAGAAATTGCATCGGAATTAAATACAAAAGGCACAATGCCGACTTAAGTACAAGAAGACTGACTCCTCTTACTGACTAAGATTTGAACCATTCCTGTGACACAAGTTGTAGATTCCGATGCTTCACTTCAGGTTTACTGTATCCCTCTGACTTTCTTATTGACGATGAAAGTCAGAAATAGCATCGGAATTATATAGAAAAGACACAATGCCGACTTCAGTACATGAAGACTGAGTCTTCTTACTGTCTATGTTTTTAACCTTTCCTGTGACACTAGTTGTAGTTTCCGATGCTTTACTTCAGGTTTACTGTATCCCTTGGACCTTCTTATTGACGATGAAACACAGAAATTGCATCAGAATTAAATACAAAAGGCAAAATGCCGACTTAAGTACACGAAGACTGACTCTTCTTACTGTCTATGCTTTGAACCATTCCTGTGACACTACTTATAGATTCCGATGCTTCACTTCAGGTTTACTGTATCCCTCTGACCTTCTCAATACCGGTGAAACACAGAAATTGCATCGGAATTAAATACGAAAGGCACAATGCCAACTTAAGTACAAGAAGACTAACTCTTCTTACTGACTATGACTTGACCCATTCCTGTGACACAAGTTATAGATTCCGATGCTTCACTTCAGGTTTACTGTATCCCACTGACCTTCTCATTGCCGGTGAAACACAGAAATTGCCGGAATTAAATACAAAAGGCACAATGCCGACTTAAGTACAAGAAGACTGACTT
This sequence comes from Schistocerca piceifrons, assembly GCF_021461385.2. Taxonomy (NCBI): domain Eukaryota; kingdom Metazoa; phylum Arthropoda; class Insecta; order Orthoptera; family Acrididae; genus Schistocerca; species Schistocerca piceifrons. The sequence continues at coordinate 936,005 of NW_025728007.1, read as the reverse complement.
TTGTTACTGACTATGTTTGAAACATTCCTGTGACACAAGTTATAGATTCCGATGCTTCACTTCAGGTTTACTGTATCCCTCTGACCTTCTTATTGACGATGAAACACAGAAATAGCATCGGAATTAAATAGAAAAGGCACAATGCCGACTTAAGTACAATAAGACTGACTCTTCTTACTGTCTATGGTTTGAACCATTCCTGTGACACTAGTTGTAGTTTCCGATGCTTCACTTCAGGTTCACTGTATCCCTTGGACCTTCTTATTAACGATGAAACACAGAAATTGCATCGGAATTAAATACAAAAGACACAATGCCGACTTAAGTACAAGAAGACTGCCTCTTCCAACTGTCTATGTTTTGAACCATTCCTGTGACACTAGTTATAGATTCCGATGCTTCACTTCAGGTTTACTGTATCCCTCTGACCGTCTTATTGACGATGAAACACAGAATTAGCTTAGGAATTAGATAGAAAATGCACAATGCCGACTTAAGTTCTAGAAGACTGACTCTTCTTACTGACTATGATTTGAACCATTCCTGTGACACTAGTTATGGATTCCGAAGCTTCACTTCAGGTTAATTGTATCCCTCTGACCCTCTTATTGACGATGAAACACAGAAATTGCATCGGAATTAAATACAAAATGCACAATGCCGAATTAAGTACAAGAAGACTGACTCTTCTTACTGTCTATTTTTGAACCAGTCCTGTGACACTAGTTATAGACTCCGTTGCTTCACTCCAGGTTTACTCTATCCCATGGACCTTCTTATTGACGATGAAACACAGAACTTGCATCGGAATAAAATGCAAAGGGCACAATGCCGACTTAAGTAAGAGAAGACGGACTCTTCTTACTGTCATTGATTTGAACTATTCCTGTGACATTAGTTATAGATTCCGATGCTTCACTCCAGGTTTACTGTATCCCTTGGACCATCCTATTAACGATGAAACACAGAAATTGCAACGGAATTAAATAGAAAAGGCACAATGAAGACTTAAGTACAAGAAGACTGACTCTTCTTCCTGACTATGTTTTGAACCATACCTGTGACACTAGTTATAGTTTCCGATGCTTCACTTCAGGTTTACTGTATCCCTTGGACCTTCTTATTGACGATGAAACACAGAAATTGCATCGGAATTAAATACAAAAGGCAAAATGCCGACTTAAGTACACGAAGACTGACTCTTCTTACTGTCTATTTTTGAACCAGTCCTGTGACACTAGCTATAGATTCCGATGCTTCACTTCAGGTTTAATGTATCCCTCTGACCTTATTGACGATGAAACACAGAAATTGCATCGGAATTAAATACAAAAGGCACAATGCCGACTTAAGTTCAAGAAGACTGACTCTTCTTACTTTCTATGTTTTGAACCATTCCTGTGTCACTAGTTATTGATTCCGATGCTTCACTCCAGGTTTACTGTATCCCTTGGACCTTCTTATTGACGATGAGACACAGAAATTGCATCGGAATTAAATACAAAAGGCAAAATGTCAACTTAAGTACAAGAAGACTGACTCCTCTTACTCTCTATGATTTGAACCATTCATGTGACACTAGTTTTAGATTCCGATGCTTCACTCCAGGTTTACTGTATCCCTTGGACCTTCTTATTGACGATGAAACACAGAAATTGCATCGGAATTAAATACAAAAGGCACAATGCCGACTTAAGTTCTAGAAGACTGACTCTTCTTACTGACTATGTTTTGAACCATTCCTGTGACACTAGTTATGGATTCCGAAGCTTCACTTCAGGTTAATTGTATCCCTCTGACCTTCTTATTGACGATGAAACACAGAAAATGCATCGGAATTAAATACAAAAGGCACAACGCCGACTTAAGTACAAGAAGACCGACTCTTCCCACTGACTATGTTTTGAACCATTCCTGTGACACTAGCTAAAGATTCCGATGCTTCACTTCAGGATTACTGTATCCCTCTGACCTTCTTATTGACGATGAAACACAGAAATTGCATCGGAATTAAACACAAAAGGCACAATGCCGACTTAAGTACAAGAAGAATGGCTCTTCTTACTGTCTATGCCTTTGAACCATTCCTGTGACACTAGCTAAAGATTCCGATGCTACACTTCAGGATTATTGTATCCCTCTGACCCTCTTATTGACGATGAAACACAGAAATTGCATCGGAATTAAATACAAAAGGCACAATGCCGACTTAAGTACAAGAAAACTGACTCCTCTTACTGACTAAGATTTGAACCATTCCTGTGACACAAGTTATAGATTCCGATGCTTCACTTCAGGTTTACTGTATCCCTCTGACTTTCTTATTGACGATGAAAGTCAGAAATAGCATCGGAATTATATAGAAAAGACACAATGCCGACTTCAGTACATGAAGACTGAGTCTTCTTACTGTCTATGTTTTTAACCTTTCCTGTGACACTAGTTGTAGTTTCCGATGCTTTACTTCAGGTTTACTGTATCCCTTGGACCTTCTTATTGACGATGAAACACAGAAATTGCATCGTAATTAAATACAAAAGACACAATGCCGACTTAAGTACAAGAAGACTGACTCTTCCAACTGTCTATGTTTGAACCATTCCTGTGACACTACTTATAGATTCCGATGCTTCACTTCAGGTTTACTGTATCCCTCTGACCTTCTCAATACCGGTGAAACACAGAAATTGCATCGGAATTAAATACGAAAGGCACAATGCCAACATAAGTACAAGAAGACTAACTCTTCTTACTGACTATGATTTGACCCATTCCTGTGACACAAGTTATAGATTCCGATGCTTCACTTCAGGTTTACTGTATCCCACTGACCTTCTCATTGCCGGTGAAACACAGAAATTGCATCGGAATTAAATACAAAAGGCACAATGCCGACTTAAGTACAAGAAGACTGACTTTTCTTACTGACTATGTTTGAAACATTCCTGTGACACTAGTTATAGATTCCGATGCTTCACTTCAGGTTTACAGTAACCCTCTGACCTTCTCATTGCCGGTGAAACACAGAAATTACATCGGAATTAAATACGAAAGACACAATGCCAACTTAAGTACAAGAAGACTAACTCTTCTTACTGACTATGATTTGACCCATTCCTGTGACACAAGTTATAGATTCCGATGCTTCACTTCAGGTTTACTGTATCCCTCTCACCTTCTTATTGACGATGAAAAACAGAAATAGCATCGGAATTAAATAGAAAAGGCACAATGCCGACTTAAGTACAATAAGACTGACTCTTCTTACTGTCTATGGTTTGAACCATTCCTGTGACACTAGTTGTAGTTTCCGATGCTTCACTTCAGGTTCACTGTATCCCTTGGACCTTCTTATTAACGATGAAACACAGAAATTGCATCGGAATTAAATACAAAAGACACAATGCCGACTTAAGCACAAGAAGACTGCCTCTTCCAACTGTCTATGTTTTGAACCATTCCTGTGACACTAGTTATAGATTCCGATGCTTCACTTCAGGTTTACTGTATCCCTCTGACCGTCTTATTGACGATGAAACACAGAATTAGCATCGGAATTAGATAGAAAATGCACAATGCCGACTTAAGTTCTAGAAGACTGACTCTTCTTACTGACTATGATTTGAACCATTCCTGTGACACTAGTTATGGATTCCGAAGCTTCACTTCAGGTTAATTGTATCCCTCTGACCCTCTTATTGACGATGAAACACAGAAATTGCATCGGAATTAAATACAAAAGGCACAATGCCGAATTAAGTACAAGAAGACTGACTCTTCTTACTGTCTATTTTTGAACCAGTCCTGTGACACTAGTTATAGACTCCGTTGCTTCACTCCAGGTTTACTCTATCCCATGGACCTTCTTATTGACGATGAAACACAGAACTTGCATCGGAATAAAATGCAAAGGGCACAATGCCGACTTAAGTAAGAGAAGACTGACTCTTCTTACTGTCATTGATTTGAACTATTCCTGTGACATTAGTTATAGATTCCGATGCTTTACTCCAGGTTTACTGTATCCCTTGGACCATCCTATTAACGATGAAACACAGAAATTGCAACAGAATTAAATAAAAATGCACAATAATGACTTAAGTACAAGAAGACTAAACTTTTCTTACTGACTATGTTTTGAACCATTCCTGTGACACTAGTTGTAGATTCCGATGCTTCACTTCAGAATTACGGTATCCCTCTGACCTTCTTATTGACGATGATAGACAGAAATTGCATCGGAATTAAATACAAAAGACACAATGCCGACTTAAGTACAAGAAGACTGACTCTTCCAACTGTCTATGTTTTGAACCATGTCTGTGACACTGGTTATAGATTCCGATGCTTCACTTCAGGTTTACTGTATCCCTCTGACTGGCTTATTGACGATGAAACACAGAAATTGCATCGGAATTAAATAGAAAAGGCACAATGCCGACTTAAGTACTAGAAAAATGACTCTTCTTCCTGACTATGTTTTGAACCATTCCTGTGACACTACTTATGGATTCCGAATCTTCACTTCAGGTTAAATGTATCCCTCTGACCTTCTTATTGACTATGAAGCACAGAAATTGCATCGGAATTAAATAGAAAAGGCACAATGCCGAATTAAGTACAAAAGACTGACTCTTCTTACTGTCTATTTTTGAACCAGTCCTGTGACACTAGCTATAGATTCCGATGCTTCACTTCAGGTTTAATGTATCCCTCTGACCTTATTGACGATGAAACACAGAAATTGCATCGGAATTAAATACAAAAGGCACAATGCCGACTTAAGTTCAAGAAGACTGACTCTTCTTACTTTCTATGTTTTGAACCATTCCTGTGTCACTAGTTATTGATTCCGATGCTTCACTCCAGGTTTACTGTATCCCTTGGACCTTCTTATTGACGATGAGACACAGAAATTGCATCGGAATTAAATACAAAAGGCAAGATGTCGACTTAAGTACAAGAAGACTGACTCCTCTTACTCTCTATGATTTGAACCATTCCTGTGACACTAGTTTTAGATTCCGATGCTTCACTCCAGGTTTACTGTATCCCTTGGACCTTCTTATTGACGATGAAACACAGAAATTGCATCGGAATTAAATACAAAAGGCACAATGCCGACTTAAGGACAAGAAGAATGACTCTTTTTACTGACTATGCCTTTGAACCATTCCTGTGACACTAGCCAAAGATTCCGATGCTTCACTTCAGGATTACTGTATCCCACTGACCTTCTTATTGACGATGAAACACAGAAATTGCATCGGAATTAAACACAAAAGGCACAATGCCGACTTAAGTACAAGAAGAATGGCTCTTCTTACTGACTATGCCTTTGAACCATTCCTGTGACACTAGCTAAAGATTCCGATGCTACACTTCAGGATTATTGTATCCCTCTGACCCCCTTATTGACGATGAAACACAGAAATTGCATCGGAATTAAATACAAAAGGCAAGATGTCGACTTAAGTACAAGAAGACTGACTCCTCTTACTCTCTATGATTTGAACCATTCCTGTGACACTAGTTTTAGATTCCGATGCTTCACTCCAGGTTTACTGTATCCCTTGGACCTTCTTATTGACGATGAAACACAGAAATTACATCGGAATTAAATACGAAAGGCACAATGCCAACTTAAGTACAAGAAGACTAACTCTTCTTACTGACTATGATTTGACCCATTCCTGTGACACAAGTTATAGATTCCGATGCTTCACTTCAGGTTTACTGTATCCCTCTGACCTTCTTATTGACGATGAAACACAGAAATAGCATCGGAATTGAATAGAAAAGGCACAATGCCGACTTAAGTACAATAAGACTGACTCTTCTTACTGTCTATGGTTTGAACCATTCCTGTGACACTAGTTGTAGTTTCCGATGCTTCACTTCAGGTTCACTGTATCCCTTGGACCATCTTATTAACGATGAAACACAGAAATTGCATCGGAATTAAATACAAAAGACACAATGCCGACTTAAGTACAAGAAGACTGCCTCTTCCAACTGTCTATGTTTTGAACCATTCCTGTGACACTAGTTATAGATTCCGATGCTTCACTTCAGGTTTACTGTATCCCTCTGACCGTCTTATTGACGATGAAACACAGAATTAGCATCGGAATTAGATAGAAAATGCACAATGCCGACTTAAGTTCTAGAAGACTGACTCTTCTTACTGACTATGATTTGAACCATTCCTGTGACACTAGTTATGGATTCCGAAGCTTCACTTCAGGTTAATTGTATCCCTCTGACCCTCTTATTGACGATGAAACACAGAAATTGCATCGGAATTAAATACAAAATGCACAATGCCGAATTAAGTACAAGAAGACTGACTCTTCTTACTGTCTATTTTTGAACCAGTCCTGTGACACTAGTTATAGACTCCGTTGCTTCACTCCAGGTTTACCCTATCCCATGGACCTTCTTATTGACGATGAAACACAGAACTTGCATCGGAATGTAATGCAAAGGGCACAATGCCGACTTAAGTAAGAGAAGACTGACTCTTCTTACTGTCATTGATTTGAACTATTCCTGTGACATTAGTTATAGATTCCGATGCTTCACTCCAGGTTTACTGTATCCCTTGGACCATCCTATTAACGATGAAACACAGAAATTGCAACGGAATTAAATAGAAAAGGCACAATGAAGACTTAAGTACAAGAAGACTGACTCTTCTTCCTGACTATGTTTTGAACCATACCTGTGACACTAGTTATAGTTTCCGATGCTTCACTTCAGGTTTACTGTATCCCTTGGACCTTCTTATTGACGATGAAACACAGAAATTGCATCGGAATTAAATACAAAAGGCAAAATGCCGACTTAAGTACACGAAGACTGACTCTTCTTACTGTCTATTTTTGAACCAGTCCTGTGACACTAGCTATAGATTCCGATGCTTCACTTCAGGTTTAATGTATCCCTCTGACCTTATTGACGATGAAACACAGAAATTGCATCGGAATTAAATACAAAAGGCACAATGCCGACTTAAGTTCAAGAAGACTGACTCTTCTTACTTTCTATGTTTTGAACCATTCCTGTGTCACTAGTTATTGATTCCGATGCTTCACTCCAGGTTTACTGTATCCCTTGGACCTTCTTATTGACGATGAGACACAGAAATTGCATCGGAATTAAATACAAAAGGCAAAATGTCAACTTAAGTACAAGAAGACTGACTCCTCTTACTCTCTATGATTTGAACCATTCATGTGACACTAGTTTTAGATTCCGATGCTTCACTCCAGGTTTACTGTATCCCTTGGACCTTCTTATTGACGATGAAACACAGAAATTGCATCGGAATTAAATACAAAAGGCACAATGCCGACTTAAGTTCTAGAAGACTGACTCTTCTTACTGACTATGTTTTGAACCATTCCTGTGACACTAGTTATGGATTCCGAAGCTTCACTTCAGGTTAATTGTATCCCTCTGACCTTCTTATTGACGATGAAACACAGAAAATGCATCGGAATTAAATACAAAAGGCACAACGCCGACTTAAGTACAAGAAGACCGACTCTTCCCACTGACTATGTTTTGAACCATTCCTGTGACACTAGCTAAAGATTCCGATGCTTCACTTCAGGATTACTGTATCCCTCTGACCTTCTTATTGACGATGAAACACAGAAATTGCATCGGAATTAAACACAAAAGGCACAATGCCGACTTAAGTACAAGAAGAATGGCTCTTCTTACTGACTATGCCTTTGAACCATTCCTGTGACACTAGCTAAAGATTCCGATGCTACACTTCAGGATTATTGTATCCCTCTGACCCTCTTATTGACGATGAAACACAGAAATTGCATCGGAATTAAATACAAAAGGCACAATGCCGACTTAAGTACAAGAAAACTGACTCCTCTTACTGACTAAGATTTGAACCATTCCTGTGACACAAGTTATAGATTCCGATGCTTCACTTCAGGTTTACTGTATCCCTCTGACTTTCTTATTGACGATGAAAGTCAGAAATAGCATCGGAATTATATAGAAAAGACACAATGCCGACTTCAGTACATGAAGACTGAGTCTTCTTACTGTCTATGTTTTTAACCTTTCCTGTGACACTAGTTGTAGTTTCCGATGCTTTACTTCAGGTTTACTGTATCCCTTGGACCTTCTTATTGACGATGAAACACAGAAATTGCATCGGAATTAAATACAAAAGACACAATGCCGACTTAAGTACAAGAAGACTGACTCTTCCAACTGTCTATGTTTTGAACCATTCCTGTGACACTACTTATAGATTCCGATGCTTCACTTCAGGTTTACTGTATCCCTCTGACCTTCTCAATACCGGTGAAACACAGAAATTGCATCGGAATTAAATACGAAAGGCACAATGCCAACATAAGTACAAGAAGACTAACTCTTCTTACTGACTATGATTTGACCCATTCCTGTGACACAAGTTATAGATTCCGATGCTTCACTTCAGGTTTACTGTATCCCACTGACCTTCTCATTGCCGGTGAAACACAGAAATTGCATCGGAATTAAATACAAAAGGCACAATGCCGACTTAAGTACAAGAAGACTGACTTTTCTTACTGACTATGTTTGAAACATTCCTGTGACACAAGTTATAGATTCCGATGCTTCACTTCAGGTTTACTGTATCCCTCTGACCTTCTTATTGACGATGAAAAACAGAAATAGCATCGGAATTAAATAGAAAAGGCACAATGCCGACTTAAGTACAATAAGACTGACTCTTCTTACTGTCTATGGTTTGAACCATTCCTGTGACACTAGTTGTAGTTTCCGATGCTTCACTTCAGGTTCACTGTATCCCTTGGACCTTCTTATTAACGATGAAACACAGAAATTGCATCGGAATTAAATACAAAAGACACAATGCCGACTTAAGCACAAGAAGACTGCCTCTTCCAACTGTCTATGTTTTGAACCATTCCTGTGACACTAGTTATAGATTCCGATGCTTCACTTCAGGTTTACTGTATCCCTCTGACCGTCTTATTGACGATGAAACACAGAATTAGCATCGGAATTAGATAGAAAATGCACAATGCCGACTTAAGTTCTAGAAGACTGACTCTTCTTACTGACTATGATTTGAACCATTCCTGTGACACTAGTTATGGATTCCGAAGCTTCACTTCAGGTTAATTGTATCCCTCTGACCCTCTTATTGACGATGAAACACAGAAATTGCATCGGAATTAAATACAAAAGGCACAATGCCGAATTAAGTACAAGAAGACTGACTCTTCTTACTGTCTATTTTTGAACCAGTCCTGTGACACTAGTTATAGACTCCGTTGCTTCACTCCAGGTTTACTCTATCCCATGGACCTTCTTATTGACGATGAAACACAGAACTTGCATCGGAATAAAATGCAAAGGGCACAATGCCGACTTAAGTAAGAGAAGACTGACTCTTCTTACTGTCATTGATTTGAACTATTCCTGTGACATTAGTTATAGATTCCGATGCTTCACTCCAGGTTTACTGTATCCCTTGGACCATCCTATTAACGATGAAACACAGAAATTGCAACAGAATTAAATAAAAATGCACAATAATGACTTAAGTACAAGAAGACTAAACTTTTCTTACTGACTATGTTTTGAACCATTCCTGTGACACTAGTTGAGATTCCGATGCTTCACTTCAGAATTACGGTATCCCTCTGACCTTCTTATTGACGATGATAGACAGAAATTGCATCGGAATTAAATACAAAAGACACAATGCCGACTTAAGTACAAGAAGACTGACTCTTCCAACTGTCTATGTTTTGAACCATTTCTGTGACACTGGTTATAGATTCCGATGCTTCACTTCAGGTTTACTGTATCCCTCTGACTAGCTTATTGACGATGAAACACAGAAATTGCATCGGAATTAAATAGAAAAGGCACAATGCCGACTTAAGTACTAGAAAAATGACTCTTCTTCCTGACTATGTTTTGAACCATTCCTGTGACACTACTTATGGATTCCGATGCTTCACTTCAGGTTTACACTATCCCTCTGACCTTGTTGACGATGAAACACAGAAATTGAATCGGAATTAAATACAAAAGGCACAATGCCGACTTAAGTTCAAGAAGACTGACTCTTCTTACTTTCTATGCTTTGAACCATTCCTGTGACACTAGTTATTGATTCCGATGCTTCACTCCAGGTTTACTGTATCCCTTGGACCTTCTTATTGACGATGAAACACAGAAATTGCATCGGAATTAAATACAAAAGCAAAATGCCGACATAAGTACAAGAAGATTGACTCATCTTACTCTCTATGATTTGAACCATTCCTGTGACACTAGTTATAGATTCCGATGCTTCACGCCAGGTTTACTGTATCTCTTGGACCTTCTTATTGACAATGAAACACAGAAATAGCATCGGAATTAAATACAAAAGCACAATGCCGACTTAAGAACTAGGAGACTGCCTCTTCTCACTGACTATGTTTTGAACAATTCCTGTGACACTAGTTATAGATTCCGATGCTTCACTTCAGGTTTACTGTATCCCTCTGACGTTCTTATTGACGATGAAACACAGAAGTTGCATCGGAATTAAATACAAATGGCTTAATGCCGACTTAAGTACAAGAAGATTGACTCTTCCTACTGTCTATGTTTTGAACCATTCCATTGACACTAGTTATAGATTTCGATGCTTCACTCCTGGTTTACTGTACCCCTTGGACGTTCTTATTGACGATGAAACACAGAAATTGCATCGGAATTAAATAGAAAAGGCACAATGAAGACTTAAGTACAAGAAGACTGACTCTTCTTACTGACTATGTTTTGAACCATTCCTGTGACACTAGTTATAGTTTCCGATGCTTCACTCCAGGTTTACTGTATCCCTTGGACCTTCTTATTGACGATGAAACACAGAAATTGCATTGGAATTAAATACAAGAAGCACAATGCCGACTTATGGACTAGAAGACTGCCTCTTCTCACTGACTATGTTTTGAACAATTCCTGTGACACTAGTTATAGATTCCGATGCTTCACTTCAGGTTTACTGTATCCCTCTGACCTTCTTATTGACGATGAAACACAGAAATTGCATCGGAATTAAATACAAAAGGCACAATGCCGACTTAAGTACAAGAAGACTGACTCTTCTTACTGTCTATGGTTTGAACCATCCCTGTGATACTAGTTATAGTTTCCGATGCTTTACTTGAGGTTTACTGTATCCCTTGGACCTTCTTATTGACGATGAAACACAGAAATTGCATCGGAATTAAATACAAAAGGCAAAATGCCAACTTAAGTACATAGGACTGACTCTTCTTACTTTGTATGTTTTGAACCATTCCTGTGACACTAGTTATAGATTCCGATGCTTCACTCCGGGATTACTGTATCCCTTGGACCTTCTTATTGACGATGAAACACAGATATTGCATCGGAATTAAATACAAAAGGCACAATGCCGCCTTATGGACAAGAAGACTGACTTTTCTTACTGACTATGCTTTGAATCATTCCTGTGACACTAGCTATAGATTCCGATGGTTCACTTCAGGTTTACTGTATCCCTCTGACCTTCTTATTGACGATGAAACACAGAAATTGCATCGGAATAAAATACAAAAGGCACAATGCCGACTTAAGTACAAGAAGATTGACTCTTCTGACTGTCTATGTTTTGAACAATTCCATTGACACTAGTTATAGATTCCGATGCTTCACCGCCGGTTTACTGTATCCCTTTGACGTTCTTATTGACGATGAAAGACAGAAATTGCATCGGAATTAAATAGAAAAGGCACAATGAAGACTTAAGTACAAGAAGACTGACTCTTCTTCCTGACTATGTTTTGAACCATACCTGTGACACTAGTTATAGTTTCCGATGCTTCACTTCAGGTTTACTGTATCCCTTGGACCTTCATATTGACGATGAAACACAGAAATTGCATCGGAATTAAATACAAAAGGCAAAATGCCGACTTAAGTACACGAAGACTGACTATTCTTACTGTCTTTGTTTTGAACCATTCCTGTGACACTAGTTATAGATTCCGATGCCACACTCCAGGTTTACTGTATCCCTTGGACATTCTTATTGACGATGAAACACAGTAATTGCATCGGAATTAAATACAAAAGGCACAATGCCGAATTAAGTACAAAAGACTGACTCTTCTTACTGTCTATTTTTGAACCAGTCCTGTGACACTAGCTATAGATTCCGATGCTTCACTTCAGGTTTAATGTATCCCTCTGACCTTATTGACGATGAAACACAGAAATTGCATCGGAATTAAATACAAAAGGCAAAATGTCGACTTAAGTACAAGAAGACTGACTCCTCTTACTCTCTGTGATTTGAACCATTCCTGTGACACTAGTTTTAGATTCCGATGCTTCACTCCAGGTTTACTGTATCCCTTGGACCTTCTTATTGACGATGAAACACAGTAATTGCATCGGAATTAAATACAAAAGGCACAATGCCGACTTAAGGACAAGAAGAATGACTCTTTTTACTGACTATGCCTTTGAACCATTCCTGTGACACTAGCTAAAGATTCCGATGCTTCACTTCAGGATTACTGTATCCCTCTCACCTTCTTATTGACGATGAAACACAGAAATTGCATCGGAATTAAACACAAAAGGCACAATGCCGACTTAAGTACAAGAAGAATGGCTCTTCTTACTGACTATGCCTTTGAACCATTCCTGTGACACTAGCTAAAGATTCCGATGCTTCACTTCAGGGTTATTGTATCCCTCTGACCCTCTTATTGACGATGAAACACAGAAATTGCATCGGAATTAAATACAAAAGGCACAATGCCGACTTAAGTACAAGAAGACTGACTCCTCTTACTGACTAAGATTTGAACCATTCCTGTGACACAAGTTATAGATTCCGATGCTTCACTTCAGGTTTACTGTATCCCTCTGACTCTCTTATTGACGATGAAAGTCAGAAATAGCATCGGAATTATATAGAAAAGACACAATGCCGACTTAAGTACAAGAAGACTGACTCTTCCAACTGTCTATGTTTTGAACCATTCCTGTGACACTAGTTATAGATTCCGATGCTTCACTTCAGGTTTACTGTTTCCCACTGACCGTCTTATTGACGATGAAACACAGAAATTGCATCGGAATTAAATAGAATATGCACAATGCCAACTTAAGAACTAGAAGACTGACTCTTCTTATTGACTATGTTTTGAATCATTCCTGTGACACTAGTTATGGATTCCGATGCTTCACTTCAGGTTTACTGTATCGCTCTGACCTTCTTATTGACGATGAAACACAGAAATAGCATCGGAATTAAATACAAAAGGCACAATGCCGAATTAAGTACAAGAAGACTGACTCTTCTTACGGTCTATTTTTGAACCAGTCGTGTGACACTAGCTATAAATTCCGATGCATCACTTCAGGTTTACTGTATCCCTCTGACCTTCTTATTGACGATGAAACACAGAAATTGCATCGGAATTAAATACAAAAGGCACAATGCCGACTTAAGTACAAGAAGACTGACTCTTCTTACTGTCTATGTTTTGAACCATACCATTGACACTATTTATAGATTCCGATGCTTCACTCCAGGTTTACTGTATCCCTTGGACCTTCATATTGACGATGAAACACCGAAATTGCATCGGAATTAAATAGAAAAGGCAAAATGCCGACTGAAGTACACGAAGACCATCTCTTCTTACTGTCTATGATTTGAACCATTCCTGCGACACTAGTTACAGATTCCGATGCTTCACTCCATGTTTACTGTATCCCTCGGACCTTCTTATTGACGATGAAACACAGAAATTGCATCGGAATTAAACACAAAAGGCACAACGCCGACTTAAGTACAAGAAGACTAACTCTTCTTACTAACTATGTTTTGAACCATTCCTGTGACACTAGTTATGGATTCCGATGCTTCACTTCAGGTTTACTGTATCCCTCTGACCTTCTTATTCATGATGAAACACAGAAATTGCATCGGAATGAATTAGAAATGGCACAATTATGACTTAAGTACAAGAAGACTGACTCTTCTTAATGACTATGATTTGAACCATTCCTGTGACGCTAGTCATAGTTTCCGATGCTTCACTTCAGGTTTACTGTGTCCCTTGGACCTTCTTATTACTGATGCAACACAGAAATTGCATCGGAATTAAATACAAAAAGCAAAATGCCGTCTTAATTACACAAAGACTGACTCATCTTACTGTCTATCTTTTGAACCATTCCTGTGAGACTAGTTATAGATTCCGATGGTACACTCCAGGTTAACTGTATCCCATGGACCTTCTTATTGACGATGAAACACAGAAATTGCATTGGAATTAAATAAAAAAGGCACAATGCCGACTTAAGGGCAAGAAGACAGACTGTTCTTACTTGGACCTTCTTATTGACGATGAAACACAGAAATTGCATGGGAATTATATACAAAAGGCACAATGCCGACTTAAGGACAAGAAGACTGACCCTTATTACTGACTATGTTTTGAACCATTCCTGTGACACTAGCTATAGATTCTGATGCTTCACTTCAGGTTTACTGTATCCCTCTGACCTTCTTATTGACAATGAAACACAGAAATTGCATCGGAATTAAATACAAAAGGCACAATGCCGACTTAAGTACAAGAAGACTGACTCCTCTTACTGTCTATGTTTTGAACCATACCATTGACACTATTTATAGATTCCGATGCTTCACTCCAGGTTTACTGTATCACTTGGACCTTCATATTGACGATGAAACACCGAAATTGCATCGGAATTAAATAGAAAAGGCAAAATGCCGACTGAAGTACACGAAGACCATCTCTTCTTACTGTCTATGATTTGAACCATTCCTGTGACACTAGTTACAGATTCCGATGCTTCACTCCATGTTTACTGTATCCCTTGGACCTTCTTATTGACGATGAAACACAGAAATTGCATCGGAATTAAATACAAAAGGCACAACGCCGACTTAAGTACAAGAAGACTAACTCTTCTTACTAACTATGTTTTGAACCATTCCTGTGACACTAGTTATGGATTCCGATGCTTCACTTCAGGTTTACTGTATCCCTCTGACCTTCTTATTCATGATGAAACACAGAAATTGCATCGGAATTAAATACAAAAGGCACAATGGCGAATTAAGTTCAAGAAGACTGACTCTTCTTACTGTTTATTTTTGAACCAGTCCTGTGACACTAATGATAGACTCCGATGATTCACTCCAGGTTTACTGTATCCCTTGGACCTTCTTATTGACGATGAAACACAGAAATAGCATCGGAATTAAATACAAAAGGCACAATGCCGACATAAGTAAAAGAAGTCTGACTCTTCTTACTGCCTATGATTTGAACCATTCCTGTGACAATAGTTATAGATTCCGATGCTTCACTCCAGGTTTTCTGTATCGGTTGGACTTTCATATTGACGATGAAACACAGTAATTGCATCAGAATTAAATAGAAAATGCACAATGATGACTTAAGTACAATAAGAATGACTACTCTTACTGACTAAGCTTTGAACCATTCGTGTGACACTAGTTATAGATTCAGATGCTTCACTCCAGGTTTACTGTATCCCTTGGACCTTCTTATTGACGATGAAACACAGAAATTGCATCGGAATTAATTACAAAAGGCACAATGCCGACTTAAGGACAAGAAGACTGACTCTTCTTACTGACTATGTTTTGAACCATTCCTGTGACACTAGCTGTAGATTCCGATGCTTCTCCACAGGTTTATTGTATCCCTCTGACCTTCTTATTGACGATGAAACACAGAAATTGCATCGGAATTAAATAGAAAAGGCACAATGTCGACGTAAGTACAAGAAGACTGACTCTTCTTACTGTCTATGTTTTGAACCATTCCTGTGACACTAGTTATAGTTTCCGATGCTTCACTCCAAGTTTACTATATCCCTTGGACATTCTTATTGACGATGAAACACAGAAATTGCATCGGAATTAAATACAAAAGGCACAATGCCGCCTTAGGGACAAGAGGACTGACTCTTCTTACTGACTTAGTTTTGAACCATTCCTGTGACACTAGTTATAGATTCCGATGCGTCACTCCAGGTTTACTGTATCCCTTGGACCTTCTTATTAAACGATGAAACACAGAAATTGCATCGGAATTAATTACAAAAGGCACAATGCCGACTTAAGTACAAGAAGACTGACTCTTCTAACTGACTATGTTTGAACTATACCTGTGACACTGGCTATAGATTCCGAAGCTTCACTTCAGGTTTACTGTATCCCTTGGACCTTCTTATTGACGATGAAACACAGAAATTGCATCGGAATTAAATACAAAAGGCACAATGCCGACTTAAGGACAAGAAGACTGACTTTTCTTACTGTCTATGTTTTGAACCATTCCTGTGACACTAGCTATAGATTCCGATGCTTCACTCCAGGTTTACTATATCCCTTGGACATTCTTATTGACGATGAAACACAGAAATTGCATCGGAATTAAATACAAAAGGCACAATGCCGTCTTAAGGACAAGAGGACTGACTCTTCTTACTGACTTAGTTTTGAACCATTCCTGTGACACTAGTTATAGATTCCGATGCGTCACTCCAGGTTTACTGTATCCCTTGGACCTTCTTATTAAACGATGAAACACAGAAATTGCATCGGAATTAATTACAAAAGGCACAATGCCGACTTAAGTACAAGAAGACTGACTCTTCTAACTGACTATGTTTGAACCATTCCTATGACACTGGCTATAGATTCCGAAGCTTCACTTCAGGTTTACTGTATCCCTTGGACCTTCTTATTGACGATGGAACACAGAAATTGCATCGGAATTAAATACAAAAGGCACAATGCCGACTTAATGACAAGAAGACTGACTCTTCTTACTGACTTTGTTTTGAACCATTCCTGTGACACTAGTTATAGATTCCGATGCTTCACTTCAGGTTTATTGTATCCCTCTGACCTTCTTATTGACGATGAAACACAGAAATTGCATCGGAAATAAATAGAATAGGCACAATGTCGACGTAAGTACAAGAAGACTGACTCTTCTTACTGACTATGTTTTGAACCATTCCTGTGACACTAGTTATCGATTCCGATGCTTCACTTCAGGATTACTGTATCCCTCTGACATTCTTATTGACGATGAAACACAGAAATTGCTCCGGAATTAAATAGAAAAGGCACAATGCCGCCTTAAGTACAAGAAGACTGACTCTTCTGACTGTCTACGTTTTGAACCATTCCTGAGACACTAGTTATAGTTTCCGATGCTTCACTCCAAGTTTACTATATCCCTTGGACATTCGTATTGACGATGAAACACAGAAATTGCATCGGAATTAAATACAAAAGGCACAATGCCGCCTTAGGGACAAGAGGACTGACTCTTCTTACTGACTTAGTTTTGAACCATTCCTGTGACACTAGTTATAGATTCCGATGCGTCACTCCAGGTTTACTGTATCCCTTGGACCTTCTTATTAAACGATGAAACACAGAAATTGCATCGGAATTAATTACAAAAGGCACAATGCCGACTTAAGTACAAGAAGACTGACTCTTCTAACTGACTATGTTTGAACTATACCTGTGACACTGGCTATAGATTCCGAAGCTTCACTTCAGGTTTACTGTATCCCTTGGACCTTCTTATTGACGATGAAACACAGAAATTGCATCGGAATTAAATACAAAAGGCACAATGCCGACTTAAGGACAAGAAGACTGACTTTTCTTACTGTCTATGTTTTGAACCATTCCTGTGACACTAGCTATAGATTCCGATGCTTCACTCCAGGTTTACTATATCCCTTGGACATTCTTATTGACGATGAAACACAGAAATTGCATCGGAATTAAATACAAAAGGCACAATGCCGTCTTAAGGACAAGAGGACTGACTCTTCTTACTGACTTAGTTTTGAACCATTCCTGTGACACTAGTTATAGATTCCGATGCGTCACTCCAGGTTTACTGTATCCCTTGGACCTTCTTATTAAACGATGAAACACAGAAATTGCATCGGAATTAATTACAAAAGGCACAATGCCGACTTAAGTACAAGAAGACTGACTCTTCTAACTGACTATGTTTGAACCATTCCTATGACACTGGCTATAGATTCCGAAGCTTCACTTCAGGTTTACTGTATCCCTTGGACCTTCTTATTGACGATGGAACACAGAAATTGCATCGGAATTAAATACAAAAGGCACAATGCCGACTTAATGACAAGAAGACTGACTCTTCTTACTGACTTTGTTTTGAACCATTCCTGTGACACTAGTTATAGATTCCGATGCTTCACTTCAGGTTTATTGTATCCCTCTGACCTTCTTATTGACGATGAAACACAGAAATTGCATCGGAAATAAATAGAATAGGCACAATGTCGACGTAAGTACAAGAAGACTGACTCTTCTTACTGACTATGCTTTGAACCATTCCTGTGACACTAGTTATCGATTCCGATGCTTCACTTCAGGATTACTGTATCCCTCTGACATTCTTATTGACGATGAAACACAGAAATTGCTCCGGAATTAAATAGAAAAGGCACAATGCCGCCTTAAGTACAAGAAGACTGACTCTTCTGACTGTCTACGTTTTGAACCATTCCTGAGACACTAGTTATAGATTCCGATGCTTCACTCCAGGTTTACTATATCCCTTGGACCCTCTTATTGACGATGAAACACAGAAATTGCATCGGAATTAAATAGAAAAGGCACAATGCCGATTTAAGTACAAGAAGACTGACACACTTTCCTGACTATGTATGAACCATTCCTGTGACACTAGTTATAGATTCCGATGCTTCACTTCAGGATATCTGTATCACTTGGACATTCTTATTGACGATGAAACACAGACATTGCATCGCAATTAAATACAAAGGCACAATGCCGACTTAAGTACAAGAAGACTGACTCTTCTTACTGACCATGTTTTGAATTATCCCTGTGACACTAGTTATAGATTCCGATGCTTCACTAAAGGTTTACTGTATCCCTTGGTCCCTCTTATTGACGATGAAACACAGAAATTGCATCGGAATGAAATACAAAAGGCACAATGCCGACTTAAGTACAAGAAGACTGACACTCCTTACTGACTATGTTTTGAACCATTCCTGTGACACTAGTTATAAACTCCGATGCTTTACTTCAGGTTTACTGTATCGCTTGGACCTTCTTATTGACGTTGAAACACAGAAATTGCATCGGAATTAAATACAAAATGCACAAAGCAGAGTTAAGTACAAGAAGACTGACTCTTCTTACTGTCTATGATTTGAAACATTCCTGTGACACTAGTTATAGATTCCGATGCTTCACTCCAGGTTTACTGTATCCCGTGGACCTTCTTTTTGACGATGAAACACAGAAATTGCATCGGAATTAAATACAAAAGGCACAATGCCGACTTAAGGACAAGAAGACTGACTCTTCTTACTGACTTTGCTTTGAACCATTCCT
The DNA here is from genome assembly GCF_021461385.2 of Schistocerca piceifrons. Lineage (NCBI taxonomy): Eukaryota > Metazoa > Arthropoda > Insecta > Orthoptera > Acrididae > Schistocerca > Schistocerca piceifrons. The sequence goes on along the minus strand of NW_025728007.1, from coordinate 916,471 downwards.
GTGACACTAGTTATAGATTCCGATGCTTCACTTCAGGTTTATTGTATCCCTCTGACCTTCTTATTGACGATGAAACACAGAAATTGCATCGGAAATAAATAGAATAGACACAATGTCGACGTAAGTACAAGAAGACTGACTCTTCTTACTGTCTATGTTTCGAACCATTCCTGTGACACTAGTTATAGATTCCGATGCTTCACTCCAGGTTTACTATATCCCATGGACCTTCTTATTGACGATGAAACACAGAAATTGCATCGGAATTAAATAGAAAAGGCACAATGCCTACTTAAGTACAAGAAGACTGACTCTTCTTACTGACTGTGTTTTGAACCATTCCATTGACACTAGTTATAGATTCCGATGGTTCACTCCAGGTTTACTGTATCCCTTGGACCTTCTTATTGACGATGAAACACAGAAATTGCATCGGAATTAAATACAAAAGGCACAATGCCGACTTAAGGACAAGAACACTGACTCTTGTTACTGACTTTGTTTTGAACCATTTCTGTGACACTAGTTGTAGATTCCGATGCTTCGCTTCAGGTTTATTGTATCCCTCTGACATTCTTATTGACGATGAAACACAGAAATTGCATCGGAATTAAATAGAAAAGGCACAATGCCGACTTAAGTACAACAAGACTGACTCTTCTTACTGACTATGTTTTGAACCATTCCTGTGACACTAGTTATCGATTCCGATGCTTCACTTCAGGATTACTGTATCCCTCTGACATTCTTATTGACGATGAAACACAGAAATTGCTCCGGAATTAAATAGAAAAGGCACAATGCCGCCTTAAGTACAAGAAGACTGACTCTTCTGACTGTCTACGTTTTGAACCAACCCTGTGACACTAGTTATAGATTCCGATGCTTCACTCCAGGTTTACTGTATCCCTTGGTCCTTCTTATTGACGACGAAATACAGAAATTACATCGGAATTAAATACAAAAGGCACAATGCCGACTTAAGTACAAGAAGACTGACTCTCCTTACTGACTATGTTTTGAACCATTCCTGTGACACTAGTTATAAATTCCGATGCTTCACTTCAGGTTTACTGTATCCCTTGGACCTTCTTATTGACGATGAAACACAGGAAATGCATCGGAATTAAATACAAACTCACAACGCCGACTTAAGTACAAGAAGACCGACTCTTCCCACTGACTATGTTTTGAACCATTCCTGAGACACCCGTAATAGATTCCGACGCTTCACTTGATGTTTACTGTATCCCTTGGAACTTCTTATTGACGATTAAACACAGAAATTGCATCGGAAATAAATACTAAAGGCACAATGCCGAATTAGGTACAAGAAGTCTGACTCTTCTTACTGTCTATGATTTGAACCATTCCTGTGACAATAGTTATAGATTCCGATGCTTCACTCCAGGTTTACTGTATCGGTTGGACTTTCATACTGACGATGAAACACAGTAATTGCATCAGAATTAAATAGAAAATGCACAATGATGACTTAAGTACAATAAGAATGACTACTCTTACTGACTAAGTTTTGAACCATTCGTGTGACACTAGTTATAGATTCCGATGCTTCACTCCAGGTTTACTGTATCCCTTGGACCTTCTTATTGACGATGAAACACAGAAATTGCATCGGAATTAATTACAAAAGGCACAAAGCCGACTTAAGTACAAGAAGACTGACTCTTCTAACTGACTATGTTTGAACCATTCCTGTGACACTGGCTATAGATTCCGAAGCTTCACTTCAGGTTTACTGTATCCCTTGGACTTTCTTATTGACGATGAAACACAGAAATTGCATCGGAATTAAATACAAAAGGCACAATGCCGTCTTAAGGACAAGAAGACTGACTCTTCTTACTGACTTTGCTTTGAACCATTCCTGTGACACTAGTTATAGATTCCGATGCTTCACTTCAGGTTTACTGTATCCCTCTGACCTTCTTATTGATGATGAAACACAGAAATTGCATCGGAATTAAATACAAAAGGCACAATGCCGAATTAAGTTCAAGAAGACTGACTCTTCTTACTGTCTATTTTTGAACCAGTCCTGTGACACTAGTGATAGACTCCGATGCTTCACTCCAGGTTTACTGTATCCCCTGGACCTTCTTATTGACGATGAAATACAGAAATAAGATCGGAATTAAATACAAAAGGCACAATGCCGACTTAAGTAAAAGAAGTCTGACTCTTCTTACTGTCTACGATTTGAACCATTCCTGTGACAATAGTTATAGATTCCGATGCTTCACTCCAGGTTTACTGTATCGGTTGGGCTTTCATATTGACGATGAAACACAGTAATTGCATCAGAATTAAATAGAAAATGCACAATGATGACTTAAGTACAATAAGAATGACTACTCTTACTGACTAAGTTTTGAACCATTCGTGTGACACTAGTTATAGATTCCGATGCTTCACTCCAGGTTTACTGTATCCCTTGGACCTTCTTATTGACGATGAAACACAGAAATTGCATCGGAATTAATTACAAAAGGCACAATGCCGACTTAAGTACAAGAAGACTGACTTATCTAACTGACTATGTTTGAACCATTCCTGTGACACTGGCTATAGATTCCGAAGCTTCACTTCAGGTTTACTGTATCCCTTGGACCTTCTTATTGACGATGAAACACAGAAATTGCATCGGAAATAAATAGAATAGGCACAATGTCGACGTAAGTACAAGAAGACTGACTCTTCTTACTGTCTATGTTTTGAACCATTCCTGTGACACTAGTTATAGATTCCGAAGCTTCACTCCAGGTTTACTATATCCCTTGGACCTTCTTATTGACGATGAAACACAGAAATTGCATCGGAATTAAATAGAAAAGGCACAATGCCGATTTAAGTACAAGAAGACTGACACACCTTCCTGACTATGTTTGAACCATTCCTGTGACACTAGTTATAGATTCCGATGCTTCACTTCAGGATTTCTGTTTCCCTTGGACATTCTTATTGACGATGAAACACAGAAATTGCATCGGAATTAAATACAAAGGCACAATGCCGACTTAAGTACAAGAAGACTGACTCTTCTTACTGACTATGTTTTGAACGATACCTGTGACACTAGTTATAGATTCCGATGCTTCACTAAAGGTTTACTGTATCCCTTGGTCCCTCTTATTGACGATGAAACACAGAAAATGCATCGGAATTAAATACAAAAGGCACAATGCCGACTTAAGTACAAGAAGACTGACACTCCTTACTGACTATGTTTTGAACCATTCCTGTGACACTAGTTATAAACTCCGATGCTTTACTTCAGGTTTACTGTATCGCTTGGACCTTCTTATTGACGTTGAAACACAGAAATTGCATCGGAATTAAATACAAAATGCACAAAGCAGAATTAAGTACAAGGAGACTGACTCTTCTTACTGTCTATGATTTGAAACATTCCTGTGACACTAGTTATAGATTCCGATGCTTCACTCCAGGTTTACTGTATCCCTTGGACCTTCTTATTGACGATGAAACACAGAAATTGCATCGGAATTAAATACAAAAGGCACAATGCCGACTTAAGGACAAGAAGACTAACTCTTGTTACTGACTTTGTTTTGAACCATTTCTGTGACACTAGTTATAGATTCCGATGCGTCGCTTCAGGTTTATTGTATCCCTCTGACATTCGTATTGACGATGTGTTGTTGTTTGTTGTTGTGGTCTTCAGTCCTGAGACTGGTTTGATGCAGCTCTCCATGCTACTCTATCCTGTGCAAGCTTTTTCATCTCCCAGTACCTACTGCAACCTACATCCTTCTGAATCTGCTTAGTGTATTCATCTAATGGTCTCCCTCTACGATTTTTACCCTCCACGCTGCCCTCCAATACTAAATTGGGGATCCCTTGCTGCCTCAGAACATGTCCTACCAACCGATCCCTTCTTCTGGTCAAGTTGTGCCACAAACTTCTCTTCTCCCCAATCCTATTCAATACTTCCTCATTAGTTATGTGATCTACCCATCTAATCTTCAGCATTCTTCTGTAGCACCACATTTCGAAAGCTTCTATTCTCTTCTTGTCCAAACTATTTATCGTCCATGTTTCACTTCCATACATGGCTACACTCCATACAAATACTTTCAGAAATGACTTCCTGACACTTAAATCTATACAGGATGTTAACAAATTTCTCTTCTTCATAAACGCTTTCCTTGCCATTGCCAGCCTACATTTTATATCCTCTCTACTTCGACCATCATCAGTTATTTTGCTCCCCAAATAGCAAAACTCCTTTACTACTTTAAGTGCCTCATTTCCTAATCTAATTCCCTCAGCATCACCCGAATTAATTAGACTACATTCCATTATCCTTGTTTTGCTTTTGTTGATGTTCATCTAATATCCTCCTTTCAAGACACTGTCCATTCCATTCAACTGCTCTTCCAAGTCCTTTGCTGTCTCTGACAGAATTACAATGTCATCGGAGAACCTCAAAGTTTTTATTTCTTCTCCATGAATTTTAATACCTACTCCGAATTTTTCTTTTGTTTCCTTTACTGCTTGCTCAATATACAGATTGAACAACATCGGGGAGAGGCTACAACCCTGTCTTACTCCTTTCCCAACCACTGCTTCCCTTTTATGTCCCTCGACTCTTATAACTACCATCTGGTTTCTGTACAAATTGTAAATAGCTTTTCGCTCCCTGTATTTTACCCCTGCCACCTTTAGAATTTGAAAGAGAGTATTCCAGTCAACACTGTCAAAAGCTTTCTCTAAGTCTACAAATGCTAGAAACGTAGGTTTGCCTTTCCTTAATCTTTCTTCTAAGATAAGTCGTAAGGTCAGTATTGCCTCACGTGTTCCAGTGTTTCTACGGAATCCAAACTGATCTTCCCCGAGGTTGGCTTCTACTAGTTTTTCCATTCGTCTGTAAAGAATTCGTGTTAGTATTTTGCAGCTGTGACTTATTAAGCTGATAGTTCGGTAATTTTCACATCTGTCAACACCTGCTTTCTTTGGGATTGGAATTATTATATTCTTCTTGAAGTCTGAGGGTATTTCGCCTGTTTCATACATCTTGCTCACCAGATGGTAGAGTTTTGTCAGGACTGGCTCTCCCACGGCCGTCAGTAGTTCCAATGGAATATTGTCTACTCCGGGCGCCTTGTTTCGACTCAGGTCTTTCAGTGCTCTGTCAAACTCTTCACGCAGTATCATATCTCCCATTTCATCTTCATCTACATCCTCTTCTATTTCCATAATATTGTCCTCAAGTACATCGCCCTTGTATAGACCCTCTATATACTCCTTCGACCTTTCTGCTTTCCCTTCTTTGCTTAGAACTGGGTTTCCATCTGAGCTCTTGATATTCATACAAGTCGTTCTCTTATCTCCAAAGGTCTCTTTAATTTTCCTGTAGGCAGTATCTATCTTACCCCTAGTGAGATAGGCCTCTACATCCTTACATTTGTCCTCTAGCCATCCCTGCTTAGCCATTTTGCACTTCCTGTCGATCTCATTTTTGAGACGTTTGTATTCCTTTTTGCCTGTTTCACTTACTACATTTTTATATTTTCTCCTTTCATCAATTAAATTCAATATTTCTTCTGTTACCCAAGGATTTCTACTAGCCCTCGTCTTTTTACGTACTTGATCCTCTGCTGCCTTCACTACTTCATCCCTCAAAGCTACCCATTCTTCTTCTACTGTATTTATTTCCCCCATTCCTGTCAATTGCTCCCTTATGCTCTCCCTGAATCTCTGTACAACCTCTGGTTCTTTTAGTTTATCCAGGTCCCATCTCCTTAAATTCCCACCTTTTTGCAGTTTCTTCAGTTTTAATCTAGAGGTCATAACCAATAGATTGTGGTCAGAGTCCACATCTGCCCCTGGAAATGTCTTACAATTTAAAACCTGGTTCCTAAATCTCTGTCTTACCATTATATAATCTATCTGATACCTTTTAGTATCTCCAGGGTTCTTCCATGTATACAACCTTCTTTCATGAATTGACGATGAAACACCGAAATTGCATCGGAATTAAATAGAAAAGGCACAATGCCTACTTAAGTACAACAAGACTGACTCTTCTTACTGACTATGTTTTGAACCATTCCTGTGACACTAGTTATCGATTCCGATGCTTCACTTCAGGATTATTGTATCCCTCTGACATTCTTATTGACGATGAAACACAGAAATTGCTCCAGAATTAAATAGAAAAGGCACAATGCCGCCTTAAGTACAAGAAGACTGACTCTTCTGACTGTCTATGTTTTGAACCATCCCTGTGACACTAGTTATAGATTCCGATGCTTCACTCCAGGTTTACTGTATCCCTTGGTCCTTCTTATTGACGATGAAACACAGAAATTGCATCGGAATTAAATACAAAAGGCACAATGCCGACTTAAGTACAAGAAGACCGACTCTTCCTACTGACTATGCTTTGAACCATTCCTGTGACACCCGTTATAGATTCCGACGCTTCACTTGATGTTTACTGTATCCCTTGGAACTTCTTATTGACGATGAAACACAGAAACTGCATCGGAATTAAATACAAAAGGCACATTGCCGAATTAAATACAAGAAGACTGACTCTTCTTACTGTCTATGTTTTGAACCATTACTGTGACACTAGTTACAGATTCCGATGCTTCACTCCAGGTTTACTGTATCCCTTGGACCTTCTTATTGACGATGAAACACAGAAATTGCATCGGAATTATATACAAAAGGCACAATGCCGACTTAAGGACAAGAAGACTGACTCTTCTTACTGACTATGTTTTGAACCATTCCTGTGACACTAGCTATAGATTCAGATGCTTCACTTCAGGTTTACTGTATCCCTCTGACCTTCTTATTGACGATGAAACACAGATATTGCATCGGAATTAAATACAAAAGGCACAATGCCGACTTAAGTACAAGAAGACTGACTCTTCTTACTGTCTATGTTTTGAACCTTACCATTGACACTATTTTTAGATTCCGATTCTTCACTCCAGGTTTACTGTATCCCTTGGACCTTCTTATTGACGATGAAACACAGAAATTGCATCGGAATTAAATACAAAAGGCACACTGCCGACTTAAGTAAAAGAAGTCTGACTCTTCTTACAGTCTATGATTTGAACCATTCCTGTGACACTAGTTATAGATTCCGATGCTTCACTCCAGGTTTACTGTATCGGTTGGACCTCCATATTGACGATTAAACACAGAAATTGCATCAGAATTAGATAGAAAATGCACAATGATGACATAAGTACAATAAGACTGACTATTCTTACTGAGTATGTTTTGAACCATTCCTGTGACACTAGTTATAGATTCCGATGCTTCACTCAAGGTATACTGTATCCCTTGGACCTTCTTATTGACGATGAAACACAGAAAATGCATCGGAATTAAATACAAAAGGCACAATGCCGACTTAAGTACAAGAAGACTGACACTCCTTACTGACTATGTTTTGAACCATTCCTGTGACACTAGTTATAAACTGCGATGCTTTACTTCAGGTTTACTGTATCGCTTGGACCTTCTTATTGACGTTGAAACACAGAAATTGCATCGGAATTAAATACAAAATGCACAAAGCAGAATTAAGTACAAGAAGACTGACTCTTCTTACTGTCTATGATTTGAAACATTCCTGTGACGCTAGTTATAGATTCCAATGCTTCACTCCAGGTTTACTGTATCCCTTGGACTTTCTTATTGACGATGAAACACAGAAATTGCATCGGAATTAAATACAAAAGGCACAATGCCGACTTAAGGACAAGAAGACTAACTCTTGTTACTGACTTTGTTTTGAACCATTTCTGTGACACTAGTTATAGATTCCCATGCTTCGCTTCAGGTTTATTGTATCCCTCTGACATTCTTATTGACGATGAAACACCGAAATTGCATCGGAATTAAATAGAAAAGGCACAATGCCGACTTAAGTACAACAAGACTGACTCTTCGTACTGACTATGTTTTGAACCATTCCTGTGACACTAGTTATCGATTCCGATGCTTCACTTCATGATTACTGTATACCTATGACATTCTTATTGACGATGAAACACAGAAATTGCTCCAGAATTAAATAGAAAAGGCACAATGCCGCCTTAAGTACAAGAAGACTGACTCTTCTGACTGTCTATGCTTTGAACCATCCCTGTGACACTAGTTATAGATTCCGATGCTTCACTCCAGGTTTACTGTATCCCTTGGTCCTTCTTATTGACGATGAAACACAGAAATTGCATCGGAATTAAATACAAAAGGCACAATGCCGACTTAAGTACAATAAGACTGACTCTCCTTACTGACTATGTTTTGAACCATTCCTGTGACAGTAGTTATAAATTCCGATGCTTCACTTCAGGTTTACTGTATCCCTCTGACATTCTTATTGACGATGAAACACAGAAAATGCATCGGAATTAAATACAAAAGGCACAATGCCGACTTAAGTACAAGAAGACCGACTCTTCCTACTGACTATGTTTTGAACCATTCCTGTGACACCCGTTATAGATTCCGACGCTTCACTTGATATTTACTGTATCCCTTGGAACTTCTTATTGACGATGAAACACAGAAATTGCATCGGAATTAAATACTAAAGGCACAATGCCGAATTAAGTACAAGAAGACTGACTCTTCTTACTGTCTATGTTTTGAACCATTACTGTGACACTAGTTACAGATTCCGATGCTTCACTCCAGGTTTACTGTATCCCTTGGACCTTCTTATTGACGATGAAACACAGAAATTGCATCGGAATTATATACAAAAGGCACAATGCCGACTTATGGACAAGAAGACTGACTCTTCTTACTGACTATGTTTTGAACCATTCCTGTGACACTAGCTATAGATTCCGATGCTTCACTTCAGGTTTACTGTATCCCTCTGACCTTCTTATTGACGATGAAACACAGAAATTGCATCGGAATTAAATACAAAAGGCACAATGCCGACTTAAGTACAAGAAGACTGACTCTTCTTACTATGTTTTGAACCATACCATTGACACTATTTTTAGATTCCGATGCTTCACTCCAGGTTTACTGTATCCCTTGGACCTTCTTATTGACGATGAAACACAGAAATTGCATCGGAATTAAATAGAAAAGGCACTATGCCGACTTAAGTACAAGAAGACTAACTCTTCTTACTGACTATGTTTTGAACGATACCTGTGACACTAGTTATAGATCCCGATGCTTCACTTCAGGTTTACTGTATCCCTTGGACCTTCTCATTGACGATGAAACACAGAAATTGCATCGGAATTAAATAGAAAAGGCAAAATGCCGACTGAAGTACACGAAGACAAACTCTTCTTACTGTCTATGTTTTGAACCATACCATTGACACTATTTTTAGATTCCGATGCTTCACTCCAGGTTTACTGTATCCCTTGGCCCTTCTTATTGACGATGAAACACAGATATTGCATCTGAATTAAATACAAAAGGCACAACGCCGACTTAAGTACAAGAAGACTAACTCTTCTTACTGACTATGTTTTGAACCATTCCTGTGACACTAGTAATGGATTCCGATGCTTCACTTCAGGTTTACTGTATCCCTCTGACCTTCTTATTGATGATGAAACACAGAAATTGCATCGGAATTAAATACAAAAGGCACAATGCCGACTTAAGGACAAGAAGACTAACTCTTGTTACTGACTTTGTTTTGAACCATTTCTGTGACACTAGTTATAGATTACGATGCTTCGCTTCAGGTTTATTGTATCCCTCTGACATTCTTATTGACGATGTGTTGTTGTTTGTTGTTGTGGTCTTCAGTCCTGAGACTGGTTTGATGCAGCTCTCCATGCTACTCTATCCTGTGCAAGCTTTTTCATCTCCCAGTACCTACTGCAATCTACATCCTTCTGAATCTGCTTAGTGTATTCATCTCTTGGTCTCCCTCTACGATTTTTACCCTCCACGCTGCCCTCCAATACTAAATTGTTGATCCCTTGCTGCCTCAGAACATGTCCTACCAACCGATCCCTTCTTCTGGTCAAGTTGTGCCACAAACTTCTCTTCTCCCCAATCCTATTCAATACTTCCTCATTAGTTATGTGATCTACCCATCTAATCTACAGCATTCTTCTGTAGCACCACATTTCGAAAGCTTCTATTCTCTTCTTGTCCAAACTATTTATCGTCCATGTTTCACTTCCATACATGGCTACACTCCATACAAATACTTTCAGAAATGACTTCCTGACACTTAAATCTATACTGGATGTTAACAAATTTCTCTTCTTCAGAAACGCTTTCCTTGCCATTGCCAGCCTACATTTTATATCCTCTCTACTTCGACCATCATCAGTTATTTTGCTCCCCAAATAGCAAAACTCCTTTACTACTTTAAGTGCCTCATTTCCTAAACTAATTCCCTCAGCATCACCCGAATTAATTAGACTACATTCCATTATCCTTGTTTTGCTTTTGTTGATGTTCATCTTATATCCTCCTTTCAAGACACTGTCCATTCCATTCAACTGCTCTTCCAAGTCCTTTGCTGTCTCTGACAGAATTACAATGTCATCGGCGAACCTTAAAGTTTTTATTTCTTCTCCATGAATTTTAATACCTACTCCGAATTTTTCTTTTGTTTCCTTTACTGCTTGCTCAATATACAGATTGAACAACATCGGGGAGAGGCTACAACCCTGTCTTACTCCTTTCCCAACCACTGCTTCCCTTTTATGTCCCTCGACTCTTATAACTACCATCTGGTTTCTGTACAAATTGTAAATAGCCTTTCGCTCCCTGTATTTTACCCCTGCCACCTTTAGAATTTGAAAGAGAGTATTCCAGTCAACACTGTCAAAAGCTTTCTCTAAGTCTACAAATGCTAGAAACGTAGGTTTGCCTTTCCTTAATCTTTCTTCTAAGATAAGTCGTAAGGTCAGTATTGCCTCACGTGTTCCAGTGTTTCTACGGAATCCAAACTGATCTTCCCCGAGGTTGGCTTCTACTAGTTTTTCCATTCGTCTGTAAAGAATTCGTGTTAGTATTTTGCAGCTGTGACTTATTAAGCTGATAGTTCGGTAATTTTCACATCTGTCAACACCTGCTTTCTTTGGGATTGGAATTATTATATTCTTCTTGAAGTCTGAGGGTATTTCGCCTGTTTCATACATCTTGCTCACCAGATGGTAGAGTTTTGTCAGGACTGGCTCTCCCACGGCCGTCAGTAGTTCCAATGGAATATTGTCTACTCCGGGCGCCTTGTTTCGACTCAGGTCTTTCAGTGCTCTGTCAAACTCTTCACGCAGTATCATATCTCCCATTTCATCTTCATCTACATCCTCTTCTATTTCCATAATATTGTCCTCAAGTACATCGCCCTTGTATAGACCCTCTATATACTCCTTCCACCTTTCTGCTTTCCCTTCTTTGCTTAGAACTGGGTTTCCATCTGAGCTCTTGATATTCATACAAGTCGTTCTCTTATCTCCAAAGGTCTCTTTAATTTTCCTGTAGGCAGTATCAATCTTACCCCTAGTGAGATAGGCCTCTACATCCTTACATTTGTCCTCTAGCCATCCCTGCTTAGCCATTTTGCACTTCCTGTCGATCTCATTTTTGAGACGTTTGTATTCCTTTTTGCCTGTTTCACTTACTACATTTTTATATTTTCTCCTTTCATCAATTAAATTCAATATTTCTTCTGTTACCCAAGGATTTCTACTAGCCCTCGTCTTTTTACGTACTTGATCCTCTGCTGCCTTCACTACTTCATCCCTCAAAGCTACCCATTCTTATTCTACTGTATTTATTTCCCCCATTCCTGTCAATTGCTCCCTTATGCTCTCCCTGAATCTCTGTACCACCTCTGGTTCTTTTAGTTTATCCAGGTCCCATCTCCTTAAATTCCCACCTTTTTGCAGTATCTTCAGTTTTAATCTACAGGTCATAACCAATAGATTGTGGTCAGAGTCCACATCTGCCCCTGGAAATGTCTTACAATTTAAAACCTGGTTCCTAAATCTCTGTCTTACCATTATATAATCTATCTGATACCTTTTAGTATCTCCAGGGTTCTTCCATGTATACAACCTTCTTTCATGAATTGACGATGAAACACCGAAATTGCATCGGAATTAAATAGAAAAGGCACAATGCCGACTTAAGTACAACAAGACTGACTCTTCTTACTGACTATGTTTCGAACCATTCCTGTGACACTAGTTATCGATTCCGATGCTTCACTTCAGGATTACTGTATCCCTCTGAGATTCTTATTGACGATGAAACACAGAAATTGCTCCAGAATTAAATAGAAAAGGCACAATGCCGCCTTAAGTACAAGAAAACCGACTCTTATGACTGTCTATGTTTTGAACCATCCCTGTGACACTAGTTATAGATTCCGATGCTTCACTCCAGGTTTACTGTATCCCTTGGTCCTTCTTATTGACGATGAAACACAGAAATTGCATCGGAATTAAATACAAAAGGCACAATGCCGACTTAAGTACAAGGAGACCGACTCTTCCTACTGACTATGTTTTGAACCATTCCTGTGACACCCGTTATAGTTTCCGACGCTTCACTTGATGTTTACTGTATCCCTTGGAACTTCTTATTGACTATGAAACACAGAAATTGCATCGGAATTAAATACTAAAGGCACAAAGCCGAATTAAGTACAAGAAGACTGACTCTTCTTACTGTCTATGTTTTGAACCATTACTGTGACACTAGTTACAGATTCCGATGCTTCACTCCAGGTTTACTGTATCCCTTGGACCTTCTTATTGACGATGAAACACAGAAATTGCATCGGAATTATATACAAAAGGCACAATGCCTACTTAAGGACAAGAAGACTGACTCTTCTTACTGACTATGTTTTGAACCATTCCTGTGACACTAGCTATAGATTCCGATGCTTCACTTCAGACTTACTGTATCCCTCTGACCTTCTTATTGACGATGAAACACAGAAATTGCATCGGAATTACATACAAAAGGCACAATGCCGACTTAAGTACAAGAAGACTGACTCTTTTTACTGTCTATGTTTTGAACCATACCATTGACACTATTTTTAGATTCCGATGCTTCACTCCAGTTTTACTGTATCCCTTGGACCTTCTTAATGACGATGAAACACAGAAATTGCATCGGAATTAAATACAAAAGGCACACTGCCGACTTAAGTAAAAGAAGTCTGACTCTTCTTACAGTCTATGATTTGAACCATTCCTGTGACACTAGTTATAGATTCCGATGCTTCACTCCAGGTTTACTGTATCGGTTGGACCTTCATATTGACGATGAAACACAGAAATTGCATCAGAATTAGATAGAAAATGCACAATGATGACTTAAGTACAATAAGACTGACTATTCTTACAGAGTATGTTTTGAACCATTCCTGTGACACTAGTTATAGATTCCGATGCTTCACTCAAGGTATACTGTATCCCTTGGACCTTCTTATTGACGATGAAACACAGAAAATGCATCGGAATTAAATAGAAAAGGCACAATGCCGACTTAAGTACAAGAAGATTGACACTCCTTACTGACTACGTTTTGAACCATTCCTGTGACACTAGTTATAAACTGCGATGCTTTACTTCAGGTTTACTGTATCGCTTGGACCTTCTTATTGACGTTGAAACACAGAAATTGCATCGGAATTAAATACAAAATGCACAAAGCAGAATTAAGTACAAGAAGACTGACTCTTCTTACTGTCTATGATTGGAAACATTCCTGTGACACTAGTTATAGATTCCGATGCTTCACTCCAGGTTTCCTGTATCCCTTGGACTTTCTTATTGACGATGAAACACAGAAATTGCATCGGAATTAAATACAAAAGGCACAATGCCGACTTAAGGACAAGAAGACTGACTCTTCTGACTGTCTATGCTTTGAACCATCCCTGTAACACTAATTATAGATTCCGATGCTTCACTCCAGGTTTACTGTATCCCTTGGTCCTTCTTATTGACGATGAAACACAGAAATTGCATCGGAATTAAATACAAAAGGCACAATGCCGACTTAAGTACAAGAAGACTGACTCTCCTTACTGACTATGTTTTGAACCATTCCTGTGGCACCCGTTATAGATTCCGACGCTTCACTTGATATTTACTGTATCCCTTGGAACTTCTTATTGACGATGAAACACAGAAATTGCATCGGAATTAAATACTAAAGGCACAATGCCGAATTAAGTACAAGAAGACTGACTCTTCTTACTGTCTATGTTTTGAACCATTACTGTGACACTAGTTACAGATTGCGATGCTTCACTCCAGGTTTACTGAATCCCTTGGACCTTCTTATTGACGATGAAACACAGAAATTGCATCGGAATTATATACAAAAGGCACAATGCCGACTTAAGGACAAGAAGACTGACTCTTCTTACTGATTATGTTTTGAACCATTCCTGTGACACTAGCTATAGATTCCGATGCTTCACTTCAGGTTTACTGTATCCCTCTGACCTTCTTATTGACGATGAAACACAGAAATTGCATCGGAATTAAATACAAAAGGCACAATGCCGACTTAAGTACAAGAAGACTGACTCTTCTTACTATGTTTTGAACCATACCATTGACACTATTTTTAGATTCCGATGCTACACTCCAGGTTTACTGTATCCCTTGGACCTCCTTATTGACGATGAAACACAGAAATTGCATCGGAATTAAATAGAAAAGGCACTATGCCGACTTAAGTATAAGAAGACTGACTCTTCTTACTGACTATGTTTTGAACGATACCTGTGACACTAGTTATAGATCCCGATGCTTCACTTCAGGTTAACTGTATCCCTTGGACCTTCTCATTGACGATGAAACACAGAAATTGCATCGGAATTAAATAGAAAAGGCAAAATGCCGACTGAAGTACACGAAGACAAACTCTTCTTACTGTCTATGTTTTGAACCATACCATTGACACTATTTTTAGATTCCGATGCTTCACTCCAGGTTTACTGTATCCCTTGGCCCTTCTTATTGACGATGAAACACAGAAATTGCATCTGAATTAAATACAAAAGGCACAACGCCGACTTAAGTATAAGAAGACTAACTCTTCTTTCTGACTATGTTTTGAACCATTCCTGTGACACTAGTTATGGATTCCGATGCTTCACTTCAGGTTTACTGTATCCCTCTGACCTTCTTACTGATGATGAAACACAGAAATTGCATGGGAATTAAATACAAAAGGCACAATGCCGACTTAAGAACAAGAAGACTAACTCTTGTTACTGACTTTGTTTTGAACCATTTCTGTGACACTAGTTATAGACTCCGATGCTTCGCTTCAGGTTTATTGTATCTCTCTGACATTCTTATTGACGATGTGTTGTTGTTTGTTGTTGTGGTCTTCAGTCCTGAGACTGGTTTGATGCAGCTCTCCATGCTACTCTATCCTGTGCAAGCTTTTTCATCTCCCAGTACCTACTGCAACCTACATCCATCTGAATCTGCTTAGTGTATTCATCTCTTGGTCTCCCTCTACGATTTTTACCCTCCACGCTGCCCTCCAATACTAAATTGGTGATCCCTTGCTGCCTCAGAACATGTCCTATCAACCGATCCCTTCTTCTGGTCAAGTTGTGCCACAAACTTCTCTTCTCCCCAATCCTATTCAATACTTCCTCATTAGTTATGTGATTTACCCATCTAATCTTCAGCATTCTTCTGTAGCACCACACTTCGAAAGCTTCTATTCTCTTCTTGTCAAAACTATTTATCGTCCATGTTTCACTTCCATACATGGCTACACTCCATACAAATACTTTCAGAAATGACTTCCTGACACTTAAATTTATACTGGATGTTAACAAATTTCTCTTCTTCAGAAACGCTTTCTTTGCCATTGCCAGCCTACATTTTATATCCTCTCTACTTCGACCATCATCAGTTATTTTGCTACCCAAATAGCAAAACTCCTTTACTACTTTAAGTGCCTCGTTTCCTAATCTAATTCCCTCAGCATCACCCGAATTAATTAGACTACATTCCATTATCCTTGTTTTGCTTTTGTTGATGTTCATCTTATATCCTCCTTTCAAGACACTGTCCATTCCATTCAACTGCTCTTCCAAGTCCTTTGCTGTCTCTGACAGAATTACAATGTCATCGGCGAACCTTAAAGTTTTTATTTCTTCTCCATGAATTTTAATACCTACTCCGAATTTTTCTTTTGTTTCCTTTACTGCTTGCTCAATATACAGATTGAACAACATCGGGGAGAGGCTACAACCCTGTCTTACTCCTTTCCCAACCACTGCTTCCCTTTTATGTCCCTCGACTCTTATAACTACCATCTGGTTTCTGTACAAATTGTAAATAGCCTTTCGCTCCCTGTATTTTACCCCTGCCACCTTTAGAATTTGAAAGAGAGTATTCCAGTCAACACTGTCAAAAGCTTTCTCTAAGTCTACAAATGCTAGAAACGTAGGTTTGCCTTTCCTTAATCTTTCTTCTAAGATAAGTCGTAAGGTCAGTATTGCCTCACGTGCTCCAGTGTTTCTACGGAATCCAAACTGATCTTCCCCGAGGTTGGCTTCTACTAGTTTTTCCATTCGTCTGTAAAGAATTCGTGTTAGTATTTTGCAGCTGTGACTTATTAAGCTGATAGTTCGGTAATTTTCACATCTGTCAACACCTGCTTTCTTTGGGATTGGAATTATTATATTCTTCTTGAAGTCTGAGGGTATTTCGCCTGTTTCATACATCTTGCTCACCAGATGGTAGAGTTTTGTCAGGACTGGCTCTCCCACGGCCGTCAGTAGTTCCAATGGAATATTGTCTACTCCGGGCGCCTTGTTTCGACTCAGGTCTTTCAGTGCTCTGTCAAACTCTTCACGCAGTATCATACCTCCCATTTCATCTTCATCTACATCCTCTTCTATTTCCATAATATTGTCCTCAAGTACATCGCCCTTGTATAGACCCTCTATATACTCCTTCGACCTTTCTGCTTTCCCTTCTTTGCTTAGAACTGGGTTTCCATCTGAGCTCTTGATATTCATACAAGTCGTTCTCTTATCTCCAAAGGTCTCTTTAATTTTCCTGTAGGCAGTATCTATCTTACCCCTAGTGAGATAGGCCTCTACATCCTTACATTTGTCCTCTAGCCATCCCTGCTTAGCCATTTTGCACTTCCTGTCGATCTCATTTTTTAGACGTTTGTATTCCTTTTTGCCTGTTTCACTTACTACATTTTTATATTTTCTCCTTTCATCAATTAAATTCAATATTTCTTCTGTTACCCAAGGATTTCTACTAGCCCTCGTCTTTTTACCTACTAGATCCTCTGCTGCCTTCACTACTTCATCCCTCAAAGCTACCCATTCTTCTTCTACTGTATTTATTTCCCCCATTCCTGTCAATTGCTCCCTTATGCTCTCCCTGAATCTCTGTACAACCTCTGGTTCTTTTAGTTTATCCAGGTCCCATCTCCTTAAATTCCCACCTTTTTGCAGTTTCTTCAGTTTTAATCTACAGGTCATAACCAATAGATTGTGGTCAGAGTCCACATCTGCCCCTGGAAATGTCTTACAATTTAATACCTGGTTCCTAAATCTCTGTCTTACCATTATATAATCTATCTGATACCTTTTAGTATCTCCAGGGTTCTTCCATGTATACAACCTTCTTTCATGAATTGACGATGAAACACCGAAATTGCATCGGAATTAAATAGAAAAGGCACAATGCCGACTTAAGTACAACAAGACTGACTCTTCTTACTGACTATGTTTTGAACCATTCCTGTGACACTAGTTATCGATTCCGATGCTTCACTTCAGGATTACTGTATCCCTCTGACATTCTTATTGACGATGAAACACAGAAATTGCTCCAGAATTAAATAGAAAAGGCACAATGCCGCCTTAAGTACAAGAAGACTGATTCTTCTGACTGTCTATGTTTTGAACCATCCCTGTGACACTAGTTATAGATTCCGATGCTTCACTCCAGGTTTACTGTATCCCTTGGTCCTTCTTATTGACGATGAAACACAGAAATTGCATCGGAATTAAATACAAAAGGCACAATGCCGACTTAAGTACAAGAAGACCGACTCTTCCTACTGACTATGTTTTGAACCATTCCTGTGACACCCGTTATAGATTCCGACGCTTCACTTGATGTTTACTGTATCCCTTGGAACTTCTTATTGACGATGAAACACAGAAATTGCATCGGAATTAAATACTAAAGGTACACTGCCGAATTAAGTACAAGAAGACTGATTCTTCTTACTGTCTATGTTTTGAACCATTACTGTGACACTAGTTACAGATTTCGATGCTTCACTCCAGGTTTACTGTATCCCTTGGACCTTCTTATTGACGATGAAACACAGAAATTGCATCGGAATTATATACAAAAGGCACAATGCCGACTTAAGGACAAGAAGACTGACTCTTCTTACTGACTATGTTTTGAACCATTCCTGTGACACTAGCTATAGATACCGATGCTTCACTTCAGGTTTACTGTATCCCTCTGACCTTCTTATTGACGATGAAACACAGAAATTGCATCGGAATTAAATACAAAAGGCACAATGCCGACTTAAGTACAAGAAGACTGACTCTTCTTACTGTCTATGTTTTGAACCATACCATTGACACTATTTTTAGATTCCGATGCTTCACTCCAGGTTTACTGTATGCCTTGGACCTTCTTATTGACGATGAAACACAGAAATTGCATCGGAATTAAATAGAAAAGGCGCTATGCCGACTTAAGTACAAGAAGACTGACTCTTCTTACTGACTATGTTTTGAACGATACCTGTGACACTAGTTATAGATCCCGCTGCTTCACTTCAGGTTTACTGTATCCCTTGGACCTTCTCATTGACGATGAAACACAAAAATTCCATCGGAATTAAATACCAAATGCAAAATGCCGACTGAAGTACACGAGGACCGACTCTTCTTACTGTCTATGATTTGAACCATTCCTGTGACACTAGTTACAGATTCCGATGCTTCACTCCAGGTTTACTGTATCCCATTGGACCTTCTTATTGACGATGATAGACAGAAATTGCATCGGAATTAAATAAAAAAGGCACAACGCCGACTTAAGTACAAGAAGACTAACTCTTCTTACTGACTATGTTTTGAACCACTCCTGTGACACTAGTTATGGATTCCGATGCTTCACTTCAGGTTTACTGTATCCCTCTGAGGTTCTTATTGATCATGAAATACTGAAATTGCATCGGAATTAAATACAAAAGGCACAATGCCGAATTAAGTTCAAGAAGACTGACTCTTCCTACTGTCTATTTTTGAACCAGTCCTGTGAGACTAGTGATAGACTCCGATGCTTCACTCCAGGTTTACTGTATCCCTTGGACCTTCTTATTGACGATGAAACACAGAAATTGCATCGGAATTAAACACAAAAGGCACACTGCCGACTTAAGTAAAAGAAGTGTGACTCTTCTTACAGTCTATGATTTGAACCATTCCTGTGACACTAGTTATAGATTCCGATGCTTCACTCCAGGTTTACTGTATCGGTTGGACCTTCATATTGACGATGAAACACAGAAATTGCATCAGAATTAGATAGAAAATGCACAATGATGACTTAAGTACAATAAGACTGACTATTCTTACTGAGTATGTTTTGAACCATTCCTGTGACACTAGTTATAGATTCCGATGCTTCACTCAAGGTATACTGTATCCCTTTTACCTTCTTATTGACGATGAAACACAGAAAATGCATCGAAATTAAATACAAAAGGCACAATGCCGACTTAAGTACAAGAAGACTGACACTCCTTACTGACTATGTTTTGAACCATTCCTGTGACACTAGTTGTAAACTCCGATGCTTTACTTCAGGTTTACTGTATCGCTTGGACCTTCTTATTGACGTTGAAACACAGAAATTGCATCGGAATTAAATACAAAATGCACAAAGCAGAATTAAGTACAAGAAGACTGACTCTTCTTACTGTCTATGATTTGAAACATTCCTGTGACACTAGTTATAGATTCCGATGCTTCACTCCAGGTTTACTGTATCCCTTGGACTTTCTTATTGACGATGAAACACAGAAATTGCATCGGAATTAAATACAAAAGGCACAATGCCGACTTAAGGACAAGAAGACTAACTCTTGTTACTGACTTTGTTTTGAACCATTTCTGTGACACTAGTTATAGATTCCGATGCTTCGCTTCAGGTTTATTGTATCCCTCTGACATTCTTATTGACGATGAAACACCGAAATTGCATCGGAATTAAATAGAAAAGGCACAATGCCGACTTAAGTACAACTACACTGCCTCTTCTTACTGACTATGTTTTGAACCATTACTGTGACACTAGTTATCGATTCCGATGCTTCACTTCAGGATTACTGTATCCCTCTGACATTCTTATTGACGATGAAACACAGAAATTGCTCCAGAATTAAATAGAAAAGGCACAATGCCGCCTTAAGTACAAGAAGACTGACTCTTCTGACTGTCTATGTTTTGAACCATCCCTGTGACACTAGTTATAGATTCCGATGCTTCACTCCAGGTTTACTGTATCCCTTGGTCCTTCTTATTGACGATGAAACACAGAAATTGCACCGGAATTAAATACAAAAGTCACAATGCCGACATAAGTACAAGAAGAGTGACTCTCCTTACTGACTATGTTTTGAACCATTCCTGTGACAGTAGTTATAAATTCCGATGCTTCACTTCAGGTTTACTGTATCCCTTGGACCTTCTTATTGACGATGAAACACATGAAATGCATCGGAATTAAATACAAAAGGCACAATGCCGACTTAAGTACAAGAAGACCGACTCTTCCTACTGACTATGTTTTGAACCATTCCTGTGACACCCGTTATAGATTCCGACGCTTCACTTGATGTTTACTGTATCCCTTGGAACTTCTTATTGACGATGAAACACAGAAATTGCATCGGAAATAAATACTAAAGGCACAATGCCGAATTAAGTACAAGAAGACTGACTCTTCTTACTGTCTATGTTTTGAACCATTACTGTGACACTAGTTACAGATTCCGATGCTTCACTCCAGGTTTACTGTATCCCTTGGACCTTCTTATTGACGGTGAAACACAGAAATTGCATCGGAATTATATACAAAAGGCACAATGCCGACTTAAGGACAAGAAGACTGACTCTTCTTACTGACTATGTTTTGAACCATTCCTGTGACACTAGCTATAGATTCTGATGCTTCACTCCAGGTTTACTGTATCCCTCTGACCTTCTTATTGACGATGAAACACAGAAATTGCATCGGAATTAAATACAAAAGGCACAATGCCGACTTAAGTACAAGAAGACTGACTCTGCTTACTGTCTATGTTTTGAACCATACCATTGACACTATTTTTAGATTCCGATGCTTCACTCCAGGTTTACTGTATCCCTTGGACCTTCTTATTGACGATGAAACACAGAAATTGCATCGGAATTAAATAGAAAAGGCACTATGCCGACTTAAGTACAAGAAGACTGACTCTTCTTACTGACTATGTTTTGAACGATACCTGTGACACTAGTCATAGATCCCGGTGCTTCACTTCAGGTTTACTGTATCCCTTGGACCTTCTCATTGACGATGAAACACTAAAATTCCATCGGAATTAAATACAATATGCAAAATGCCGACTGAAGTTCACGAAGACCGACTCTTCTTACTGTCTATGATTTGAACCATTCCTGTGACACTAGTTACAGATTCCGATGCTTCACTCCAGGTTTACTGTATCCCTTGGACCTTCTTCCAGGTTTACTGTATCCCTTGGACCTTCTTATTGACGATGATAGACAGAAATTGCATCGGAATTAAATAAAAAAGGCACAACGCCGACTTAAGTACAAGAAGACTAACTCTTCTTACTGACTATGTTTTGAACCACTCCTGTGACACTAGTTATGGATTCCGATGCTTCACTTCAGGTTTACTGTATCCCTCTGACATTCTTATTGATGATGAAACACAGAAATTGCATCGGAAATAAATACTAAAGGCACAATGCCGAATTAAGTACAAGAAGACTGACTCTTTTTACTGTCTATGTTTTGAACCATTACTGTGACACTAGTTACAGATTCCGATGCTTCACTCCAGGTTTACTGTATCCCTTAGACCTTCTTATTGACGATGAAACACAGAAATTGCATCGGAATTAAATACAAAAGGCACAATGCCGACTTAAGTAAAAGAAGTCTGACTCTTCTTACAGTCTATGATTTGAACCATTCCTGTGACACTAGTTATAGATTCCGATGCTTCACTCCAGGTTTACTGTATCGGTTGGACCTTCATATTGACGATGGAACACAGAAATTGCATCAGAATTAGATAGAAAATGCACAATGATGACTTAAGTACAATAAGACTGACTATTCTTACTGACTATGATTTGAACCATTCCCTGTGACACTAGTTATAGATTCCGATGCTTCACTCAAGGTATACTGTATCCCTTGGACCTTCTTATTGACGATGAAACACAGAAATTGCATCGGAATTAATTACAAAAGGCACAAGGCCGACATAAGGACAAGAAGACTGACTCTTCTTACGGCTATGATTTGAACCATTCCTGTGACACTAGCTATGGATTCCGATGCTTCACTACAGGTTTATTGTATCCCTCTGACCTTCTTATTGACCATGAAACACAGAAATTGCATCGGAATTAAATAGAAAAGGCACAATGTCGACGTAAGTACAAGAAGACTGACTCTTCTTACTGTCTATGCTTTGAACCATTCCTGTGACACTAGTTATAGATTCCGATGCTTCACTCCAGGTTTACTATATCCCTTGGACATTCTTATTGACGATGAAACACAGAAATTGCATCGGAATTAAATAAAAAGGCACAATGCGACTTAAGGACAAGAAGACTGACTCTTCTTACTGACTTTGTTTTTCAACCATTCCTGTGACACTTGTTATAGATTCCGTTGCGTCACTCAGGTTAACTGTATCCCTTGGACCTTCTTATTAAACGATGAAACACAGAAATTGCATCGGAATTAATTACAAAAAGCACAATGCCGACTTAAGTACAAGAAGACTGACTGTTCTTACTGTCTATGTTTGAACCATTCTGTGACACTAGTTATAGATTCCGATGCTTCACTCCTGGTTTACTGTATCCCTTGGACGTTCTTATTGACGATGAAACACAGAAATTGCATCCGAATTAAATACAAAAGGCACAAAGCCGAATTAAGTACAACAAGAATGACTCTTCGTACTGACTATGCTTTGAACATTCCTGTGACACTAGTTATCGATTCCAATGCTTCACTTCAGATTACTGTATCCCTCTGTCACTCTTATTGACGATGAAACACAGAAATTGCACCGAATTAAATACAAAAGGCACAATGCCGACTTAAGTACAAGAAGATAGACTCTTCTGACTGTCTATGTTTTGAACCATCCCTGTGACACTAGTTATAGCTTCCGATGCTTCACTCCAGGTTTTACTGTATCCCTTGGTCCTTCTTATTGACGATGAACACAGAAATTGCATCGGAATTAAATACAAAAGGCACAATGCCGACTTAAGTACAAGAAGACTGACTCTCCTTACTGACTATGTTTTGAACCATTCCAGTGACAGTAGTTATAAATTCCGATGCTTCACTTCAGGTTTACTGTATCCCTTGGACCTTCTTCATTGACGATGAAACACAGAAAATGCATCGGAATGAAATACGAAAGGCACAATGCCGACTAAGTACAAGAAGACCGACTCTCCCTACTGACTATGTTTTGAACCATTCCTGTGACACCCGTTATAGATTCCGACGCTTCACTTGATGTTTACTGTATCCCCTTGGAACTTGTTAATGACGATGAAACACAGAAATTGCATCGGAATTAAATACTAAAGGCACAATGCCGAATAAGTACAAGAAGACTGACTCTTCTTACTGTCTATGTTTGAACCATTACTGTGACACTAGTTACAGATTCCGATGCTTCACTCAGGTTTACTGTATCCCTTGGACCTTCTTATTGACGATGAAACACAGAAATTGCTTCGGAATTATATACAAAAGGCACAATGCCGACTTAAGGACAAGAAGACTGACTCTTCTTACTGACTATGTTTTGAACCATTCCTGTGACACTAGCTATAGATTCCGATGCTTCACTTCAGTTTACTGTATTCCTCTGATCTTCTTATTAACGATGAAACACAGAAAGTGCATCGGAATTAAATACAAAAGGCACAATGCCGACTTAAGTACAAGAAGATCGACTTTTTTTACTGTCTATGTTTTGATCCATTCCATTGACATTATTTATAGGTTCCGATGCTTCACTACAGGTTTACTGTATCCCCTTGACCTTCTTATTGACGATGAAACACAGAAATTGCATCGGAATTAAATAGAAAAGGCACTATGCCGACTTAAGTACAAGAAGACTGACTCTTCTTACTGACTATGTTTTGAACGATTCCTGTGACACTAGTTATAGATCCCGATGCTTCACTTCAGGTTTAGTGTATCCTTGGACCTTCTCATTGACGATGAAACACAAAAATTGCATCGGAATTAAATACAAAAGGCAAATGCCGTCTGAAGTACACGAAGACCGACTCTTCTTACTGTCTATGATTTGAACCATTCTGTGACACTAGTTACAGATTCCGATGCTTCACTCCAGGTTTACTGTATCGGTTGGACCTTCATATTAACGATGAAACACAGAAATTGCATCAGAATTAGATAGAAAATGCACAATGATGACTTAAATACAATAAGACTGACTATTCTTACTGACTATGTTTTGAACCACTCCTGTGACCCTAGTTATAGATTCCGATGCTTCACTCAGGTTTACTGTATCCCTTGGACCTTCTTATTAAACGATGAAACACAGAAATTGCATCGGAATTAATTACAAAAGGCACAATGCCGACTTAAGTACAAGAAGACTGACTCTTCTAATGACTATGCTTTGAACCATTCCTGTGACACTAGCTATAGATTCCGAAGCTTCACTTCAGGTTTACTGTATCCCTTGGACCTTCTTATTGACGATGAAACACAGAAATTGCATGGGAATTAAATACAAAAGGCACAATGCCGACTTAAGGACAAGAAGACTGACTCTTCTTACTGACTTTGTTTTGAACCACTCGTGAGACTAGTTATAGATTCCGATGCTTCACTACAGGTTTATTGTATCCCTCTGACCTTCCTATTGACGATGAAACACAGAATTTGCATCGGAATTAAATAGAAAAGGCACAATGTCGACGTAAGTACAAGAAGACTGACTCTTCTTACTGTCTATGTAGTGAACAATTCCTGTGAAACTAGTTATAGATTCCGATGCTTCACTACAGGTTTTCTATATCCGTTGGACCTTCTTATTGACGATGAAACACAGAAATTCCATCAGAATTAAATAGAAAATGCACAATGCCGACTTACGTACAAATAGACTGACTCTTCTTACTGACTATGATTTAAACCGTTCCATTGACACTAGTTATTGATTCCGATGCTTTACTCAAGGTTTACTGTATCCCTTGGACCTTCTTATTGTCGATGAAACACAGAAATTGCATCGGAATTAAATACAAAATGCACAATGCCGACTTAAGTACAAGAAGACTGACTCTTCTTACTGTCTATGTTTTGAACCATCACTGTGCCACTAGTTACAGATTCCGATGCTTCACTCCTGGTTTACTGTATCCCTTGGTCCTTCTTATTGACGATGAACACAGAAATTGCATCGGAATTAAAAACAAAAGACACAATGCCGACTTAAGAACAAGAAGACTGACACTCCTTACTGACTATGTATTGAACCATTCCTGTGACACTAGTTATAAACTCCGATGCTTCACTTCAGGTTTACTGTATCTCTTGGACCTTCTTATTGACGATGAAACACAGAAATTGCATCGGAATTATATAGAAAAGGCACAATGCCGACTTAAGTACAAGAAGATTGACTTTTCTTACTGTCTATGTTTTGAACCATCCCTGTGACACTAATTAATGATTCCGATGCTTCACTCCAGGTTTACTGTATCCCTTGGTCTCCTTATTGCGATGAAACACAGAAATTGCATCGGAATTAAATACAAAAGGCACAATGCCGACTTAAGTACAAGAAAACTGACTCTCCTTACTGATTATGTTTTGAACCATTCCTGTGACACTAGTTATAAATTCCGATGCTTCACTTTAGGTTCACAGTATCCCTTGGACCATCTTATTGACGATGAAACACAGAAAATGCATCGGAATTAAATACAAAAGGCACAATGCCGACTTAAGTACATGAAGAAAGACTCTTCCTACTGACTATGTTTTGAACCATTACTGTGACACCCATTATAGATTCCGATGCTTCACTTGAGGTTTACTGTATCCCTTGGACCTTCTTATTGACGATGAAACACAGAAATTGCATCGGAAATAAATACAAAAGGCACAATGCTGACTCAAGTACAAGAAGACTGACACTCCTTACTGACATGTTTTGAACCATTCCTGTGACACTAGTTATAAACTCCGATGCTTCACTTCAGGTTTACTGTATCGCTTGGACCTTCTTATTGACGATGAAACACAGAAATTGCATCGGAATTAAATACAAAATGCACAAAGCAGAATTAAGTACATGAGGACTCACTCCTCTTACTGTCTATGTTTTGAACCATTCCTGTGACACTAGTTATAGATTCCCGATGCTTCACTCCAGGTTTAGGGTATCCCTTGCACCTTCTTATTGACGATGAAACACAGAAAGTGCATCGGAATTAAATACAAAGGCACAATGCCGACTTAAGTACAAGAAGAGCGCTCTTCCTACAGACTATGTTTTGAACCATTCCTGTGACACCCGTTATAGATTCCGACGCTTCACTTGATGTTTACAGTATCCCTTGGACCTTCTTATTGACGATGAAACTCAGAAATTGCATCGGAATTAAATACAAAAGGCACAATGCCGAATTAAGTACAAGAAGACTGATTCTTCTTACTGTCTATGTTTTGAACCATTACTGTGACACTAGTTACAGATTCCGATGCTTCACTCCAGGTTTACTGTATCCCCTTGGACGTTCTTATTGACGATGAAACACAGAAATTTCATCGGAATTAAATACAAAAGGCACAACGCCGACATAAGTACAAGAAGACTGACTCTTCTTACTTACTATGTTTTGAACCATTCCTGTGACTCTAGTTATGGATTCCGATGCTTTACTTCAGATTTACTGTATCCCTCTGACCTTCTTATTGATGATGAAACACAGAAATTGCATCGGAATTAAATACAAAAGGCACAATGCCGAATTAATTTCAAGAAGACTGACTCTTCTTACTTTCTATTTTTGAACCAGTCCTGTGACACTAGTGATAGATTCCGATGCTTCACTCCAGGTTTACTGTATCCCTTGGACTTCTTATTGACGATGAAACACAGAATAGCAACGGAATTAAATACAAAAGGCACAATGCCGACTTAAGTAAAAGAGGTCTGACTCTCTTTACTGTCTATGATTGAACCATTCCTGTGACCAATAGTTATAGATTCCGATGCTTCACTCCAGGTTTACTGTATCGGTTGGACTTTCATACTGACGATGAAACACAGAAATTGCATCGGAATTAAATACAAAAGGCACAATGCCGTCTTTAGGACAAGAGGACTGACTCTTCTTACTGACTTAGCTTTGAACCATTGCTGTGACACTAGTTATAGATTCCGATGCGTCACTCCAGGTTTACTGTATCCTTGGACCTTCTTACTAAAGATGAAACACAGAAATTGCATCGGAATTAATTATAAAAGGCACAATGCCGACTTAAGTACAAGAAGACAGACTCTTCTAACTGACTATGTTTGAACCATTCCTGTGACACTAGCTATAGATTCCGAAGCTTCACTTTAGGTTTACTGTATCCCTTGGACCTTCTTATTGACGATGAAACACAGAAATTGCATCGGAATTAAATACAAAAGGCACAATGCGGACTTAAGGACAAGAAGACTGACCCTTCTTACTGACTTTGTTTTGAACCATTCCTGTGACACTAGTTATAGATTCCGATGCTTCACTTCAGGTTTATTGTATCACTCTGACCCTCTTATTGACGATGAAACACAGAAATTGCATCGGAATAAATAGAAAGGCACAATGCCGACTTAAGCACAAGAAGACTGACTCTTCTTACGGTCTATGTTCTGAACCATCCTGTGACACCAGTTATAGATTCCGATGCTTCACTCCAGGTTTACTGTATCCCTTGGTCTTCTTATTGACGATGAAACACAGAAATTGCATCGGAATTAAGTAGAAAAGGCACAATGCCGACTTAAGTACAAAAAGACTGACTCTCCTTACTGACTAAGATTTAAACCATTCCTGTGACACTAGTTATAAATTCCGATGCTTCACTTCTGGTTTACTGTATCCCTTGGACCTTCTTATTGACCATGAAACACAGAAATTGCATCGGAATTAATACAAAAGGCACAATGCAGAATTAAAGTACAAGAAGACTGACTCTTCTTCCTGTCTATGTTTTGAACCATTCCTGTGACACTAGTTGTAGATTCCGTTGCTTCACTCCAGGTTTACTGTATCCCTTGGAACTTCTTATTGTCTACGAAACACACAAATTGCATCGGAATTAAATACAAAAGACACAATGCCGATTTAAGTACAAGAAGACTAACACACTTCCTGACTATGTTTTCAACCATCTCTGTGACACTAGTTATAAATTCCGATGCTTCACTTCAGGTTTACTGCATCGCTTGGACCTTCTTATTGACGATGAAACACAGAAATTGCATCGGAATTAAATACAAAATGCACAAAGCAGAATTAAGTACAACAAGACTGACTCTTCTTACTGTCTATGTTTTGAAACATTCTGTGACAGTAGTTACAGATTCCGATGCTTCACTCCAGGTTTACTGTATCCTTGGACCTTCTTATTGACGATGAAACACAGAAATTGCTTAGGAATTAAATACAAAAGGCACAATGCCGACTTAAGGACAAGAAGACTGACTCTTCTTACTGACTTTGTTTTTGAACCATTTCTGTGACACTAGTTATAGATTCCGATGCTTCGCTTCATGTTTATTGTATCCCTCTGACATTCTTATTGACGATGAAGCACAGAAATTGCATCGGAATTAAATAGAAAAGGCACAATGCCGACTTAAGTACAACAAGACTGACTCCTCTTACTGCCTATGTTGTTGAACCATCTCCTGTGACACTAGTTATAGATTCCGATGTTTCACTTCAGGATTACTGTATCCCTCTGATCTTCTTATTGACGATGAAACACAGAAATTGCATCGGAATATAAATAGAAAAGGCACAATGCCGACTTAAGTACAAGAAGACTGACTCTTCTTACGGTCTATGTTCTGAACATCCCTGTGGCACTAGTTATAGAATCCGATGCCTCACTCCAGGTTTACTGTATCCCTTGGTCTTCTTATTGACGATGAAACACAGAAATTGCATCGGAATTAAATAGAAAAGCCACAATGCCGACTTAAGTACAAAAAAACTGACTCTCCTTACTGACTATGTTTTGAACCATTCTGTGACACTAGTTATTAATTCTGATGCTTCACTTCAGTTTACTGTATCCCTTGGACCTTCTTATTGACGATGAAACACAAGAAATTGCATCGGAATTCAATACAAAAGCACATGCTGAATTAAGTACAAGAAGACTGACTGTTCTTACTGTCTATGATTTGAACCATTCCTGTGACACTAGTTATAGATACCGTTGCTTCACTCAGGTTTACTGTATCCCTTGGAACTTCTTATTGACGATGAAACACAGAAATTGCATCGGAATTAAATACAAAAGGCAAAATGCCGACTTAAGTACACGAAGACTGACTCTTCTTACTGTCAATGTTTTGAACCATTCCTGTGACACTAGTTATAGATTCGGGCCTACAATCCAGGTTTACTGTATCCCCTTGGACCTTCTTATTGACGATGAAAAATAGAAATTGCATCGGAATTAATTACAAAAGGCACAATGCCGACTTAAGTACAAGAAGACTGACTCTTCTTACTGACTTTGCTTTGAACCATTCCTGTGACACTAGTTATAAATTCCGATGATTTACTTCAGGTTTATTGTATACCTCTGACCTTCTTATTGACGATGAAACACAGAAATTGCATCGGAATTAAATAGAAAAGGCACAATGTCGACGTAAGTACAAGAGACTGACTCTGCTTACTGTCCTATGTTTTGAACGATTCCTGTGACACTAGTTATAGATTCCGATGCTTCACTCCGGGTTTACAGTATCCCTTCGACCTTCTTATTGACGATGAAAACACAGAAATTGCATCGGAATTAAATACAAAAGGCACAATGCGATTTAAGTACTAGAAGACAGACACACCTCCTGACTATGTTTGAACCATTCCTGTGACACTAGTTATAAATTCCGATGCTTCACTTCAGGTTTACTGTATCGCTTGGACCTTCTTATTGACGATGAAATACGGAAATTGCATCGGAGTTTAATACAAAAGGCACCATGCCGACTTAAGTACATGAACACTGACTCTTCTACTGTCTATGCTTTGAACCATTCCATTGAACTACTTATAGATTGCGATGCTTCACTCCAGGTTTACTGTATCCCCTTGGACCCTTGTTATTGACGATGATACACACAAATTGCATCGGAAATAAAGTGAAAAGTTACAATGCGACTTAAGTACAAGAAGACTGACTCTTCTTACTGACTATGTTTTGAACCATTCCTGTGACACTAGTTATAGATTCTGATGCTTCACCTCAGGTTTACTGTATACCTTGGACCTTCCTATTGACGATGAAACACAGAAATTGCATTGGAATTAATACAAAAGGCAAAAGGCCGGCTTAAGTACACGTAGACTGACTCTTCTCACTGTCTATGTTTTGAACCATTCCTGTGACAACTAGTTATAGATTCCGATGCTACACTCCTGGTTTACTGTATCCCCTGGGACCTTCTTATTGACGATGAAACACAGAAATTGCATCGGAATTAAATACAAAAGGCACAATGCCGACTTAAAGACAAGTAGACTGACTCTTCTTACTGACTTTTGTTTTGAACCATTCTGTGATACTAGTTATAGATTCCCGATGCTTCACTTCAGAATTACTGTATCCCTCTGATCTTCTTATTGACGATGAAACACAGAAATTGCATCGGAATATAAATAGAAAAGGCACAATGCCAACTTAAGTACAAGAAGAGCGACACTTCTTACGGTCAATATTCTGAACCATTCCTGTGACACTAGTTATAGATTCTGATGCTTCACCTCAGGTTTACTGTATACCTTGGAGCTTCCTATTGTCGATGAAACACAGAAATTGCACCGGAATTCAATAGAAAAGGCACAATGCCGACTTAAATACAAGAAGTCTGACTCTCCTTACTGACTATGTTTTGAACCATTCCTGTGACACTAGTTATAAATTCCGATGTTTCACTTCAGGTTTACTGTATCCCTTGGACCTTCTTATTGAGGATGAAACACAGAAACAGAAAATGCATCGGAATAAATACAAAAGGCACAATGCAGAATTAAGTACAAGAAGACTGACTCTTCTTACTGTCATATGATTTGAACCATTCCTATGACACTAGTTACAGGTTCAGTTGCTTCACTCCAGGTTTACTGTATCCCTTGGAACTTCTTATTGACGATGAAACACAGAAATGACATCGGAATTAAATACAAAAGCACAATGCCGACTTAAGGACAAGAAGACTGACTCTTCATACTGACTATGTTTTGAACCATTCCTGTGACACTAGCTATAGATTACGATGCTTCACCTCAGGTTTACTCTATACCTTGGACCTTCTTATTGACGACGAAACACAGATATTGCATCGGAATTAATTACAAACGGCACAATGCCGACATAAGGACAAGAAGACTGACTCTTCTTACTGACTTAGCTTTGTACCATTCCTGTGACACTAGTTATAGATTTCGATGCTTCACTCAAGGTCTACTGTATCCCTTGGTCCTTCTTATTGACGATGAAACACAGAAATTGCATCGGAATTAAATACAAAAGGGCACAAAGCCAACTTAAGTACAAGAAGAATGACTCTCCTTACTGACTATGTTTGAACCATTCCTGTGAAACTAGTTATAGATTCGATGCTTCCCTCCAGGTTTACTATATCCCTTGGACATTCTTATTGACGATGAAACACAGAAATAGCATCGGAATTAAATACAAAAGTCACAATGCCGTCTTAAGGACAAGAGGACTGACTCTTCTTACTGACTTAGTTTTGAACCATTCCTGTGACACTAGTTATAGATTCCGATGCGTCACTCCAGGTTTACTGTATGCCTTGGACGTTCTTATTAAACGATGAAACACAGAAATTGCATCGGAATTAATTACAAAAGGCACAATGCCGACTTAAGTACAAGAAGACTGACACTCCTTACTGACTATGCTTTGAACCATTCCTGTGACACTAGTTATAAACTCCGATGCTTTACTTCAGGTTTACTGTATCGCTTGGATCTTCTTATTGACGTTGAAACACAGAAATTGCATCGGACATTAAATACAAAATGCACAAAGCAGAATTAAGTACAAGAAGAGTGACTCTTCTTACTGTCTATGATTTGAAACGTTCCTGTGACACTAGTTATAGATTCCGATGCTTCACTCCAGGTTTACTGTATCCCTTGGACCTTCTTATTGACGATGAAACACAGAAATTGCATCGGAATTAAATACAAAAGGCACAATGCCGACTTAAGGACAAGAAGACTGACTCTTGTTACTGACTTTGTTTTGAACCATTTCTGTGACACTAGTTATAGATTCCGATGCTTCGATTCAGGTTTATTGTATGCCTCTAACATTCTTATTGACGATGAAACACAGAAATTGCATCGGAATTAAATAGAATATGCACAATGTCGACGTAAGTACAAGAAGACTGACTCTTCTTACTGTCTATGTTTCGAACCATTCCTGTGACACTAGTTATAGATTCCGATGCTTCACTCCAGGTTTACTATATCCCTTGGACCTTCTTATTGACGATGAAACACAGAAATTGCATGGGAATTAAATAGAAAAGGCACAATGCCTACTTAAGTACAAGAAGACTGACTCTTCTTACTGACTATGTTTTGAACCATTCCATTGACACTAGTTATAGATTCCGATGCTTCACTCCAGGTTTACTGTATCCCTTGGACCTTCTTATTGACGATGAAACACAGAAAATGCATCGGAATTAAATACAAAAGGCACAATGCCGACTTAAGAACAAGAAGAGCGACTCTTCCTACAGATTATGTTTCGAACCATTACTGTGACACCCGTTATAGATTCCGACGCTTCACTTGATGTTTACAGTATCCCTTTCACCTTCTTATTGACGATGAAACACAGAAATTGCATCGGAATTAAATACAAAAGGCACAATGCCGAATTAAGTACAGGAAGACTGACTCTTCATACTGTCTATGTTTTGAACCATTACTGTGACACTAGTTACAGATTCCGATGCATCACTCCAGGATTACTGTATCCCTTGGACGTTCTTAGTGACGATGAAACACAGAAAATGCATCGGAATTAAATACAAATGGCACAACGCCGACTTAAGTACAAGAAGACTAACTCTTCTTACTGACTATGTTTTGAACCATTCCTGTGACACTAGTTATGGATTCCGATGCTTCAATTCAGGTTTACTGTATCCCTTGGACCTTCTAATTGACGATGAAACACAAAAATTGCATCGGAATTAAATACAAAAGGCAAAATGCCGACTGAAGTACACGAAGACCGACTCTTTTTCCTGTGTATGATTTGAACCATTCCTGTGACACTAGTTACAGATTCCGATGCTTCACTCCAGGTTTACTGTATCCCTTGGACCTTCTTATTGACGATGAAACACAGAAATTGCATCGGAATTAAATACAAAAGGCACAACGCCGACTTAAGTACAAGAAGACTAACTCTTCCTACTGACTATGTTTTGAACCATTCCTGTGACACTAGTAATGGATTCCGATGCTTCACTTCAGGTTTACTGTATCCATCTGACCTTCTTATTGATGATGAAACACAGAAATTGCATCGCAATTAAATACAAAAGGCACAATTCCGACTTAAGGACAAGAGGACTGACTCTTCTTACTGACTTAGTTTTGAACCATTCCTGTGACACTAGTTATTGATTCCGATGCGACACTCCATATTTACTGTATGCCTTGGACCTTCTTATTAAACGATGAAACACAGAAATTGCATCGGAATTAATTACAAAAGGCACAATGCCGACTTAAGGACATGAAGACTGACTTTTCTTACTGACTATGTTTTGAACCATTCCTGTGACACTAGCTATAGATTCCGATGCTTCACTCCAGGTTTACTGTATCCCTTGGTCCTTCTTATTGACGATGAAACACAGAGATTGCATCGGAATTAAATACAAAAGGCACAATGCCGACTTAAGGACAAGAAGACTGACTCTTCTTACTGACTTTGTTTTGAACCATTCCTGTGACACTAGTTATAGATTCCGATGCTTCACTTCAGGTTTATTGTATCCCTCTGACCTTCTTATTGACGATGAAACACAGAAATTGCATCGGAAATAAATAGAATAGGCACAATGTCGACGTAAGTATAAGAAGACTGACTCTTCTTACTGTCTATGTTTCGAACCATTCCTGTGACACTAGTTATAGATTCCGATGCTTCACTCCAGGTTTACTATATCCCTTGGACCTTCTTATTGACGATGAAACACAGAAATTGCATCGGAATTAAATAGAAAAGGCACAATGCCTACTTAAGTACAAGAAGACTAACTCTTCCTACTGACTATGTTTTGAACCATTCCTGTGACACTCATTATGGATTCCGATGCTTCACTTCAGGTTTACTGTATCCCTCTGACCTTCTTATTGATGATGAAACACAGAAATTGCATCGGAATTAAATACAAAAGGCACAATGCCGACTTAAGGACAAGAAGACTGACTTTTCTTACTGACTATGTTTTGAAGCATTCCTGTGACACTAGCTATAGATTCCGATGCTTCACTACAGGTTTATTGTATCCCTCTGACCTTCTTATTGACGATGAAACACAGAAATTGCATCGGAATTAAATAGAAATGGCACAATGTCGACGTAAGTACAAGAAGACTGACTCTTCTTACTGTCTATGTTTTGAACCATTCCTGTGACACTAGTTATAGATTCCGATGCTTCACTCCATGTTTACTGTATCCCTTGGACATTCTTATTGACGATGAAACACAGAAATAGCATCGGAATTAAATACAAAAGGCACAATGCCGTCTTAAGGACAAGAGGACTGACTCTTCTTACTGACTTAGTTTTGAACCAATCCTGTGACACTAGTTATAGATTCCGATGCGTCACTCCAGGTTTACTGTATGCCTTGGACCTTCTTATTAAACGATGAAACACAGAAATTGCATCGGAATTAATTGCAAAAGGCACAATGCCGACTTAAGTACAAGAAGACTGACACTCCTTACTGACTATGCTTTGAACCATTCCTGTGACACTAGTTATAAACTCCGTTGCTTTACTTCAGGTTTACTGTATCGCTTGGATCTTCTTATTGACGTTGAAACACAGAAATTGCATCGGAATTAAATACAAAATGCACAAAGCAGAATTAAGTACAACAAGACCGACCCTTCTTACTGACTATGCTTTGAACCCTTCCTGTGACACTAGTTATCGATTCCGATGCTTCACTTCAGGATTACTGTATCCCTCTGACATTCTTATTGACGATGAAACACAGAAATTGCTCCGGAATTAAATAGAAAAGGCACAATGCCGCCTTAAGTACAAGAAGACTGACTCTTCTGACTGTCTATGTTTTGAACCATCCCTGTGACACTAGTTATAGATTCCGATGCTTCACTCCAGGTTTACTGTATCCCTTGGACCTTCTTATTGACGATGAAACACAGAAATTGCATCGGAATTAATTACAAAAGGCACAATGCCGACTTAAGGACATGAAGACTGACTTTTCTTACTGACTATGTTTGAACCATTCCTGTGACACTAGCTATAGATTCCGATGCTTTACTCCAGGTTTACTGTATCCCTTGGTCCTTCTTATTGACGATGAAACACAGAAATTGCATCGAAATTAAATACAAAAAGCACAATGCCGACTTAAGGACAAGAAGACTGACTCTTCTTACTGACTTTGTTTTGAGCCATTCATGAGACACTAGTTATAGATTCCGATGCATCACTTCAAGTTTATTGTATCCCTCTGACCTTCTTATTGACGATGAGACACAGAAATTGCATCGGAAATAAATAGAATAGGCACAATGTCGACGTAAGTACAAGAAGACTGACTCTTCTTACTGTCTATGTTTCGAACCATTCCTGTGACACTAGTTATAGATTCCGATGCTTCACTTCAGGTTTACTATATCCCTTGGACCTTCTTATTGACGATGAAACACAGAAATTGCATCGGAATTAAATAGAAAAGGCACAATGCCTACTTAAGCACAAGAAGACTGACTCTTCTTACTGACTATGTTTTGAACCATTCCATTGACACTAGTTATAGATTCCGATGCTTCACTCCAGGTTTGCTGTATCCCTTGGACCTTCTTATTGACGATGAAACACAGAAAATGCATCGGAATTAAATACAAAAGGCACAATGCCGACTTAAGAACAAGAAGAGCGACTCTTCCTACAGATTATGTTTTGAACCATTACTGTGACACCCGTTATAGATTCCGACGCTTCACTTGATGTTTACAGTATCCCTTTCACCTTCTTATTGACGATGAAACACAGAAATTGCATCGGAATTAAATACAAAAGGCACAATGCCGAATTAAGTACAGGAAGACTGACTCTTCATACTGTCTATGTTTTGAACCATCCCTGTGACACTAGTTATAGATTCCGATGCTTCACTCCAGGTTTACTGTATCCCTTGGACCTTCTTATTGACAATGAAACACAGAAATTGCATCGGAATTAAATACAAAAAGCACAATGCCGACTTAAGGACAAGAAGACTGACTCTTCTTACTGACTTTGTTTTGAGCCATTCCTGAGACACTAGTTATAGATTCCGATGCATCACTTCAAGTTTATTGTATCCCTCTGACCTTCGTATTGACGATGAAACACAGAAATTGCATCGGAGATAAATAGAATAGGCACAATGTCGACGTAAGTACAAGAAGACTGACTCTTCTTACTGTCTATGTTTCGAACCATTCCTGTGACACTAGTTATAGATTCCGATGCTTCACTTCAGGTTTACTATATCCCTTGGACCTTCTTATTGACGATGAAACACAGAAATTGCATCGGAATTAAATAGAAAAGGCACAATGCCTACTTAAGCACAAGAAGACTGACTCTTCTTACTGACTATGTTTTGAACCATTCCATTGACACTAGTTATAGATTCCGATGCTTCACTCCAGGTTTGCTGTATCCCTTGGACCTTCTTATTGACGATGAAACACAGAAAATGCATCGGAATTAAATACAAAAGGCACAATGCCGACTTAAGAACAAGAAGAGCGACTCTTCCTACAGATTATGTTTTGAACCATTACTGTGACACCCGTTATAGATTCCGACGCTTCACTTGATGTTTACAGTATCCCTTTCACCTTCTTATTGACGATGAAACTCAGAAATTGCATCGGAATTAAATACAAAAGGCACAATGCCGAATTAAGTACAGGAAGACTGACTCTTCATACTGTCTATGTTTTGAACCATTACTGTGACACTAGTTACAGATTCCGATGCATCACTCCAGGTTTACTGTATCCCTTGGACGTTCTTAGTGACGATGAAACACAGAAAATGCATCGGAATTAAATACAAATGGCACAACGCCGACTTAAGTACAAGAAGACTAACTCTTCTTACTGACTATGTTTTGAACCATTCCTGTGACACTAGTTATGGATTCCGATGCTTCAATTCAAGTTTACTGTGTCCCTTGGACCTTCTAATTGACGATGAAACACAAAAATTGCATCGGAATTAAATACAAAAGGCAAAATGCCGACTGAAGTACACGAAGACCGACTCTTTTTCCTGTGTATGATTTGAACCATTCCTGTGACACTAGTTACAGATTCCGATGCTTCACTCCAGGTTTACTGTATCCCTTGGACCTTCTTATTGACGATGAAACACAGAAATTGCATCGGAATTAAATACAAAAGGCACAACGCCGACTTAAGTACAAGAAGACTAACTCTTCCTACTGACTATGTTTTGAACCATTCCTGTGACACTAGTTATGGATTCCGATGCTTCACTTCAGGTTTACTGTATCCCTCTGACCTTCTTATTGATGATGAAACACAGAAATTGCATCGGAATTAAATACAAAAGGCACAATGCCGACTTAAGGACAAGAAGACTGACTTTTCTTACTGACTATGTTTTGAAGCATTCCTGTGACACTAGCTATAGATTCCGATGCTTCACTACAGGTTTATTGTATCCCTCTGACCTTCTTATTGACGATGAAACACAGAAATTGCATCGGAATTAAATAGAAATGGCACAATGTCGACGTAAGTACAAGAAGACTGACTCTTCTTACTGTCTATGTTTTGAACCATTCCTGTGACACTAGTTATAGATTCCGATGCTTCACTCCAGGTTTACTGTATCCCTTGGACATTCTTATTGACGATGAAACACAGAAATAGCATCGGAATTAAATACAAAAGGCACAATGCCGTCTTAAGGACAAGAGGACTGACTCTTCTTACTGACTTAGTTTTGAACCATTCCTGTGACACTAGTTATAGATTCCGATGCGTCACTCCAGGTTTACTGTATGCCTTGGACCTTCTTATTAAACGATGAAACACAGAAATTGCATCGGAATTAATTACAAAAGGCACAATGCCGACTTAAGTACAAGAAGACTGACTCTTCTAACTGACTATGTTTGAACCATTCCTGTGACACTATTTATCGATTCCGATGCTTCGCTTCAGGTTTATTGTATCCCTCTGACATTCTTATTGACGATGAAACACAGAAATTGCTCCGGAATTAAATAGAAAAGGCACAATGCCGCCTTAAGTACAAGAAGACTGACTCTTCTGACTGTCTATGTTTTGAACCATCCCTGTGACACTAGTTATAGATTCCGATGCTTCACTCCAGGTTTACTGTATCCCTTGGTCCTTCTTATTGACGATGAAACACAGAAATTGCATCGGAATTAATTACAAAAGGCACAATGCCGACTTAAGGACATGAAGACTGACTTTTCTTACTCACTATGTTTTGAACCATTCCTGTGACACTAGCTATAGATTCCGATGCTTCACTCCAGGTTTACTGTATCACTTGGTCCTTCTTATTGACAATGAAACACAGAAATTGCATCGGAATTAAATAGAAAAGGCACAATGTCGACGTAAGTGCGAGAAGACTGACTCTTCTTACTGTCTATGTTTTGAAGCATTCCTGTGACACTAGTTATAGATTTTGAAGCTTCACTCCAGGTTTACTGTCTCCCTTGGACCTTCTTATTGACGATGAAACACAGAGATTGCATCGGAATTAAATACAAAAGGCACAATGCCGACTTAAGGACAAGAAGACTGACTCTTCTTACTGACTTTGTTTTGAACCATTCCTGTGACACTAGTTATAGATTCCGATGCTTCACTTCAGGTTTATTGTATCCCTCTGACCTTCTTATTGACGATGAAACACAGAAATTGCATCGGAAATAAATAGAATAGGCACAATGTCGACGTAAGTATAAGAAGACTGACTCTTCTTACTGTCTATGTTTCGAACCATTCCTGTGACACTAGTTATAGATTCCGATGCTTCACTTCAGGTTTACTATATCCCTTGGACCTTCTTATTGACGATGAAACACAGAAATTGCATCGGAATTAAATAGAAAAGGCACAATGCCTACTTAAGTACAAGAAGACTGACTCTTCTTACTGACGATGTTTTGAACCATTTCATTGACACTAGTTATAGATTCCGATGCTTCACTCCAGGTTTACTGTATCCCTTGGACCTTCTTATTGACGATGAAACACAGAAATTGCTTCGGAATTAAATAGAAAATGCACAATGCCGACTTAAGTACAAAAAGACTGACTCTTCTTACTGACTATGTTTTGAACCATCCCTGTGACACTAGTTATAGATTTCGATGCTTCACTAAAGGTTTACTGTATCCCTCTGACCTTCTTATTGACGATGAAACACAGAAATTGCATCGGAATTAAATACAAAAGGCACAATGCCGACTTAAGTACAAGAAGACTGACGCTCCTTACTGACTATGCTTTGAACCATTCCTGTGACCTTAGTTATAAACTCCGATGCTTTACTTCAGGTTTACTGTATCGCTTGGACCTTCTTATTGACGTTGAAACACAGAATTTGCATCGGAATTAAATACAAAATGCACAAAGCAGAATTAAGTACAAGAAGACTGACTCTTCTTACTGTCTATGATTTGAAACATTCCTGTGACACTGGTTATAGATTCCGATGCTTCACTCCAGGTTTACTGTATCACTTGGACCTTCTTATTGACGATGAAACACAGAAATTGCATCGGAATTAAATACAAAAGGCACAATGCCGACTTAAGGACAAGAAGACTGACTCTTGTTACTGACTTTGCTTTGAACCATTTCTGTGACACTAGTTATAGACTCCGATGCTACGCTTCAGGTTTATTGTATCTCTCTGACATTCTTATTGACGATAAAACACTGAAATTGCATCGGAATTAAGTAGAAAAGGCACAATGCCGACTTAAGTACAACAAGACTGACACTTCTTACTGACTATGTTTTGAACCATTCCTGTGACACTATTCATCGATTCCGATGCTTCACTTCAGGATTACTGTATCCCTCTGACATTCTCATTGACGATGAAACACAGAAATTGCTCCGGAATTAAATAGAAAAGGCACAATGCCGCCTTAAGTACAAGAAGACTGACTCTTCTGACTGTCTATGTTTTGAACCATCCCTGTGACACTAGTTATAGATTCCGATGCTTCACTCCAGGTTTACTGTGTCCCTTGGTCCTTCTTATTGACGATGAAACACAGAAATTGCATCGGAATTAATTACAAAAGGCACAATGCCGACTTAAGGACATGAAGACTGACTTTCCTTACTGACTATGTTTGAACCATTCCTGTGACACTAGCTGTAGATTCCGATGATTCACTCCAGGGTTACTGTATCCCTTGGTCCTTCTTATTGACGATGAAACACAGAAATTGCATCGGAATTAAATAGAAAAGGCACAATGTCGACCTAAGTACAAGAAGACTGACTCTTCTTACTGTCTATGCTTTGAACCATTCCTGTGACACTAGTTATAGATTTCGAAGCTTCACTCCAGGTTTACTGTATCCCTTGGACCTTCTTATTGACAATGAAACACAGAAATTGCATCGGAATTAAATACAAAAGGCACAATGCCGAGTTAAGGACAAGAAGACTGACTCTTCTTACTGACTTGGTTTGAGCCATTCCTGTGACACTAGTTATAGATTCCGATGCATCACTTCAGGTTTATTGTATCCCTCTGACCTTCTTATTGACGATGAAACACAGAAATTGCATCGGAAATAAATAGAATAGGCACAATGTCGACGTAAGTACAAGAAGACTGACTCTTCTTACTGTCTATGTTTCGAACCATTCCTGTGACACTAGTTATAGATTCCGATGCTTCACTCCAGGTTTACTATATCCCTTGGACCTTCTTATTGACGATGAAACACAGAAATTGCATCGGAATTAAATAGAAAAGGCACAATGCCTACTTAAGTACAAGAAGACTGACTCTTCTTACTGACTATGTTTTGAACCATTCCATTGACACTAGTTATAGATTCCGATGCTTCACTCCAGGTT
This sequence comes from Schistocerca piceifrons, assembly GCF_021461385.2. Classification (NCBI taxonomy): domain Eukaryota; kingdom Metazoa; phylum Arthropoda; class Insecta; order Orthoptera; family Acrididae; genus Schistocerca; species Schistocerca piceifrons. Next base: position 874,393 of record NW_025728007.1, on the reverse strand, counting down.
TACTGTATCCCTTGGACCTTCTTATTGACGATGAAACACAGAAAATGCATCGGAATTAAATACAAAATGCACAATGCCGACTTAAGTACAAGAAGAGCGACTCTTCCTACAGATTATATTTTGAACCATTCCTGTGACACCCGTTATAGATTCCGACGCTTCACTTGATGTTTACAGTATCCCTTTCACCTTCTTATTGACGATGAAACACAGAAATTGCATCGGAATTAGATACAAAAGGCACAATGCCGAATTAAGTACAGGAAGACTGACTCTTCTTACTGTCTATGTTTTGAACCATTACTGTGACACTAGTTACAGATTCCGATGCATCACTCCAGGTTTACTGTATCCCTTGGACGTTCTTAGTGACGATGAAACACAGAAAATGCATCGGAATTAAATACAAATGGCACAACGCCGACTTAAGTACAAGAAGACTAACTCTTCTTACTGACTATGTTTTGAACCATTCCTGTGACACTAGTTATGGATTCCGATGCTTCAATTCAGGTTTACTGTATCCCTTGGACCTTCTAATTGACGATGAAACACAAAAATTGCATCGGAATTAAATACAAAATGCAAAATGCCGACTGAAGTACACGAAGACCGACTCTTCTTACTGTGTATGATTTGAAACATTCCTGTGACACTAGTTACAGATTCCGATGCTTCACTCCAGGTTTACTGTATCCCTTGGACCTTCTTATTGATGATGAAACACAGAAATTGCATCGGAATTAAATTCAAAAGGCACAATGCCGTCTTAAGGACAAGAGGACTGACTCTTCTTACTGACTTAGTTTTGAACCATTCCTGAAACACTAGTTATAGATTCCGATGCTTCACTACAGGTTTATTGTATCTTTCTGACCTTCTTATTGACGATGAAACACAGAAATTGCATCGGAATTAAATAGAAATGTCACAATGTCGACGTAAGTACAAGAAGACTGACTATTCTTACTGTCTATGTTTTGAACCATTCCTGTGACACTAGTTATAGATTCCGATGCTTCACTCCAGGTTTACTGTATCCCTTGGACATTCTTATTGACGATGAAACACAGAAATAGCATCGGAATTAAATACAAAAGGCACAATGCCGTCTTAAGGACAAGAGGACTGACTCTTCTTACTGACTTAGTTTTGAACCATTCCTGTGACACTAGTTATAGATTCCGATGCGTCACTCCAGGTTTACTGTATGCCTTGGACCTTCTTATTAAACGATGAAACACAGAAATTGCATCGGAATTAATTACAAAAGGCACAATGCCGACTTAAGTACAAGAAGACTGACTCTTCTAACTGCCTATGTTTGAACCATTCCTGTGACACTAGTTATAGATTCCGATGCTTCGCTTCAGGTTTATTGTATCCCTCTGACATTCTTATTGACGATGAAACACAGAAATTGCATCGGAATTAAATAGAAAAGGCACAATGCCGACTTAAGTACAACAAGACTGACTCTTCTTACTGACTATGTTTTGAACCATTCCTGTGACACTAGTTATCGATTCCGATGCTTCACTTCAGGATCACTGTATCCCTCTGACATTCTTATTGACGATGAAACACAGAAATTGCTCCGGAATTAAATAGAAAAGGCACAATGCCGCCTTAAGTACAAGAAGACTGACTCTTCTGACTGTCTATCTTTTGAACCATCCCTGTGACACTAGTTATAGATTCCGATGCTTCACTCCAGGTTTACTGTATCCCTTGGTCCTTGTTATTGACGATGAAACACAGAAATTGCATCGGAATTAATTACAAAAGGCACAATGCCGACTTAAGGACTAGAAGACTGACTCTTCTTACTGACTCTGTTTTGAACCATTCCTGTGACAGTAGTTATAGATTCCGATGCTTCACTTCAGGTTTATTGTATCCCTCTGACCTTCTTATTGACGATGAAACACAGAAATTGCATCGGAATTAAATAGAAAATGCACAATGCCGACTTAAGTACAAAAAGACTGACTCTTCTTACTGACTATGTTTTGAACCATCCCTGTGACACTAGTTATAGATTCCGATGCTTCACTAAAGGTTTACTGTATCCCTCTGACCTTCTTATTGACGATGAAACACAGAAATTGCATCGGAATTAAATATAAAAGGCACAATGCCGACTTAAGTACAAGAAGACTGACACTCCTTACTGACTATGCTTTGAACCATTCCTGTGACACTAGTTATAAACTCCGATGCTTTACTTCAGGTTTACTGTATCGCTTGGACCTTCTTATTGACGTTGAAACACAGAATTTGCATCGGAATTAAATACAAAATGCACAAAGCAGAATTAAGTACAAGAAGACTGACTCTTCTTACTGTCTATGATTTGAAACATTTCTGTGACACTAGTTATAGATTCCGATGCTTCACTCCAGGTTTACTGTATCCCTTGGACCTTCTTATTGACGATGAAACACAGAAATTGCATCGGAATTAAATACAAAAGGCACAATGCCGACTTAAGGACAAGAAGACTGACTCTTGTTACTGACTTTGTTTTGAACCATTTCTGTGACACTAGTTATAGACTCCGATGCTTCGCTTCAGGTTTATTGTATCTCTCTGACATTCTTATTGACGATAAGACACAGAAATTGCATCGGAATTAAATAGAAAAGGCACAATGCCGACTTAAGTACAACAAGACTGACACTTCTTACTGACTATGATTTGAACCATTCCTGTGACACTATTTATCGATTCCGATGCTTCACTTCAGGATTACTGTATCCCTCTGACATTCTCATTGACGATGAAACACAGAAATTGCTCCGGAATTAAATAGAAAAGGCACAATGCCGCCTTAAGTACAAGAAGACTGACTCTTCTGACTGTCTATGTTTTGAACCATTACTGTGACACTAGTTACAGATTCTGATGCTTCACTCCAGGTTTACTGTATCCCTTGGACCTTCTTATTGACGATGAAACACAGAAATTGCATCGGAATTAAATACAAAAGGCACAATGCCGACTTAAGCACAAGAAGACTGACTCTCCTTACTGACTATGTTTTGAACCATTCCTGTGACACTAGTTATAAATTCCGATGCTTCACTTCAGGTTTACTGTATCCCTTGGACCTTCTTATTGACGATGAAACACAGAAAATGCATCGGAATTAAATACAAAAGGCACAACGCAGACTTAAGTACAAGAAGACCGACTCTTCCCACTGACTATGTTTTGAACCATTCCTGTGACACCCGTAATAGATTCCGACGCTTCACTTGATGTTTACTGTATCCCTTGGAACTTCTTATTGACGATGAAACACAGAAATTGCATCGGAATTAAATACTAAAGGCACAATGCCGAATTAAGTACAAGAAGACTGACTCTTCTTACTGTCTATGTTTTGAACCATTACTGTGACACTAGTTATAGATTCTGATGCTTCACTCCAGGTTTACTGTATCCCTCGGACCTTCTTATTGACGATGAAACACAGAAATTGCATCGGAATTATATACAAAAGGCACAATGCCGACTTAAGGACAAGAAGACTGACTCTTCTTACTGACAATGTTTTGAACCATTCCTGTGACACTAGCTATAGATTCTGATGCTTCACTTCAGGTTTACTGTATCCCTCTGACCTTCTTATTGACGATGAAACACAGAAATTGCATCGGAATTAAATACAAAAGGCACAATGCCGACTTAAGTACAAGAAGACTGACTCTTCTTACTGTCTATGTTTTGAACTATACCATTGACACTATTTATAGATTTCGATGCTTCACTCCAGGTTTACTGTATCCCTTGGACCTTTATATTGACGATGAAACACAGAAATTGCATCGGAATTAAATAGAAAAGGCAAAATGCCGACTGAAGTACACGAGGACCAACTCTTCTTACTGTCTATGATTTGAACCATTCCTGTGACACTAGTTACAGTGTCCGATGCTTCACTCCATGTTTACTGTATCCCTTGGACCTTCTTATTGACGATGAAACACAGAAATTGCATCGGAATTAAATACAAAAGGCACAACGCCGACTTAAGTACAAGAAGACTAACTCTTCATACTGACTATGTTTTGAACCATTCCTGTGACACTAGTTATGGATTCCGATGCTTCACTTCAGGTTTACTGTATCCCTCTGACCTTCTTGTTGATGATGAAACACAGAAATTGCATCGGAATTAAATACAAAAGGCACAATGCCGAATTAAGTTCAAGAAGACTGACTCTTCTTACTGTCTATTTTTGAACAGGTCCTGTGAGACTAGTGATAGACTCCGATCCTTCACTCCAGGTTTACTGTATCCCTTGGACCTTCTTATTGACGATGAAACACAGAAATAGCATCGAAATTAAATACAAAAGGCACAATGCCGACTGAAGTAAAAGAAGTCTGACTCTTCTTACTGTCTATGATTTGAACCACTCCTGTGACAATAGTTATAGATTCCGATGCTTCACTCCAGGTTTACTGTATCGGTTGGACTTTCATATTGACGATGAAACACAGTAATTGCATCAGAATTAAATAGAAAATGCACAATGATGACTTAAGTACAATAAGAATGACTACTCTTACTGACTAAGCTTTGAACCATTCCTGTGACACTAGTTATAGATTCCGATGCTTCACTCCAGGTTTACTGTATCCCTTGGACCTTCTTATTGACGATGAGACACAGAAATTGCATCGGAATTAATTACAAAAGGCACAATGCCGACTTAAGGACAAGAAGACTGAATCTTCTTACTGACTATGCTTGAACCACTCCTGTGACACTAGCTGTGGATTCCGATGCTTCACTACAGGTTTATTGTATCCCTCTGACCTTCTTATTGACGATGAAACACAGAAATTGCATCGGAATTAAATAGAAAAGGCACAATGTCGACGTAAGTACAAGAAGACTGACTCTTCTTACTGTCTATGTTTTGAACCATTCCTGTGACACTAGTTATAGATTCCGATGCTTCACTCCAGGTTTACTATATCCCTTGGACATTCTTCTTGACGATGAAACACAGAAATTGCATCGGAATTAAATACAAAAGGCACAATGCCGTCTTAAGGACAAGAGGACTGACTCTTCTTACTGACTTAGTTTTGAACCATTCCTGTGACACTAGTTATAGATTCCGATGCGTCACTCCAGGTTTACTGTATTCCTTGGACCTTCCTATTAAACGATGAAACACAGAAATTGCATCGGAATTAATTACAAAAGGCACAATGCCGACTTAAGTACAAGAAGACTGCCTCTTCTAACTGACTATGTTTGAACCATTCCTGTGACACTGGCTATAGATTCCGAAGCTTTACTTCAGGTTTACTGTATCCCTTTGGTCCTTCTTATTGACGATGAAACACAGAAATTGCATCGGAATTAAATACAAAAGGCACAATGCCGACTTAAGGACAAGAAGACTGACTCTTCTTACTGACTTTGTTTTGAACCATTCCTGTTACACTAGTTATAGATTCCGATGGTTCACTTCAGGTTTATTGTATCCCTCTGACCTTCTTATTGACGATGAAACACAGAAATTGCATCGGAATTAATTACAAAAGGCACAATGCCGACTTAAGTACAAGAAGACTGACTCTTCTTACTGACTATATTTTGAACCATTCCTGTGACACTAGTTATAGATCCGATGCTTCACTTCATTTTTACTTTATACCCTGGACCTTCTTATTGACGATGAAACACAGAAATTGCACCGGAATTAAATAGAAAAGGCACAATGCCGATTTAAGTACAATAAGACTGACACACCTTCCTGACTATGTTTGAACCATTCCTGTGACACTAGTTATAGATTCCGATGCTTCACTTCAGGATTTCTGTTTCCCTTGGACATTCTTATTGACGATGAAACACAGAAATTGCATCGGAATTAAATACAAAGGAACAATGCCGACTTAAGTACAAGAAGACTGACTCTTCTTACTGACTATGTTTTGAACCATCCCTGTGACACTAGTTATAGATTCCGATGCTTCACTAAAGGTTTACTGTATCCCTTGGTCCCTCTTATTGACGATGAAACACAGAAATTGCATAGGAATTAAATACAAAAGGCACAATGCCGACTTAGGTACAAGAAGACTGACACTTCTTACTGACTATGTTTTGAACCATTCCTGTGACACTAGTTACAAACTCCGATGCTTTACTTCAGGTTTACTGTATCGCCTGGACCTTCTTATTGACGTTGAAACACAGAAATTGCATCGGAATTAAATACAAAATGCACAAAGCAGAATTAAGTACAAGAAGACTGACTCTTCTTACTGTCTATGAATTGAAACATTCCTGTGACACTAGTTATAGATTCCGATGCTTCACTCAAGGTTTACTGTATCCCTTGGACCTTCTTATTGACGATGAAACACAGAAATTGCATCGGAATTAATACAAAAATCACAATGCCGACTTAAGGACAAGAAGACTAACTCTTCTTACCGACTTTGTTTTGAACCATTTCTGTGACACTAGATATAGATTCCGATGCTTCGCTTCAGGTTTATTGTATCCCTCTGACATTCTTTTTGACGTGAAACACAGAAATTGCATCGGAATTAAATAGAAAAGGCACAATGCCGACTTAAGTACAACAAGACTGACTCTTCTTACTGACTATGTTTTGAACCATTCCTGTGACACTAGTTATCGATTCCGATGCTTCACTTCAGGATCACTGTATCCCTCTGACATTCTTATTGACGATGAAACACAGAAATTGCTCCGGAATTAAATAGAAAAGGCACAATGCCGCCTTAAGTACAAGAAGACTGACTCTTCTGACTGTCTATGTTTTGAACCATCCCTGTGACACTAGTTATAGATTCCGATGCTTCACTCCAGGTTTACTGTATCCCTTGGTCCTTCTTATTGACGATGAAACACAGAAATTGCATCGGAATTAATTACAAAAGGCACAATGCCGACTTAAGGACATGAAGACTGACTTTTCTTACTGAATATGTTTTGAACCATTCCTGTGACACTAGCTATAGATTCCGATGCTTCACTCCAGGTTTACTGTATCCCTTGGTCCTTCTTATTGACGATGAAACACAGAAATTGCATCGGAATTAAATAGAAAAGGCACAATGTCGACGTAAGTACAAGAAGACTGACTCTTCTTACTGTCTATGCTTTGAACCATTCCTGTGACACTAGTTATAGATTTCGAAGCTTCACTCCAGGTTTACTGTATCCCATGGACCTTCTTATTGACGATGAAACGCAGAGATTGCATCGGAATTAAATACAAAAGGCACAATGCCGACTTAAGGACTAGAAGACTGACTCTTCTTACTGACTTTGTTTTGAACCATTCCTGTGACACTAGTTATAGATTCCGATGCTTCACTTCAGGTTTATTGTATCCCTCTGACCTTCTTATTGACGATGAAACACAGAAATTGCATCGGAATTAAATAGAAAATGCACAATGCCGACTTAAGTACAAAAAGACTGACTCTTCTTACTGACTATGTTTTGAACCATCCCTGTGACCCTAGTTATAGATTCCGATGCTTCACTAAAGGTTTACTGTATCCCTCTGACCTTCTTATTGACGATGAAACACAGAAATTGCATCGGAATTAAATACAAAAGGCACAATGCCGACTTAAGTACAAGAAGACTGACACTCCATACTGACTATGCTTTGAACCATTCCTGTGACACTAGTTATAAACTCCGATGCTTTACTTCAGGTTTACTGTATCGCTTGGACCTTCTTATTGACGTTGAAACACAGAATTTGCATCGGAATTAAATACAAAATGCACAAAGCAGAAATAAGTACAAGAAGACTGACTCTTCTTACTGTCTATGATTTGAAACATTTCTGTGACACTAGTTATAGATTCCGATGCTTCACTCCAGGTTTACTGTATCCCTTGGACCTTCTTATTGACGATGAAACACAGAAATTGCATCGGAATTAAATACAAAAGGCACAATGCCGACTTAAGGACAAGAAGACTGACTCTTGTTACTGACTTTGTTTTGAACCATTTCTGTGACACTAGTTATAGACTCCGATGCTTCGCTTCAGGTTTATTGTATCTCTCTGACATTCTTATTGACGATAAAACACAGAAATTGCATCGGAATTAAATAGAAAAGGCACAATGCCGACTTAAGTACGACAAGACTGACACTTCTTACTGACTATGTTTTGAACCAATCCTGTGACACTATTTATCGATTCCGATGCTTCACTTCAGGATTACTGTATCCCTCTGACATTCTCATTGACGATGAAACACAGAAATTGCTCCGGAATTAAATAGAAAAGGCACAATGCCGCCTTAAGTACAAGAAGACTGACTCTTCTGACTGTCTATTTTTTGAACCATCCCTGTGACACTAGTTATAGATTCCGATGCTTCACTCCAGGTTTACTGTGTCCCTTGGTCCTTCTTATTGACGATGAAACACAGAAATTGCATCGGAATTAAATACAAAAGGCACAATGCCGACTTAAGTACAAGAAGACTGACTCTCCTAACTGACTATGTTTTGAACCATTCCTGTGACACTAGTTATAAATTCCGATGCTTCACTTCAGGTTTACTGTATCCCTTGGACCTTCTTATTGACGATGAAACACAGAAAATGCATCGGAATTAAATACAAAAGGCACAACGCAGACTTAAGTACAAGAAGACCGACTCTTCCCACTGACTATGTTTTGAACCATTCCTGTGACACCCGTAATAGATTCCGAAGCTTCACTTGATGTTTACTGTATCCCTTGGAACTTCTTATTGACGATGAAACACAGAAATTGCATCGGAATTAAATACTAAAGGCACAATGCCGAATTAAGTACAAGAAGACTGACTCTTCTTACGGTCTATGTTTTGAACCATTACTGTGACACTAGTTACAGATTCTGATGCTTCACTCCAGGTTTACTGTATCCCTTGGACCTTCTTATTGACGATGAAACACAGAAATTGCATCGGAATTATATACAAAAGGCACAATGCCGACTTAAGGACAAGAAGACTGACTCTTCTTACTGACAATGTTTTGAACCATTCCTGTGACACTAGCTATAGATTCTGATGCTTCACTTCAGGTTTACTGTATCCCTCTGACCTTCTTATTGACGATGAAACACAGAAATTGCATCGGAATTAAATACAAAAGGCACAATGCCGACTTAAGTACAAGAAGACTGACTCTTCTTACTGTCTATGTTTTGAACTATACCATTGACACTATTTATAGATTCCGATGCTTCACTCCAGGTATACTGTATCCCTTGGACCTTTATATTGACGATGAAACACATAAATTGCATCGGAATTAAATAGAAAAGGCAAAATGCCGACTGAAGTACACGAGGACCAACTCTTCTTACTGTCTATGATTTGAACCATTCCTGTGACACTAGTTACAGATTCCGATGCTTCACTCCATGTTTACTGTATCCCTTGGACCTTCTTATTGACGTTGAAACACAGAAATTGCATCGGAATTAAATACAAAAAGCACAACGCCGACTTAAGTACAAGAAGACTAACTCTTCTAACTGACTATGTTTTGAACCATTCCTGTGACACTAGTTATGGATTCCGATGCTTCACTTCAGGTTTACTGTATCCCTCTGACCTTCTTGTTGATGATGAAACACAGAAATTGCATCGGAATTAAATACAAAAGGCACAATGCCGAATTAAGTTCAAGAAGACTGACTCTTCTTACTGTCTATTTTTGAACAGGTCCTGTGAGTCTAGTGATAGACTCCGATGCTTCACTCCAGGTTTACTGTATCCCTTGGACCTTCTTATTGACGATGAAACACAGAAATAGCATCGGAATTAAATACAAAAGGCACAATGCCGACAGAAGTAAAAGAAGTCTGACTCTTCTTACTGTCTATGATTTGAACCATTCCTGTGACAATAGTTGTAGATTCCGATGTTTCACTCCAGGTTTACTGTATCGGTTGGACTTTCGTATTGACGATGAAACACAGTAATTGCATCAGAATTAAATAGAAAATGCACAATGATGACTTAAGTACAATAAGAATGACTACTCTTACTGACTAAGCTTTGAACCATTCCTGTGACACTAGTTATAGATTCCGATGCTTCACTCCAGGTTTACTGTATCCCTTAGACCTTCTTATTGACGATGAAACACAGAAATTGCATCGGAATTAATTACAAAAGGCACAATGCCGACTTAAGGACAAGAAGACTGAATCTTCTTACTATGTTTTGAACCATTCCTGTGACACTAGCTGTGGATTCCGATGCTTCACTACAGGTTTATTGTATCCCTCTGACCTTCTTATTGACGATGAAACACAGAAATTGCATCGGAATTAAATAGAAAAGGCACAATGTCGACGTAAGTACAAGAAGACTGACTCTTCTTACTGTCTATGTTTTGAACCATTCCTGTGACACTAGTTATAGATTCCGATGCTTCACTCCAGGTTTACTATATCCCTTGGACATTGTTATTGACGATGAAACACAGAAATTGCATCGGAATTAAATACAAAAGGCACAATGCCGTCTTAAGGACAAGAGGACTGACTCTTCTTACTGACTTAGTTTTGAACCATTCCTGTGACACTAGTTATAGATTCCGATGCGTCACTCCAGGTTTACTGTATTCCTTGGACCTTCTTATTAAACGATGAAACACAGAAATTGCATCGGAATTAATTACAAAAGGCACAATGCCGACTTAAGTACAAGAAGACTGCCTCTTTTAACTGACTATGTTTGAACCATTCCTGTGACACTGGCTATAGATTCCGAAGCTTTACTTCAGGTTTACTGTATCCCTTTGGTCCTTCTTATTGACGATGAAACACAGAAATTGCATCGGAATTAAATACAAAAGGCACAATGCCGACTTATGGACAAGAAGACTGACTCTTCTTACTGACTTTGTTTTGAACAATTCCTGTTACACTAGTTATAGATTCCGATGGTTCACTTCAGGTTTATTGTATCCCTCTGACCTTCTTATTGACGATGAAACACAGTAATTGCATCGGAATTAATTACAAAAGGCACAATGCCGACTTAAGTACAAGAAGACTGACTCTTCTAACTGACTATGTTTCGAACCATTCCTGTGACACTAGCTATAGATTCCGAAGCTTCACTTAGGGTTTACTGTATCCCTTGGACATTCGTATTGACGATGAAACACAGAAATTGCATCGGAATTAAATAGAAAAGGCACAATGCCGATTTAAGTACAATAAGACTGACACACCTTCCTGACTATGTTTGAACCATTCCTGTGACACTAGTTATAGATTCCGATGCTTCACTTCAGGATTTCTGTTTCCCTTGGACTTTCTTATTGACGATGAAACACAGAAATTGCATCGGAATTAAATACAAAGGCACAATGCCGACTTAAGTACAAGAAGACTGACTCTTCTTACTGACTATGTTTTGAACCATCCCTGTGACACTAGTTATAGATTCCGATGCTTCACTTCAGGTTTACTGTATCCCTTGGACCTTCTTATTGACGATGAAACACAGAAAATGCATCGGAATTAAATACAAAAGGCACAACGCAGACTTAAGTACAAGAAGACCGACTCTTCCCACTGACTATGTTTTGAACCATTCCTGTGACACCCGTAATAGATTCCGAAGCTTCACTTGATGTTTACTGTATCCCTTGGAACTTCTTATTGACGATGAAACACAGAAATTGTATCGGAATTAAATACTAAAGGCACAATGCCGAATTAAGTACAAGAAGACTGACTCTTCTTACGGTCTATGTTTTGAACCATTACTGTGACACTAGTTACAGATTCTGATGCTTCACTCCAGGTTTACTGTATCCCTTGGACCTTCTTATTGACGATGAAACACAGAAATTGCATCGGTATTATATACAAAAGGCACAATGCCGACTTAAGGACAAGAAGACTGACTCTTCTTACTGACAATGTTTTGAACCATTCCTGTGACACTAGCTATAGATTCTGATGCTTCACTTCAGGTTTACTGTATCCCTCTGACCTTCTTATTGACGATGAAACACAGAAATTGCATCGGAATTAAATACAAAAGGCACAATGCCGACTTAAGTACAAGAAGACTGACTCTTCTTACTGTCTATGTTTTGAACTATACCATTGACACTATTTATAGATTCCGATGCTTCACTCCAGGTTTACTGTATCCCTTGGACCTTTATATTGACGATGAAACACAGAAATTGCATCGGAATTAAATAGAAAAGGCAAAATGCCGACAGAAGTACACGAGGACCAACTCTTCTTACTGTCTATGATTTGAACCATTCCTGTGACACTAGTTACAGATTCCGATGCTTCACTCCATGTTTACTGTATCCCTTGGACCTTCTTATTGACGATGAAACACAGAAATTGCATCGGAATTAAATACAAAAGGCACAACGCCGACTTAAGTACAAGAAGACTAACTCTTCTTACTGACTATGTTTTGAACCATTCCTGTGACACTAGTTATGGATTCCGATGCTTCACTTCAGGTTTACTGTATCCCTCTGACCTTCTTTTGATGATGAAACACAGAAATTGCATCGGAATTAAATACAAAAGGCACAATGCCGAATTAAGTTCAAGAAGACTGACTCTTCTTACTGTCTATTTTTGAACAGGTCCTGTGAGTCTAGTGATAGACTCCGATGCTTCACTCCAGGTTTACTGTATCCCTTGGACCTTCTTATTGACGATGAAACACAGAAATAGCATCGGAATTAAATACAAAAGGCACAATGCCGACAGAAGTAAAAGAAGTCTGACTCTTCTTACTGTCTATGATTTGAACCATTCCTGTGACAATAGTTATAGATTCCGATGCTTCACTCCAGGTTTACTGTATCGGTTGGACTTTCGTATTGACGATGAAACACAGTAATTGCATCAGAATTAAATAGAAAATGCACAATGATGACTTAAGTACAATAAGAATGACTACTCTTACTGACTAAGCTTTGAACCATTCCTGTGACACTAGTTATAGATTCCGATGCTTCACTCCAGGTTTACTGTATCCCTTAGACCTTCTTATTGACGATGAAACACAGAAATTGCATCGGAATTAATTACAAAAGGCACAATGCCGACTTAAGGATAAGAAGACTGAATCTTCTTACTATGTTTTGAACCATTCCTGTGACACTAGCTGTGGATTCCGATGCTTCACTACAGGTTTATTGTATCCCTCTGACCTTCTTATTGACGATGAAACACAGAAATTGCATCGGAATAAAATAGAAAAGGCACAATGTCGACGTAAGTACAAGAAGACTGACTCTTCTTACTGTCTATGTTTTGAACCATTCCTGTGACACTAGTTATAGATTCCGATGCTTCACTCCAGGTTTACTATATCCCTTGGACATTCTTATTGACGATGAAACACAGAAATTGCATCGGAATTAAATACAAAAGGCACAATGCCGTCTTAAGGACAAGAGGACTGACTCTTCTTACTGACTTAGTTTTGAACCATTCCTGTGACACTAGTTATAGATTCCGATGCGTCACTCCAGGTTTACTGTATTCCTTGGACCTTCTTATTAAACGATGAAACACAGAAATTGCATCGGAATTAATTACAAAAGGCACAATGCCGACTTAAGTACAAGAAGACTGCCTCTTCTAACTGACTATGTTTGAACCATTCCTGTGACACTGGCTATAGATTCCGAAGCTTTACTTCAGGTTTACTGTATCCCTTTGGTCCTTCTTATTGACGATGAAACACAGAAATTGCATCGGAATTAAATACAAAAGGCACAATGCCGACTTAAGGACAAGAAGACTGACTCTTCTTACTGACTTTGTTTTGAACAATTCCTGTTACACTAGTTATAGATTCCGATGGTTCACTTCAGGTTTATTGTATCCCTCTGACCTTCTTATTGACGATGAAACACAGAAATTGCATCGGAATTAATTACAAAAGGCACAATGCCGACTTAAGTACAAGAAGACTGACTCTTCTAACTGACTATGTTTCGAACCATTCCTGTGACACTAGCTATAGATTCCGAAGCTTCACTTCAGGTTTACTGTATCCCTTGGTCATTCGTATTGACGATGAAACACAGAAATTGCATTCGAATTAAATAGAAAAGGCACAATGCCGATTTAAGTACAATAAGACTGACACACCTTCCTGACTATGTTTGAACCATTCCTGTGACACTAGTTATAGATTCCGATGCTTCACTTCAGGATTTCTGTTTCCCTTGGACTTTCTTATTGACGATGAAACACAGAAATTGCATCGGAATTAAATACAAAGGCACAATGCCGACTTAAGTACAAGAAGACTGACTCTTCTTACTGACTATGTTTTGAACCATCCCTGTGACACTAGTTATAGATTCCGATGCTTCACTAAAGGTTTACTGTATCCCTTGGTCATTCTTATTGACGATGAAACACAGAAATTGCATAGGAATTAAATACAAAAGGCACAATGCCGACTTAAGTACAAGAAGACTGACACTCCTTACTGACTATGTTTTGAACCATTCCTGTGACACTAGTTATAAACTCCGATGCTTTACTTCAGGTTTACTGTATCGCCTGGACCTTCTTATTGACGTTGAAACACAGAAATTGCATCGGAATTAAATACAAAATGCACAAAGCAGAATTAAGTACAAGAAGACTGACTCTTCTTACTGTCTATGAATTGAAACATTCCTGTGACACTAGTTATAGATTCCGATGCTTCACTCAAGGTTTACTGTATCCCTTGGACCTTCTTATTGACGATGAAACACAGAAATTGCATCGGAATTAATACAAAAATCACAATGCCGACTTAAGGACAAGAAGACTAACTCTTGTTACCGACTTTGTTTTGAACCATTTCTGTGACACTAGATATAGATTCCGATGCTTCGCTTCAGGTTTATTGTATCCCTCTGACATTCTTATTGACGATGAAACACAGAAATTGCATCGGAATTAAATAGAAAAGGCACAATGCCGACTTAAGTACAACAAGACCGACTCTTCTTACTGACTACGTTTGAACCATTCCTGTGACACTAGCTATAGATTCCGATGCTTCACTTCAGGTTTACTGTATCCCTCTGACCTTCTTATTGATGATGAAACACAGAAATTGGATCGGAATTAAATACAAAAGGAACAATGCCGAATTAAGTTCAAGAAGACTGACTCTTCCTACTGTCTATTTTTGAACCAGTCCTGTGACACTAGTGATAGACTCCGATGCTTCACTCCAGGTTTACTGTATCCCTTGGACCTTCTTATTGACAATGAACCACAGAAATTGCATCGGAATTAAATACAAAAGGCACAATGCCCACTTAAGTAAAAGAAGTCTGACTCTTCTTACAGTCTATGATTTGAACCATTCCTGTGACACTAGTTATAGATTCCGATGCTTCACTCCAGGTTTACTGTATCGGTTGGACCTTCATATTGACGATGAAACACTGAAATTGCATCAGAATTAGATAGAAAATGCACAATGATGACTTAAGTACAATAAGACTGACTATTCTTACTGACTATGTTTTGAACCATTCCTGTGACACTAGTTATAGATTCCGATGCTTCACTCAAGGTTTACTGTATCCCTTGGACCTTCTTATTGACGATGAAACACAGAAATTGCATCGGAATTAATTACAAAAGGCACTACGCCGACTTAAGGACAAGAAGACTGACTCTTCTTACTGGCTATGATTTGAACCATTCCTGTGACACTAGCTATAGATTCCGATGCTTCAATTCAGGTTTATTGTATCCCTCTGACCTTCTTATTGACCATGAAACACAGAAATTGCATCGGAATTAAATAGAAAAGGCACAATGTCGACGTAAGTACAAGAAGACTGACTCTTCTTACTGTCTATGTTTTGAACCATTCCTGTGACACTAGTTATAGATTCCGATGCTTCACTCCAGGTTTACTATATGTCTTGGACATTCTTATAGACGATAACACAGAAATTGCATCGGAGTTAAATACAAAAGGCACAATGCCGACTTAAGTACAAGAAGACAGACTCCTCTGACTGTCTATGTTTTGAACCATCCCTGTGACACTAGTTATAGATTCCGATGCTTCACTCCAGGTTTACTGTATCCCTTGGTCCTTCTTATTGACGATGAAACCCAGAAATTGCATCGGAATTAAATACAAAAGGCACAATGCCGACTTAAGTACAAGAAGACTGACTCTCCTTACTGACTATGATTTGAACCATTCCAGTGACACTAGTTGTAAATTCCGATGCTTCACTTCAGGTTTACTGTATCCCTTGGACCTTCTTATAGACGATGAAACACAGAAAATGCATCGGAATGAAATACGAAAGGCACAATGCCGACTTAAGTACAAGAA
The DNA here is from genome assembly GCF_021461385.2 of Schistocerca piceifrons. Lineage (NCBI taxonomy): Eukaryota > Metazoa > Arthropoda > Insecta > Orthoptera > Acrididae > Schistocerca > Schistocerca piceifrons. The sequence continues at coordinate 857,983 of NW_025728007.1, read as the reverse complement.
GACCGACTCTTCCTACTGACTATGTTTTGAACCATTCCTGTGACACCCGTTATAGATTCCGACGCTTCACTTGATGTTAACTGTATCCCTTGGAACTTGTTATTGACGATGAAACACAGAAATTGCATCGGAATTAATTACAAAAGGCACAACGCAGACTTAAGGACAAGAAGACTGACTCTTCTTACTGGCTATGGTTTGAACCATTCCTGTGACACTAGCTATAGATTCCGATGCTTCACTTCAGGTTTATTGTATCCCTCTGACCTTCTTATTGACCATGAAACACAGAAATTGCATCGGAATTAAATAGAAAAGGCACAATGCCGACTTAAGGACAAAAACCTGACTCTTCTTACCGACTATGTTTTGAACCATTCCTGTGACACTAGTTATAGATCCGATGCTTCACTTCATTTTTACTGTATACCTTGGACCTTCTTATTGACGATGAAACACAGAAATTGCATCGGAATTAAATACAAAAGGCACAAAGCAGAATTAAGGTCAAGAAGACTGACTCTTCTTACTGTCTATGCTTTGAACCATTCCTGTGACACTAGTTATAGATTCCGATGCTTCACTCCAGGTTTGCTGTATCCCTTGGACCTTCTTATTGACGATGAAACACAGAAATTGCATCGGAATTAATTACAAAAGGCACAATGCCGACTTAAGTACAAGAAGACTGACTCTTCTAACTGACTATGTTTCGAACCATTCCTGTGACACTAGCTATAGATTCCGAAGCTTCACTTCAGGTTTACTGTATCCCTTGGACCTTCTTATTGACGATGAAACACAGAAATTCCATCGGAATTAAATACAAAAGGCACAATGCCGAATTAAGTACAACAAGAATGACTCTTCTTACTGACTATGTTTTGAACCATTCCTGTGACACTAGTTATCGATTCCAATGCTTCACTTCAGGATTACTGTATCCCTCTGACACTCTTATTGACAATGAAACACAGAAATTGCACCGGAATTAAATAGAAAAGGCACAATGCCGACTTAAGTACAAGAAGACAGACTCTTCTGACTGTCTATGTTTTGAACCATCCCTGTGACACTAGTTATAGATTCCGATGCTTCACTCCAGGTTTACTGTATCCCTTGGTCCTTCTTATTTACGATGAAACACACAAATTGCATCGGAATTAAATACAAAAGGCACAATGCCGACTTAAGTACAAGAAGACTGACTCTCCTTACTGACTATGATGTGAACCATTCCAGTGACACTAGTTATAAATTCCGATGCTTCACTTCAGGTTTACTGTATCCCTTGGACCTTCTTATTGACGATGAAACACAGAAAATGCATCGGAATGAAATACGAAAGGCACAATGCCGACTTAAGTACAAGAAGACCGACTCTTCCTACTGACTATGTTTGAACCATTCCTGTGACACCCGTTATAGATTCCGACGCTTTACTTGATGTTTACTGTATCCCTTGGAACTTGTTATTGACGATGAAACACAGAAATTGCATCGGAATTAAATACTAAAGGCACAATGCCGAATTAAGTACAAGAAGACTGACTCTTCTTACTGTCTATGTTTTGAACCATTACTGTGACACTAGTTACAGATTCCGATGCTTCACTCCAGGTTTACTGTATCCCTTGGACCTTCTTATTGACGATGAAACACAGAAATTGCATCGGAATTATATACAAAAGGCGCAATGCCGACTTAAGGACAAGAAGACTGACGCTTCTTACTGACTATGTTTTGAACCATTCCTGTGACACTAGCTATAGATTCCGATGCTTCACTTCAGGTTTACTGTATCCCTCTGATCTTCTTATTGACGATGAAACACAGAAATTGCATCGGAATAAAATACAAAAGGCACAATGCCGACTTAAGTACAAGAAGCCTGACTCTTCTTACTGTCTATGTTTTGAACCATTCCATTGACATTATTTATAGATACCGATGCTTCACTACAGGTTTACTGTATCCCTTGGACCTTCTTATTGACGATGAAACACAGAAATTACATCGGAATTAAATAGAAAAGGCACTATGCCGACTTAAGTACAAGAAGACTGACTCTTCTTACTGACTATGTTTTGAACGATTCCTGTGACTCTAGTTATAAATCCCGATGCTTCACTTCAGGTTTACTGTATCCCTTGGACCTTCTCATTGACGATGAAACACAAAAATTGCATCGGAATTAAATACAAAAGGCAAAATGCCGTCTGAAGTACACGAAGAACGACTCTTCTTACTGTCTATGATTTGAACCGTTCCTGTGACACTAGTTACAGATTCCGATGCTTCACTCCAGGTTTACTGTATCGGTTGGACCTTTATATTAACGATGAAACACAGAAATTGCATCAGAATTAGATAGAAAATGCTCAATGATGACTTAAGTAAAATAAGACTGACTATTCTTACTGACTATGCTTTGAACCATTCCTGTGACCCTAGTTATAGAATCCGATGCTTCACTCCAGGTTTACTGTATCCCTTGGACCTTCTTATGAAACGATGAAAAACAGAAATTGCATCGGAATTAATTACAAAAGGCACAATGCCGACTTAAGTACAAGAAGACTGACTCTTCTAACTGACTATGCTTTGAACCATTCCTGTGACACTAGCTATAGATTCCGAAGCTTCACTTCAGGTTTACTGTATCCCTTGGACCTTCTTATTGACGATGAAACACAGAAATTGCATCGGAATTAGATACAAAAGGCACAATGCCGACTTAAGGACAAGAAGACTGACTCTTCTTACTGACTTTGTTTTGAACCATTCCTGTGACACTAGTTATAGATTCCGATGCTTCACTTCAGATTTATTGTATCCCTCTGACCTTCCTATTGACGATGAAACACAGAATTTGCATCGGAATTAAATAGAAAGGGCACAATGTCGACGTAAGTACAAGAAGACTGACTCTTCTTACTGTCTATGTTTTGAACCATTCCTGTGAAGCTAGTTATAGATTCCGATGCTTCACTCCAGGTTTTCTATTTCCCTTGGACCTTCTTATTGACGATGAAACACAGAAATTCATCGGAATTAAATATTAAAGGCACAATGCCGACTTACGTACAAAAAGACTGACTCTTCTTACTGACAATGTTTTGAACCATTCCATTGGCACTAGTTATAGATTCCGATGCTTTACTCAAGGTTTACTGTATCCCTTGGACCCTCTTATTGACGATGAAACACAGAAATTGCATCGGAATTAAATACAAAAGGCACAATGCCGACTTAAGTACAAGAAGACTGACTCTTCTTACTGTCTATGTTTTGAACCATCCCTGTGACACTAGTTATAGATTCCGATGCTTCACTCCAGGTTTACTGTATCCCTTCGTCCGTCTTATTGACGATGAAACACAGAAATTATATCGGAATTAAAAACAAAAGGCACAATGCCGACTTAAGAACAAGAAGACTGACACTCCTTACTGACTATGTTTTGAACCATTCCTGTGACACTAGTTATAAACTCCGATGCTTCACTTCAGGTTTACTGTATCGCTTGGAGCTTCATATTGACGATGAAACACAGAAATTGCATCGAAATTAAATACAAAATGCACAAAGCAGAATTAAGTACAAGAAGACTCACTCTTCTTACTGTCTATGTTCTGAACTTTTCCTGTGACACTAGTTATTGATTCCGATGCTTCACTCCAGGTTTACTGTATCCCTCTGACCTTCTTACTGACGATGAAACACAGAAATTGCATGGGAATTAAATAGAAAAGGCACAATGCCGACTTAAGTACAAGAAGACTGACTCTTCTTACTGTCTATGTTTTGAACCATCCCTGTGACACTAGTTAATGATTCCGATGCTTCACTCCAGGTTTACTGTATCCCTTGGTCCTTCTTATTGCGATGAAACACAGAAATTGCATCGGAATTAAATACAAAAGGCACAATGCCGACTTAAGTACAAGAAGACTGACCCTCCTTACTGATTATGTTTTGAACCATTCCTGTGACACTAGTTATAAATTCCGATGCTTCACTTCAGGTTTACAGTATCCCTTGGACCATCTTATTGACGATGAAACACAGAAAATGCATCGGAATTAAATACAAAAGGCACAATGCCGACTTAAGTACATGAAGAAAGACTCTTCCTACTGACTATGTTTTGAACCATTCCTGTGACACCCGTTATAGATTCCGATGCATCACTTGAGGTTTACTGTATCCCTTGGACCTTCTTATTGACGATGAAACACAGAAATTGCATCGGAAATAAATACAAAAGGCACAATGCTGACTTAAGTACAAGAAGACTGACACTCCTTACTGACTATGTTTTGAACCATTCCTGTGACACTAGTTATAAACTCCGATGCTTCACTTCAGGTTTACTGTATCGCTTGGACCTTCCTATTGACAATGAAACACAGAAATTGCATCGGAATTAAATACAAAATGCACAAAGCAGAATTAAGTACAAGAGGACTGACTCTTCTTACTCTCTATGTTTTGAACCATTCCTGTGACACTAGTTATAGATTCCGATGCTTCAGTCCAGGTTTACTGTATCCCTTGGACCTTCTTATTGATGATGAAACACAGAAATTGTACCGGAATTAAATACAAAAGGCACAATGGCCACTTAAGGACAAGAAGACCGACTCTTCTTACTGACTTCGTTTTGAACCATTCCTGTGACACTAGTTATAGATTCCGATGCTTCAATTCAGGTTTATTGTATCCCTCTGACCTTGTTATTGACGATGAAACACAGAAATTGCATCGGAATTCAATAGAAAAGGCACAATGCCGACTTAAGTACAAGAAGACAGACTCTTCTTACAGACTATGTTTTGAACCATTCCTGTGACACTAGTTATAGATTCCGATGCTTCACTCCAGGTTTACTGTATCCCTTGGTCCTTCTTACTGACGATGAAACACAGAAATTGCATGGGAATTAAATAGAAAAGGCACAATGCCGACTTAAGTACAAGAAGACTGACTCTTCTTACTGTCTATGTTTTGAACCATCCCTGTGACACTAGTTAATGATTCCGATGCTTCACTCCAGGTTTACTGTATCCCTTGGTCCTTCTTATTGCGATGAAACACAGAAATTGCATCGGAATTAAATACAAAAGGCACAATGCCGACTTAAGTACAAGAAGACTGACTCTTCTTACAGTCTATGTTATGAACCATCCCTGTGACACTAGTAATAGATTCCGATGCTTCACTCCAGGTTTACTGTATCCCTTGGTATTTCTTGTTGACGACGAAACACAGAAATTGCATCGGAATTAAAGACAAAAGGCACAATGCCGACTTAAGTACATGAAGACCGACTCTTCCTACTGACTATGTTTTGAACCATTCCTGTGACACCCGTTATACACTCCGATGCTTCACTTGAGGTTTACTGTATCCCTTGGACCCTCTTATTGACGATGAAACACAGAAATTGCATCGGAATTAAATACAAAAGGCACAATGCCGAATTAAGTACAATAAGACTGACTATTCTTACTGAATTTGCTTTGAACCATTCCTGTGACACTAGTTATAGATTCCGATGCTTCACTCCAGGTTTACTGTATCCCTCTGACCTTCTTATTGACGATGTAACACAGAAATTGCATCGGAATTAAATAGAAAAGGCACAATGCCGCCTTAAGTACAAGAAGACGACTCTTCTTACTGTCTATGTTTTGAACCATCCTTGTGACAGTAGTTAATGATTCCGATGCTTCACTCAAGATTTACTGCATCCCTTGGTCCTTCTTATTGCGATGAAACACAGAAAATGCATCGGAATTAAATACAAAAGGCTCAATGCCGACTTAAGTACAAGAAGACTAACTCTCCTTACTGACTATGTTTTGAACCATTCCTGTGACACTAGTTATAAATTCCGATGCTTCACTTCAGGTTTACAGTAGCCCTTGGACCATCTTAGTGACGATGAAACACAGAAAATGCATCTGAATTGAATACAAAAGGCACAATGCCGACTTAAGTACATGAAGACCGACTCTTCCTACTGAATATGCTTTGAACCATTCCTGTGACATCCGTTATAGATTACGAAGCTTCACTTGAGGTTTACTGTTTCCCTTGGACCTTCTTATTGACGATGAAACACAGAAATTGCATCGGAAATAAATACAAAAGGCACAATGCTGACTTAAGTACAAGAAGACTGACACTCCTTACTGACTATGTTTTGAACCATTCCTGTGACACTACTTATAAACTACGATGCTTCACTTCAGGTTTACTGTATCGCTTGGACCTTCTTATTGACGATGAAACACAGAAATTGAATCGGAATTAAATACAAAATGCACAAAGCAGAATTAAGTACAAGAAGACTGACTCTTCTTACTGTCTATGTTTTGAACCATTTCTGTGACGCTAGTTATAGATTCCGATGCTTCACTCCAGGTGTAATGTATCCCTTGGACCTTCTTATTGATGATGAAACACAGAAATTGCACCGGAATTAAATACAAAAGGCACAATAGCCACTTAAGGACAAGAATACTGACTCTTCTTACTGACTTTGTTTTGAACCATTCCTGTGACACTAGTTATAGATTCCGATGCTTCACTTCAGGTTTATTGTATCCCTCTGACCTTCGTATTGACGATGAAACACAGAAATTGCATCGGAATTAAATTGAAAAGGCACAATGCCGACTTAAGTACAAGAAGACTGACTGTTCTTACTGACTATGTATTGAACCATTCCTGTGACACTAGTTATAGATTCCGAAGCTTCACTTCAGGATTACTGTATCCCTCTGACCTTCTTATTGACGATGAAACACAGATATTGCATCGGAATTAAATAGAAATGGCACAATGCCGACTTAAGTACAAGAAGACTGACTCTTCTTACAGTCTATGCTTTGAACCATCCCAGTGACACTAGTTATAGATTCCGATGCTTCACTCCAGGTTTACTGTATCTCTTGGTCCTTCTTATAGACGACGAAACACAGAAATTGCATCGGGATTAAATACAAAAGGCACAATGCCGTCTTAAGTACAAGGAGACTGACTCTCCTTACTGACTATGCTTTGAACCATTCCTGTGACACTAGTTATAAATTCCGATGCTTCACTTCAGGTTTACTGTATCCCTTAGACCTTCTTATTGACGATGAAACACAGAAAATGCATCAGAATTAAATACAAAAGGCACAATGCCGACTTATGTACATGAAGACCGACTCTTCCTACTGACTATGATTTGAACCATTCCTGTGACACCCGTTATACATTCCGATGCTTCACTTGAGGTTTACTGTATTCCTTGGACCTTCTTATTGACGATGCAACACAGAAATTGCATCGGAATTAAATAGAAAATGCACAATGATGACTTAAGTTTAATAAGACTGACTATTCTTACTGACTATATTTTGAACTATTGCTGTGACACTAGTTATAGTTTCCGATGCTTCACTCTAGGTTTACCGTATCCCTTGGACCTTCTTATTGACGATGAAACGCAAAAATTGCATCGGAATTAATTACAAAAGGCACAATACCGACTTAAGGACAAGAAGACTGACTCTTCTTACTGACTATGTTTGAACCATTCCTGTGACACTAGCTATTGATTCCGATGCTTCACTTCAGGATTACTGTATCCCTCTGACCTTCTTATTGACGATGAAACACAGAAATTGCATCGGAATTAAATAGAAAAGGCACAATGCCGACTTAAGTACAAGAAGACTGACTCTTCTTACTGTCTATGTTTTGAACCATCCCTGTGACACTAGTTATAGATTCCGATGCTTCACTCCACGTTTACTGTATCGCTTGGTCCTTCTTATTGACGATGAAACACAGAAATTGCATCGGAATTAAATACAAAAGGCACAATGCCGACTTAAGGACAAGAAGACTGACTCTTCTTACTGACTATGTTTTGAACCATTCCTGTGACACTAGCTATAGATTCCGATGCTTCACTTCAGGTTCACTGTATCCCTCTGACCTTCTTATTGACGATGAAACAAAGAAATTGCACCGGAATTAAATACAAAAGCCAAATGCCGACTGAAGTACACGAAGACTGACTCTTCCTACTGTCTATGATTTGAACCATTCCTGTGACACTAGTTACAGATTCCGATGCTTCACTCCACGTTTACTGTATCCCTCGGACCTTCTTATTGACGATGAGACACAGAAATTGCATCGTAATTAAATACAAAAGGCACAACGCCGACTTATGTACAAGAAGACTAACTCTTCTTACTGACTATACTTTGAACCATTCCTGTGACACTAGTTATGGATTCCGATGCTTCACTTCAGGTTTACTGTGTCCCTCTGACCTTCTTATTAACGATGAAACACAGAAATTGAATCGGAATTAAATACAAAAGGCACAAAGCAGAATTAAGTACAAGAAGACTGACTCTTCTTACCGTCTATGTTTTGAACCATTCCTGTGACACTAGTTATAGAATCCGATGCTTCACACCAGGTTTACTATATCCCTTGGACCTTCTTATTGACGATGAAACACAGAAATTGTATCGGAATTAAATAGAAAAGGCACAATGCCGACTTACGGACAAGAAGACTAGATATTCTTACTGACTTTGTTTTGAACCATTCCTGTGACACTAGTTATAGATTCCGATGCTTCACTCCAGGATTACTGTATCGGTTGGACCTTCATATTGACGATGAAACAGAGAAATTGCATCAGAATTAAATAGAAAATGCACAATGCCGACTTACGGACACGAAGACTGGATCTTCTTACTGACTTTGCTTTGAACCATTCCTGTGACACTAGTTATAGATTCCGAAGCTTCTCTTCAGGTTTATTGTATCCCTCTGACCTTCTTATTGACGATGAAACACAGATATTGCATCGGAATTAAATAGAAATGGCACAATGCCGACTTAAGTACAAGAAGACTGACTCTTCTTACAGTCTATTCTTTGAACCATCCCAGTGACACTAGTTATAGATTCCGATGCTTCACTCCAGGTTTACTGTATCTCTTGGTCCTTCTTATTGACGACGAAACACAGAAATTGCATCGGGATTAAATACAAAAGGCACAATGCCGTCTTAAGTACAAGAAGACTGACTCTCCTTACTGACTATGCTTTGAACCATTCCTGTGACACTAGTTATAAATTCCGATGCTTCACTTCAGGTTTACTGTATCCCTTAGACCTTCTTATTGACGATGAAACACAGAAAATGCATCAGAATTAAATACAAAAGGCACAATGCCGACTTATGTACATGAAGACCGACTCTTCCTACTGACTATGATTTGAACCATTCCTGTGACACCCGTTATACATTCCGATGCTTCACTTGAGGTTTACTGTATTCCTTGGACCTTCTTATTGACGATGCAACACAGAAATTGCATCGGAATTAAATACAAAAGGCACAATGCCGAATTAAGTACAAGAAGACTGACCCTTCTTACTGTCTATGTTCTGAACCATTCCTGTGACACTAGTTATAGATTACGATGCTGCTCTCCAGGTTTACTCTATCGGTTGGACCTTCATATTGACGATGAAACACAGAAATTGCACAATGATGACTTAAGTTTAATAAGACTGACTATTCTTACTGACTATGTTTTGAACTATTGCTGTGACACTAGTTATAGTTTCCGATGCTTCACTCTAGGTTTACCGTATCCCTTGGACCTTCTTATTGACGATGATACGCAAAAATTGCATCGGAATTAATTACAAAAGGCACAATACCGACTTAAGGACAAGAAGACTGACTCTTCTTACTGACTATGTTTGAACCATTCCTGTGACACTAGCTATTGATTCCGATGCTTCACTTCAGGTTTATTGTATCCCTTGGACCTTCATATTGACGATGAAACACAGAAATTGCATCGGAATTAAATAGATAAGGCACAACGTCGACGTAAGTACAAGAAGACTGACTCTTCTTACTGTCTATGTATTGAACCATTCCTGTGACACTAGTTATAGATTCCGATGCTTCACTTCAGGATTACTGTATCCCTCTGACCTTCTTATTGACGATGAAACACAGAAATTGCATCGGAATTAAATAGAAAAGGCACAATGCCGACTTAAGTACAAGAAGACTGACTCTTCTTACTGTCTATGTTTTGAACCATCCCTGTGACACTAGTTATAGATTCCGATGCTTCACTCCAGGTTTACTGTATCGCTTGGTCCTTCTTATTGACGATGAAACACAGAAATTGCATCGGAATTAAATACAAAAGGCACAATGCCGACTTAAGGACAAGAAGACTGACTCTTCTTACTGACTATGTTTTGAACCATTCCTGTGACAATAGCTATAGATTCCGATGCTTCACTTCAGGTTCACTGTATCCCTCTGACCTTCTTATTGACGATGAAACAAAGAAATTGCACCGGAATTAAATACAAAAGCCAAATGCCGACTGAAGTACACGAAGACTGACTCTTCCTACTGTCTATGATTTGAACCATTCCTGTGACACTAGTTACAGATTCCGATGCTTCACTCCACGTTTACTGTATCCCTCGAACCTTCTTATTGACGATGAGACACAGAAATTGCATCGTAATTAAATACAAAAGGCACAACGCCGACTTATGTACAAGAAGACTAACTCTTCTTACTGACTATACTTTGAACCATTCCTGTGACACTAGTTATGGATTCCGATGCTTCACTTCAGGTTTACTGTGTCCCTCTGACCTTCTTATTAACGATGAAACACAGAAATTGAATCGGAATTAAATACAAAAGGCACAATGCCGAATTAAGTTCAAGAAGACTGACTCTTCTTACAGTCTATTTTTGAACCAGTCCTGTGACACTAGTTATAGACTCCGATGCTTCACTCCAGGTTTACTGTATCCCTTGGACCTTCTTATTGACGAAGATACACAGAAATTGCATCGGAATTAAATACAAAAGGCACAAAGCAGAATTAAGTACAAGAAGACAGACTCTTCTTACTGTCTATGTTTTGAACCATTCCTGTGACACTAGTTATAGAATCCGATGCTTCACTCCAGGTTTACTATATCCCTTGGACCTTCTTATTGACGATGAAACACAGAAATTGCATCGGAATTAAATAGAAAAGGCACAATGCCGACTTACGGACAAGAAGACTAGATATTCTTACTGACTTTGTTTTGAACCATTCCTGTGACACTAGTTATAGATTCCGATGCTTCACTCAGGGTTTACTGTATCCCTTGGACCATCTTATTGACGATGAAACACAGAAATTGCAGCGGAATTAATTACAAAAAGCACAATGCCGACTTAAGGACAAGAAGACTGACTCTTCTTACTGACTATATTTTGAACCATTCCTGTGACACTAGTTTTGGATTCCGATGCTTCACTTCAGGTTTATTGTAGCCCTCTGACCTTCGTATTGACGATGAAACACAGAAATTGCATCGGAATTGAATAGAAAAGCCACAATGTCGACGTAAGTACAAGAAGACTGACTCTTCTTACTGTCTATGTTTTGAACCATTCCTGTGACACTAGTTATAGATTCCGATGCTTCACTCCAGGTTTACTATATCCCTTGGACCTTCTTATTGACGATGAAACACAGAAATTGCATCGGAATTAAAAAGAGAAGGCGCAATGCCGACTTAAGGACAAGAAGACTGACTCTTCTTAGTGACTATGTTTTGAACCATTCCTGGGACACTAGTTACAGATTCCGATGCTTTACTTCAGGATTACTGTATCCCACTGACCTTCTTATTGACGATGAAACCTAGAAATTGCATCGGAGTTAAATACAAAAGGCACAATGCCGACTTAAGTACAAGAAGACTGACTCTTCTTACTGTCTATGTTTTGAACCATTCCTGTGACACTAGTTATAAATTCCGATGCTTCACTTCAGGTTTACTGTATCCCTTGGACCTTCTTATTAACGATGAAACACAGAAATTGCATCGGAATTAAATACAAAAGGCACAAAGCAGAATTAAGTACAAGAAGACTGACTCTTCTTACTGACTATATTTTGAACCATTCCTGTGACACTAGTTTTGGATTCCGATGCTTCACTTTAGGTTTAATGTATCCCTCTGACCTTCGTATTGACGATGAAACACAGAAATTGCATTGGAATTAAATAGAAAAGGCACAATGCCGACTTACGGACAAGAAGACTGGATCTTCTTACTGACTTTGTTTTGAACCATTCCTGTGACACTAGTTATAGATTCCGATGCTTCTCTTCAGGTTTATTGTATCCCTCTGACCTTCTTATTGACGATGAAACACAGAAATTGCATCGGAATTAAATAGAAAAGGCTCAATGTCGACGTAAGTACAAGAAGACTGACTCTTCTTACTGTCTATGATTTGAACCATTCCTGTGACACTAGTTATAGATTCCGATGCTTCACTCAAGGTTTACTGTATCCCTTGGACCTTCTTAAGGACGATGAAACACAGAAATTGCATCGGAATTAAAAAGAAAAGGCGCAAAGCCGACTTAAGTACAAGAAGACTGACTCTTCTTAGTGACTATGTTTTGAACCATTCCTGTGACACTAGTTATAGATTCGGAAGCTTCACTCCAGGTTTACTATATCCCTTGGATCTTCTAATTGACGATGAAACACAGAAATTGCATCGGAATTAAAAAGAAAAGGCGCAATGCCGACTTAAGTACAAGAAGACTGACTCTTCTTAGTGACTATGTTTTGAACCATTCCTGTGACACTAGTTATAGATTCCGATGCTTCACTCCAGGTTTACTGTATCGGTTGGACCTTCATATTGACGATGAAACGGAGAAATTGCATCAGAATTAAATAGAAAATGCACAATGATGACTTACGCACAAGAAGACTGGATCTTCTTACTGACTTTGTTTTGAACCATTCCTGTGACACTAGTTATAGATTCCGAAGCTTCTCTTCAGGTTTATTGTATCCCTCTGACCTTCTTATTGACAATGAAACACAGAAATTGCATCGGAATTAAATAGAAAAGGCACAATGTCGACGTAAGTACAAGAAGACTGACTCTTCTTACTGACTATATTTTGAACCATTCCTGTGATACTAGTTTAGCATTCCGATGCTTCACTTCAGGTTTATTGTATCCCTCTGACCTTCGTATTGACGATGAAACACAGAAATTGCATCGGAATTAAATAGGAAAGCCACAATGTCGACGTAAGTACAAGAAGACTGACTCTTCTTACTGTCTATGTTTTGAACCATTCCTGTGACACTAGTTATTGATTCCGATGCTTCACTCCAGGTTTACTATATCCCTTGGACCTTCTTATTGACGATGAAACACAGAAATTGCATCGGATTTAAAAAGAAAAGGCGCAATGCCGACTTAAGTACAAGAAGACTGACTCTTCTTAGTGACTATGTTTTGAACCATTCATGTGACACTAGTTATAGATTCCGATGCTTTACTTCAGGATTACTGTATCCCACTGACCTTCTTATTGACGATGAAACCTAGAAATTGCATCGGAGTTAAATACAAAAGGCACAATGCCGAGTTAAGTACAAGAAGACTGACTCTTCTTACTGTCTATGTTTTGAACCATTCCTGTGACACTAGTTACAAATTCCGATGCTTCACTTCAGGTTTACTGTATCCCTTGGACCTTCTTATTGACGATGAAACACAGAAATTGCATCGGAATTAAATACAAAAGGCACAAAGCAGAATTAAGTACAAGAAGACTGACTCTTCTTACTGTCTATGTTTAAACCATTCCTGTGACACTAGTTATAGAATCCGATGCTTCACTCCAGGTTTACTATATCCCTTGGACCTTCTTATTGACGATGAAACACAGAAATTGCATCGGAATTAAATAGAAAAGGCACAATGCCGACTTAAGTACAAGAAGACTGGCTCATCTTACTGACTATGTTTTGAACCATTCCATTGACACTATTTATAGATTCCGATGCTTCACTCCATGTTTACTGTATCTCTTGGACCTCCTTATTGGCGATGAAACACAGAAATTGCATCGGAATTAAATAGAAAATCACAATGCTGACTTAAGTACAAGAAGGCTGACTCTTCTTACTGACTATGTTTTGAACCATTCCTGTGACACTAGTTATAGATCCGATGCTTCACTTCAGTTTTACTGCATACCTTGGAAATTCTTATTGACGATGAAACACAGAAATTGCATCGGAATTAAATACAAACGGCACAATGCCGACTTAAGTACAAGAAGACTGACTCTTCCTACTGCCTATGTTTTGAACCATTCCTGTGACACTAGTTATAGATTCCGATGCTTCATTTCAAGTTTACTGTATCCCTTGGACCTTCTTATTTACGATGAAATACAGAAAATGCATCGGAATTAAATACAAATGGCACAATGCCGACTTATGTACATGAAGACCGACTCTTCCTACTGACTATGTTTTGAACCAATCCTGTGACACTAGTTATAGATTCCGATGCTTCACTTCTGGTTTATTGTATCCCTCTGACCCTCTTATTCACGATGAAAGACAGAAATTGATCGGAATTAAATAGAAAAGGCACAATGCCGACTTAAGTACATGAAGACTGACTCTTCTTACTGACTATGTTTTGAACCCTTCCTGTGACACTAGTTATAAAATCCGATGATTCACTTCAGGTTTACTGTATCCCTTGGACCTTCTTATTGACGATGAAACATAGGAAATGCATCGGAATTAAATACAAAAGGCACAATGCCGACTTAAGTACAAGAAGACTGACTCTCCTTACTGACTATGTTTCGAACCATTCCTGTGACACTAGTTATAGATTCCGATGCTTCAATTTAGGTTTACTGTAGCCCTTGGTCCTTCTTAATGACGATGAAACACAGAAATTGCATCGGAGTTAAATACAAAAGGCACAATGCCGACTTAAGTACAAGAAGACTGACTCTCCTTACTGAGTATGTTTTGAACCCTTCCTGTGACACTAGTTATAAATTCCGATGCTTCACTTCAGGTTTACTTTATCCCTTGGACCTTCTTATTGACGATGAAACACAATAAATGCATCGGAATTAAATACAAAAGGCACAATGCCGACTTAAGTACAAGAAGACTGACTCGCCTTACTGACTATGTTTCGAACCATTCCATTGACACTAGTTATAGATTCCGATGCTTCAATTCAGGTTTACTGCATCCCTTGGACCTTCGTATTGACGATGAAACACATTAATTACATCGGAATTAAATAGAAAAGGCACAATGCCGAATTAAGTTCAAAAAGACTGACTCTTCTTACTGTCTATTTTTGAACCAGTCCTGTGACACTAGTTAAACACACCGATGCTTCACTCCAGGTTTACTGTATCCCTTGGACCTTTTTATTGACGATGAAACACAGAAATTGCACCGGAATTAAATACAAAAGGCACAATGCCGACTTAAGTAAAAGAAGTCTGACTCCTCTTACTATCTATGATTTGAACCATTCCTGTGACACTAGTTATAGATTCCGATGCTTCACTCCTGGATTACTGTACCCCTTGGACCTTCATATTGACGATGAAACACAGAAATTGCCTCAGAATTAAATAGAAAATGCACAATGATGACTTAAATACAATAAGACTGACTATTCTTACTGACTATGTTTGAACCATTCCTGGGACACTAGTTATAGATTCCGATGCTTTACATCAGGATTACTGTATCCCTCTGACCTTCTTATTGACGATGAAACACAGAAATTGCATCGGAGTTAAATACAAAAGGCACAATGCCGACTTAAGTACAAGAAGACTGACTCTTCTTACTGTCTATGTTTTGAACCATTCTTGTGACACTAGTTATAAATTCCGATGCTTCACTTCAGGTTTACTGTATCCCTTGGACCTTCTTATTGACGATGAAACACAGAAATTGCATCGGAATTAAATACAAAAGGCACAAAACAGAATTAAGTACAAGAAGAATGACTCTTCTTACTGTCTATGTTTTGAACCATTCCTGTGACACTAGTTTTAGAATCCGATGCTTCACTCCAGGATTACTATATCCCTTGGACCTTCTTATTGACGATGAAACACAGAAATTGCATTGGAATTAAATAGAAAAGGCACAATGCCGACTTAAGTACAAGAAGACTGGCTCATCTTACTGACTATGTTTTCAACCATTCCATTGACACTATTTATAGATTCCGATGCTTCACTCCATGTTTACTGTATCCCTTGGACCCTCTTATTGATGATGAAACACAGAAATTGCATCGGAATTAAATATAAAATCACAATGCTGACTTAAGTACAAGAAGACTGACTCTTCTTACTGACTATGTTTTGAACCATTCCTGTGACACTTGTTATGGATTCCGATGCTTCACTTCAGGTTTACTGTATCCCTCTGACCTTCGTATTGACGATGAAACACAGAAATTGCATCGGAATTAAATACAAAAGGCACAATGCCGAATTAAGTTCAAGAAGACTGACTCTTCTTACTGTCTGTTTTTGAACCAGTCCAGTGACACTAGTTATAGACTCCGATGCTTCACTCTAGGTTTACTGTATCCCTTGGTCCTTCTTATTGCCGATGAAACACAGAAATTGCGTCGGAATTTAATACAAAAGGCACAATGCCGACTTTAGTACAAGAAGACTAACTCTTCTTACTGACTATGTTTTGAACCATTCCTGTGACACTAGTTATAGATTCCGATGTTTCACTTCAGGTTTACTGTATCCCTAGGACCTTCTTATTTACGATGAAACACAGAAAATGCATCGGAATTAAATACAAATGGCACAATGCCGATTTATGTACATGAAGACCGACTCTTCCTAATGACTATGTTTGAACCAATCCTGTGGCACCCGTTATAGATTCCGATGCTTCACTTGAGGTTTACTGTATCCCTTGGACCTTCTTAGTGACGATGAAACACAGAAATTGCAACGGAATTAAATACAAAAGGCACAATGCCGAATTAAGTACAAGAAGACTGACTCTTCTTACTGTCTATGATTTGAACCATTCCTGTGACACTAGTTATAGATTCCGATGCTTCACTCCTGGTTTACTGTATCCCTTGGACCCTCTTATTGACGATGAAACACAGAAAATGCATCGGGATTAAATACAAAAGGCACAATGCCGACTTAACTACATGAAGACCGAATCTTCTTATTGACTATGTTTTGAACCATTCCTGTGACACTAGTTATAGATTCCGAAGCTTCACTCCAGGTTTACTGTATCCCTTGGACTTTCTTATTGACGATGAAACACAAAAATTGCATCGGAATTAAATACAAAAGGCAAAATGCCGACTGAAGTACACGAAGACTGACTCTTCTTACTGACTATGATTTGAACCATTCCTGTGACACTAGTTACGGATTGCGATGCTTCACTCCAGGTTTACTGTATCCCTTGGACCTTCTTATTGACGATGAAACACAGAAATTGCATCGGAATTAAATACAAAAGGCACAATGCCGACTTAAGTACAAGAAGACTAACTCTTCTTACTGACTATGTTTTGAACCATTCCTGTGACACTAGTTATGGATTCCGATGCTTCACTTCAGGTTTACTGTATCCCTCTGACCTTCGTATTGACGATGAAACACAGAAATTGCATCGGAATTAAATACAAAAGGCACAAGCCGAATTAAGTTCAAGAAGACTGACTCTTCTTACTGTCTGCTTTGAACCAGTCCTGTGACACTAGTAATAGACTCCGATGCTTCACTCTAGGTTTACTGTATCCCTTGGTCCTTCTTATTGACGATGAAACACAGAAATTGCATCGGAATTAAATAGAAAAGGCACAATGCCGACTTAAGTACAAGAAGACTGACTCTTCTTACTGACTATGATTTGAACCATTCCTGTGACACCAGTTATAAATTCCGATGCTTCACTTCAGGTTTACTGTATCCCTTGGAACATCATATTGACGATGAAACACAGAAAATGCATCGGAATTAAATACAAAAGGCACAGTGCAGAATTAAGTACAAGGAGACTGACTCTTCTTACTGTCTATGTTTTGAACCATTCCTGTGACACTAGTTATAGATTCCGATGCTTCACCTCAGGTTTACTGCATCCCTTGGACCTTCTTATTGATGATGAAACACTGAAGTTTCATCGGAATTAAATACAAAAGGCACAATGCCGACTTAAGGACAAGAAGACTGACTCATCTTACTGACTATTTTTTGAAGCATTCCTGTGACACTAGCTATAGATTCCGATGCTTCACTTCAGGTTTACTGTACCCCTCTGACCTTCTTATTGACGATGAAAGACAGAAATTGCATCGGAATTAAATACAAAAGGCACAATGCCGATTTAAGTACAAGAAGACTGACTCTTCTTACTGTCTATGATTTGAACCATTCCATTGACACTAGTTATAGATTCCGATGCTTCACCTCAGGTTTACTGCATCCCTTGGACCTTCTTATTGACGATGAAACACAGAAATTGCATCGGAATTAAATACAAAAGGCAAAATGCCGACTTAAGTACACGAAGACTGACTCTTCTTACTGTCTATGTTATGAAACATTCCTGTGACACTAGTTATAGATTCCGATGCTACACTCCAGGTTTACTGTATCCCTTGGACCTTCTTATTGGTGATGAAACACAGAAATTGCATCGGAATTAAATACAAAAGGCACAATGCATACTTAAGGACAAGAAGACTGACTCTTCTTACTGACTTTGTTTTAAACCATTCCTGTGACACTAGTTATAGATTCCGATGCTTCAGGTTTATTGTATCCCTCTGATCTTCTTATTGACAATGAAACACAGAAATTGCACCGGAATTAATTACAAAACGCACAATGCCGACTTAAGTAAAAGAAGTCTGACTCTTCTTACTGTCTATGATTTGAACCATTCCTGTGACACTAGTTATAGATTCCGATGCTTCACTCCAGGTTTACTGTATCCCTTGGACCTTCATATTGACGATGAAACACAGAAATTTCATCAGAATTAAATAGAAAATGCACAATGACGACTTAAGTACAATAAGACTGAATATTCTAACTGACTATGTTTTGAACCATTCCTGTGACACTAGTTATCGATTCCGATGCTTCACTTCAGGATTACTGTATCCCTCTGACCTTCTTATTGACGATGAAGCACAGAAATTGCATCGGAGTTAAATACAAAAGGCACAATGCCGACTTAAGTACAAGAAGACTGACTCTTCTTACTGTCTATGTTTTGAATTATTCCTGTGACACTAGTTATAAATTCCGATGCTTCACTTCAGGTTTACTGTATCCCTTGGACCTTCTTATTGACGATGAAACACAGAAATTGCATCGGAATTAAATACAAAAGGCACAAAGCAGAATTAAGTACAAGAAGACTGACTCTTCTTACTGTCTATGTTTTGAACCATTCCTGTGACACTAGCTCTAGATTCCGATGCTTCACTTCAGGTTTCAGGTTTAGTGTACCGCTCTGACCTTCTTATTAACGATGAAACACAGAAATTGCATCGGAATTAAATAAAAAAGGCACAAAGCAGAATTAAGTACAAGAAGACTGACTCTTCTTACTGTCTATGTTTTGAACCATTTCTGTGACACTAGTTATAGATCCGATGCTTCACTTCAGGTTTACTGTATACCTTGGACCTTCTTATTGACGATGAAACACAGAAATTGCATCGGAATTAAATACAAAATGCACAATGCCGACTTAAGTACAAGAAGAGCGACTCTTCCTACAGATTATATTTTGAACCATTCCTGTGACACCCGTTATATATTCCGACGCTTCACTTGATGTTTACAGTATCCGTTTCACCTTCTTATTGACGATGAAACACAGAAATTGCATCGGAATTAAATACAAAAGGCACAATGCCGAATTAAGTACAGGAAGACTGACTCTTCTTACTGTCTATGTTTTGAACCATTACTGTGACACTAGTTACAGATTCCGATGCATCACTCCAGGTTTACTGTATCCCTTGGACGTTCTTAGTGACGATGAAACACAGAAAATGCATCGGAATTAAATACAAATGGCACAACGCCGACTTAAGTACAAGAAGACTAACTCTTCTTACTGACTATGTTTTGAACCATTCCTGTGACACTAGTTATGGATTCCGATGCTTCAATTCAGGTTTACTGTATCCCTTGGACCTTCTAATTGACGATGAAACACAAAAATTGCATCGGAATTAAATACAAAAGCAAAATGCCGACTGAAGTACACGAAGACCGACTCTTCTTACTGTGTATGATTTGAACCATTCCTGTGACGCTAGTTACAGATTCCGATGCTTCACTCCAGGTTTACTGTTTCCCTTGGACCTTCTTATTGACGATGAAACACAGAAATTGCATCGGAATTAAATATAAAAGGCACAACGCCGACTTAAGTACAAGAAGACTAACTCTTCCTACTGACTATGTTTTGAACCATTCCTGTGACACTAGTTATGGATTCCGATGCTTCACTTCAGGTTTACTGTATCCCTCTGACCTTCTTATTGATGATGAAACACAGAAATTGCATCGGAAATAAATACAAAAGGCACAATGCCGACTTAAGGACAAGAAGACTGATTTTTCTTACTGACTATGTTTTGAAGCATTCCTGTGACACTAGCTATAGATTCCGATGCTTCACTACAGGTTTATTGTATCCCTCTGACCTTCTTATTGACGATGAAACACAGAAATTGCATCGGAATTAAATAGAAATGGCACAATGTCGACGTAAGTACAAGAAGACTGACTCTTCTTACTGTCTATGTTTTGAACCATTCCTGTGACACTAGTTATAGATTCCGATGCTTCACTCCAGGTTTACTGTATCCCTTGGACATTCTTATTGACGATGAAACACAGAAATAGCATCGGAATTAAATACAAAAGGCACAATGCCGTCTTAAGGACAAGAGGACTGACTCTTCTTACTGACTTAGTTTTGAACCATTCCTGTGACACTAGTTATAGATTCCGATGCGTCACTCCAGGTTTACTGTATGCTTTGGACCTTCTTATTAAACGATGAAACACAGAAATTGCATCGGAATTAATTACAAAAGGCACAATGCCGACTTAAGTACAAGAAGACTGACTCTTCTAACTGACTATGTTTGAACCATTCCTGTGACACTAGTTATAGATTCCGATGCTTCGCTTCAGGTTTATTGTATCCCTCTGACATTCTTATTGACGATGAAACACAGAAATTGCATCGGAATTAAACAGAAAAGGCACAATGCCGACTTAAGTACAACAAGACTGACTCTTCTTACTGACTATGTTTTGAACCATTCCTGTGACACTAGTTATCGATTCCGATGCTTCACTTCAGGATCACTGTATCCCTCTGACATTCTTAATGACGATGAAACACAGAAATTGCTCCGGAATTAAATAGAAAAGGCACAATGCCGCCTTAAGTACAAGAAGACTGACTCTTCTGACTGTCTATGTTTTGAACCATCCCTGTGACACTAGTTATAGATTCCGATGCTTCACTCCAGGTTTACTGTATCCCTTGGTCCTTCTTATTGACGATGAAACACAAAAATTGCATAGGAATTAATTACAAAAGGCACAATGCCGACTTAAGGACATGAAGACTGACTTTTCTTACTGACTATGTTTTGAACCATTCCTGTGACACTAGCTATAGATTCCGATGCTTCACTCCAGGTTTACTGTATCCCTTGGTCCTTCTTATTGACGATGAAACACAGAGATTGCATCGAAATTAAATACTAAAGGCACAATGCCGACTTAAGGACTAGAAGACTGACTCTTCTTACTGACTTTGTTTTGAACCATTCCTGTGACACTAGTTATAGATTCCGATGCTTCACTTCAGGTTTATTGTATCCCTCTGACCTTCTTATTGACGATGAAACTCAGAAATTGCATCGGAATTAAATAGAAAATGCACAATGCCGACTTAAGTACAAAAAGACTGACTCTTCTTACTGACTATGTTTTGAACCATCCCTGTGACACTAGTTTTAGATTCCGATGCTTCACTAAAGGTTTACTGTATCCCTCTGACCTTCTTATTGACGATGAAACACAGAAATTGCATCGGAATTAAATACAAAAGGCACAATGCCGACTTAAGTACAAGAAGACTGACACTCCTTACTGACTATGCTCTGAACCATTCCTGTGACACTAGTTATAAACTCCGATGCTTTACTTCAGGTTTACTGTATCGCTTGGACCTTCTTATTGACGTTGAAACACAGAATTTGCATCGGAATTAAATACAAAATGCACAAAGCAGAATTAAGTACAAGAAGACTGACTCTTCTTACTGTCTATGATTTGAAACATTCCTGTGACACTAGTTATAGATTCCGATGCTTCACTCCAGGATTACTGTATCCCTTGGACCTTCTTATTGACGATGAAACACAGAAATTGCATCGGAATTAAATACAAAAGGCACAATGCCGATTTAAGGACAAGAAGACTGACTCTTGTTACTGACTTTGTTTTGAACCATTTCTGTGACACTAGTTATAGACTCCGATGCTTCGCTTCAGGTTTATTGTATCTCTCTGACATTCTTATTGACGATAAAACACAAAAATTGCATCGGAATTAAATAGAAAAGGCACAATGCCGACTGAAGTACAACAAGACTGACACTTCTTACTGACTATGTTTTGAACCATTCCTGTGACACTATTTATCGATTCCGATGCTTCACTTCAGGATTACTGTATCCCTCTGACATTCTCATTGACGATGAAACACAGAAATTGCTCCGGAATTAAATAGAAAAGGCACAATGCCGCCTTAAGTACAAGAAGACTGACTCTTCTGACTGTCTATGTTTTGAACCATCCCTGTGACACTAGTTATAGATTCCGATGCTTCACTCCAGGTTTACTGTGTCCCTTGGTCCTTCTTATTGACGATGAAACACAGAAATTGCATCGGAATTAAATACAAAAGGCACAATGCCGACTTAAGTACAAGAAGACTGACTCTCCTTACTGATTATGTTTTGAACCATTCCTGTGACACTAGTTATAAATTCCGATGCTTCACTTCAGGTTTACTGTATCCCTTGGACCTTCTTATTGACGATGAAACACAGAAAATGCATCGGAATTAAATACAAAAGGCACAACGACGACTTAAGTACAAGAAGACCGACTCTTCCCACTGACTATGTTTTGAACCATTCCTGTGACACCCGTAATAGATTCCGACGCTTCACTTGATGTTTACTGTATCCCTTGGAACTTCTTATTGACGATGAAACACAGAAATTGCATCGGAATTAAATACTAAAGGCACAATGCCGAATTAAGTACAAGAAGACTGACTCTTCTTACTGTCTATGTTTTGAACCATTACTGTGACACTAGTTACAGATTCTGATGCTTCACTCCAGGTTTACTGTATCCCTTGGACCTTCTTATTGACGATGAAACAGAGAAATTGCATCGGAATTATATACAAAAGGCACAATGCCGACTTAAGGACAAGAAGACTGACTCTTCTTACTGACAATGTTTTGAACCATTCCTGTGACACTAGCTATAGATTCTGATGCTTCACTTCAGGTTTACTGTATCCCTCTGACCTTCTTATTGACGATGAAACACAGAAATTGCATCGGAATTAAATACAAAAGGCACAATGCCGACTTAAGTACAAGAAGACTGACTCTTCTTACTGTCTATGTTTTGAACCATTCCTGTGACACTAGTTATGGATTCCGATGCTTCACTTCAGGTTTACTGTATCCCTCTGACCTTCTTGTTGATGATGAAACACAGAAATTGCATCGGAATTAAATACAAAAGGCACAATGCCGAATTAAGTTCAAGAAGACTGACTCTTCTTACTGTCTATTTTTGAACAGGTCCTGTGAGACTAGTGATAGACTCCGATGCTTCACTCCAGGTTTACTGTATCCCTCTGACCTTCTTATTGACGATGAAACACAGAAATTGCATCGGAATTAAATACAAAAGGCACAATGCCGACTTAAGTACAAGAAGACTGACTCTTCTTACTGTCTATGTTTTGAACCATTACTGTGACACTAGTTACAGATTCTGATGCTTCACTCCAGGTTTACTGTATCCCTTGGACCTTCTTATTGACGATGAAGCACAGAAATTGCATCGGAATTAAATACAAAAGGCACAATGCCGACTTAAGTACAAGAAGACTGACTCTTCTTACTGTCTGTGTTTTGAACCATTCCTGTGACACTAGTTATAGACTCCGATGCGTCACTCCAGGTTTACTGTATTCCTTGAACCTTCTTATTAAACGATGAAACACAGAAATTGCATCGGAATTAATTACAAAAGGCACAATGCCGACTTAAGTACAAGAAGACTGCCTCATCTAACTGACTATGTTTGAACCATTCCTGTGACACTGGCTATAGATTCCGAAGCTTTACTTCAGGTTTACTGTATCCCTTTGGTCCTTCTTATTGACGATGAAACACAGAAATTGCATCGGAATTAAATACAAAAGGCACAATGCCGGCTTAAGGACAAGAAGACTGACTCTTCTTACTGACTTTGTTTTGAACCATTCCTGTTACACTAGTTATAGATTCCGATGGTTCACTTCAGGTTTATTGTATGCCTCTGACCTTCTTATTGACGATGAAACACAGAAATTGCATCGGAATTAATTACAAAAGGCACAATGCCGACTTAAGTACAAGAAGACTGACTCTTCTAACTGACTATGTTTCGAACCATTCCTGTGACACTAGCTATAGATTCCGAAGCTTCACTTCAGGTTTACTGTATCCCTTGGACCTTCGTATTGACGATGAAACACAGAAATTGCATCGGAATTAAATAGAAAAGGCACAATGCCGATTTAAGTACAATAAGACTGACACACCTTCCTGACTATGTTTGAACCATTCCTGTGACACTAGTTATAGATTCCGATGCTTCACTTCAGGATTTCTGTTTCCCTTGGACATTCTTATTGACGATGAAACACAGAAATTGCATCGGAATTAAATACAAAGGCACAATGCCGACTTAAGTACAAGAAGACTGACTCTTCTTACTGACTATGTTTTGAACCATCCCTGTGACACTAGTTATAGATTCCGATGCTTCACTAAAGGTTTACTGTATCCCTTGGTCCCTCTTATTGACGATGAAACACAGAAATTGCATAGGAATTAAATACAAAAGGCACAATGCCGACTTAAGTACAAGAAGACTGACACTCCTTACTGACTATGTTTTGAACCATTCCTGTGACACTAGTTATAAACTCCGATGCTTTACTTCAGGTTTACTGTATCGCCTGGACCTTCTTATTGACGTTGAAACACAGAAATTGCATCGGAATTAAATACAAAATGCACAAAGCAGAATTAAGAACAAGAAGACTGACTCTTCTTACTGTCTATGAATTGAAACATTCCTGTGACACTAGTTATAGATTCCGATGCTTCACTCAAGGTTTACTGTATCCCTTGGACCTTCTTATTGACGATGAAACACAGAAATTGCAGCGGAATTAATACAAAAATCACAATGCCGACTTAAGGACAAGAAGACTAACTCTTGTTACCGACTTTGTTTTGAACCATTTCTGTGACACTAGATATAGATTCCGATGCTTCGCTTCAGGTTTATTGTATCCCTCTGACATTCTTATTGACGATGAAACACAGAAATTGCATCGGAATTAAATAGAAAAGGCACAATGCCGACTTAAGTACAACAAGACTGACTCTTCTTACTGACTATGTTTGAACCATTCCTGTGACACTAGCTATAGATTCCGATGCTTCACTTCAGGTTTACTGTATCCCTCTGACCTTCTTATTGATGATGAAACACAGAAATTGCATCGGAATTAAATACAAAAGGAACAATGCCGAATTAAGTTCAAGAAGACTGACTCTTCCTACTGTCTATCTTTGAACCAGTCCTGTGACACTAGTGATAGACTCCGATGCTTCACTCCAGGTTTACTGGGTCCCTTGGACCTTCTTATTGACAATGAAACACAGAAATTGCATCGGAATTAAATACAAAAGGCACAATGCCGACTTAAGTAGAAGAAGGCTGACTCTTCTTACAGTCTATGATATGAACCATTCCTGTGACACTAGTTATAGATTCCGATGCTTCACTCCAGGTTTACTGTATCGGTTGGACCTTCATATTGACGATGAAACACTGAAATTGCATCAGAATTAGATAGAAAATGCACAATGATGACTTAAGTACAATAAGACTGACTATTCTTACTGACTATGTTTTGAACCATTCCTGTGACACTAGTTATAGATTCCGATGCTTCACTCAAGGTTTACTGTATCCCTTGGACCTTCTTATTGACGATGAAACAAAGAAATTGCATCGGAATTAATTACAAAAGGCACTACGCCGACTTAAGTACAAGAAGACTGACTCTTCTTACTGGCTATGATTTGAACCATTCCTGTGACACTAGCTATAGATTCCGATGCTTCACTTCAGGTTTATTGTATCCCTCTGACCTTCTTATTGACCATGAGACACAGAAATTGCATCGGAATTAAATAGAAAAGGCACAATGTCGACGTAAGTACAAGAAGACTGACTCTTCTTACTGTCTATGTTTTGAACCATTCCTGTAACACTAGTTATAGATTCCGATGCTTCACTCCAGGTTTACTATATTTCTTGGACATTCTTATAGACGATGAAACACAGAAATTGCATCGGAATTAAATAAAAAGGCACAATGCCGACTTTAGGACAAGTAGACTGACTCTTCTTACTGACTTTGTTTTGAACCATTCCTGTGACACTAGTTATAGATTCCGTTGCGTCACTCCAGGTTTACTGTATCCCTTGGACCTTCTTATTAAACGATGAAACACAGAAATTCCATCGGAATTAATTACAAAAGGCACAATGCCGACTTAAGTACAAGAAGACTGACTCTTCTAACTGACTATGTTTCGAACCATTCCTGTGACACTAGCTATAGATGCCGGAGCTTCACTTCAGGTTTACTGTATCCCTTAGACCTTCGTATTGACGATGAAACACAGAAATTGCATCGGAATGAAATACAAAAGGCACAATGCCGAATTAAGTACAACAAGAATGACTCTTCTTACTGACTATGTTTTGAACCATTCCTGTGACACTAGTTATCGACTCCAATGCTTCACTTTAGGATTACTGTATCCCTCTGACACTCTTATTGACGATGAAACACAGAAATTGCACCGGAAGTAAATAGAAAAGGCACAATGCCGACTTAAGTACAAGAAGACAGACTTTTCTGACTGTCTATGTTTTGAACCATCCCTGTGACACTAGTTATAGATTCCGATGCTTCACTCCAGGTTTACTGTATCCCTTGGTCCTTCTTATTGACGATGAAACCCAGAAATTGCATCGGAATTAAATACAAAAGGCACAATGCCGACTTAAGTACAAGAAGACTGACTCTCCTTACTGACTATGTTTTGAACCATTCCAGTGACACTAGTTGTAAATTCCGATGCTTCACTTCAGGTTTACTGTATCCCTTGGACCTTCTTATTGACGATGAAACACAGAAAATGCATCGGAAAGAAATACGAAAGGCACAATGCCGACTTAACTACAAGAAGACCGACTCTTCCTACTGACTATGTTTTGAACCATTCCTGTGACACCCGTTATAGATTCCGACGCTTCACTTAATGTTAACTGTATCCCTTGGAACTTGTTATTGACGATGAAACACAGAAATTGCATCGGAATTAATTACAAAAGGCACAACGCAGACTTAAGGACAAGAAGACTGACTCTTCTTACTGGCTATGGTTTGAACCATTCCTGTGACACTAGCTATAGATTCCGATGCTTCACTTCAGGTTTATTGTATCCCTCTGACCTTCTTATTGACCATGAAACACAGAAATTGCATCGGAATTAAATAGAAAAGGCACAATGCCGACTTAAGGACAAAAACCTGACTCTTCTTACTGACTATGTTTTGAACCATTCCTGTGACACTAGTTATAGATCCGATGCTTCACTTCATTTTTACTGTATACCTTGGACCTTCTTATTGACGATGAAACACAGAAATTGCATCGGAATTAAATACAAAAGGCACAAAGCAGAATTAAGGTCAAGAAGACTGACTCTTCTTACTGTCTATGCTTTGAACCATTCCTGTGACACTAGTTATAGATTCCGATGCTGCACTCCAGGTTTGCTGTATCCCTTGGACCTTCTTATTGACGATGAAACACAGAAATTGCATCGGAATTAATTACAAAAGGCACAATGCCGACTTAAGTACAAGAAGGCTGACTCTTCTAACTGACTATGTTTTTTAACCATTCCTGTGACACTAGCTATAGATTCCGAAGCTTCACTTCAGGTTTACTGTATCCCTTGGACCTTCTTATTGACGATGAGACACAGAAATTGCATCGGAATTAAATACAAAAGGCACAATGCCGAATTAAGTACAACAAGAATGACTCTTCTTACTGACTATGTTTTCAACCATTCCTGTGACACTAGTT
Organism: Schistocerca piceifrons; assembly: GCF_021461385.2. Lineage (NCBI taxonomy): Eukaryota > Metazoa > Arthropoda > Insecta > Orthoptera > Acrididae > Schistocerca > Schistocerca piceifrons. The sequence continues at coordinate 829,432 of NW_025728007.1, read as the reverse complement.
ATCGATTCCAATGCTTCATTTCAGGATTACTGTATCCCTCTGACACTCTTATTGACAATGAAACACAGAAATTGCACCGGAATTAAATAGAAAAGGCACAATGCCGACTTAAGTACAAGAAGACAGACTCTTCTGACTGTCTATGTTTTGAACCATCCCTGTGACACTAGTTATAGATTCCGATGCTTCACTCCAGGTTTACTGTATCCCTTGGTCCTTCTTATTGACGATGAATCACAGAAATTGCATCGGAATTAAATACAAAAGGCACAATGCCGACTTAAGTACAAGAAGACTGACTCTCCTTACTGACTATGTTTTGAACCATTCCAGTGACACTAGTTATAAATTCCGATGCTTCACTTCAGGTTTACTGTATCCCTTGGACCTTCTTATTGACTATGAAACACAGAAAATGCATCGGAATGAAATACGAAAGGCACAATGCCGACTTAAGTACAAGAAGACCGACTCTTCCTACTGACTATGTTTTGAACCATTCCTGTGACACCCGTTATAGATTCCGACGCTTTACTTGATGTTTACTGTATCCCTTGGAACTTGTTATTGACGATGAAACACAGAAATTGCATCGGAATTAAATACTAAAGGCACAATGCCGAATTAAGTACAAGAAGACTGACTCTTCTTACTGTCTATGTTTTGAACCATTACTGTGACACTAGTTACAGATTCCGATGCTTCACTCCAGGTTTACTGTATCCCTTGGACCTTCTTATTGACGATGAAACACAGAAATTGCATCGGAATTATATACAAAAGGCGCAATGCCGACTTAAGGACAAGAAGACTGACGCTTCTTACTGACTATGATTTGAACCATTCCTGTGACACTAGCTATAGATTCCGATGCTTCACTTCAGGTTTACTGTATCCCTCTGATCTTCTTATTGACGATGAAACACAGAAATTGCATCGGAATAAAATACAAAAGGCACAATGCCGACTTAAGTACAAGAAGACTGACTCTTCTTACAGTCTATTTTTGAACCAGTCCTGTGACACTAGTTATAGACTCCGATGCTTCACTCCAGGTTTACTGTATCCCTTGGACCTTCTTATTGACGAAGATACAGAGAAATTGCATCGGAATTAAATACAAAAGGCACAATGCCGACTTACGGATAAGAAGACTAGATATTCTTACTGACTTTGTTTTGAACCATTCCTGTGACACTAGTTATAGATTCCGATGCTTCACTCCAGGATTACTGTATCGGTTGGACCTTCATATTGACGATGAAACAGAGAAATTGCATCAGAATTAAATAGAAAATGCACAATGCCGACTTACGGACACGAAGACTGGATCTTCTTACTGACTTTTCTTTGAACCATTCCTGTGACACTAGTTATAGATTCCGAAGCTTCTCTTCAGGTTTATTGTATCCCTCTGACCTTCTTATTGACGATGAAACACAGAAATTGCATCGGAATTAAATAGAAAAGGCACAATGTCGACGTAAGTACAAGAAGACTGACTCTTCTTACTGTCTATGATTTGAACCATTCCTGTGACACTAGTTATAGATTCCGATGCTTCACTCAAGGTTTACTGTATCCCTTGGACCATCTTATTGACGATGAAACACAGAAATTGCAGCGGAATTAATTACAAAAGGCACAATGCCGACTTAAGGACAAGAAGACTGACTCTTCTTACTGACTATATTTTGAACCATTCCTGTGACACTAGTTTTGGATTCCGATGCTTCACTTCAGGTTTATTGTATCCCTCTGACCTTCGTATTGACGATGAAACACAGAAATTGCATCGGAATTAAATAGAAAAGCCACAATGTCGACGTAAGTACAAGAAGACTGACTCTTCTTACTGTCTATGTTTTGAACCACTCCTGTGACACTAGTTATAGATTCCGATGCTTCACTCCAGGTTTACTATATCCCTTGGACCTTCTTATTGACGATGAAACCTAGAAATTGCATCGGAGTTAAATACAAAAGGCACAATGCCGACTTAAGTACAAGAAGACTGACTCTTCTTACTGTCTATGTTTTGAACCATTCCTGTGACACTCGTTGTAAATTCCGATGCTGCACTTCAGGTTTACTGTATCCCTTGGACCTTCTTATTGACGATGAAACACAGAAATTGCATCGGAATTAAATACAAAAGGCACAAAGCAGAATTAAGTACAAGAAGACTGACTCTTCTTACTGACTATATTTTGAACCATTCCTGTGACACTAGTTTTGGATTCCGATGCTTCACTTCAGGTTTAATGTATCCCTCTGACCTTCGTATTGACGATGAAACACAGAAATTGCATCGGAATTAAATAGAAAAGGCACAATGCCGACTTACGGACAAGAAGACTGGATCTTCTTACTGACTTTGTTTTGAACCATTCCTGTGACACTAGTTATAGATTCCGATGCTTTACTTCAGGATTACTGTATCCCACTGACCTTCTTATTGACGATGAAACCTAGAAATTGCATCGGAGTTAAATACAAAAGGCACAATGCCGACTTAAGTACAAGAAGACTGACTCTTCTTACTGTCTATGTTTTGAACCATTCCTGTGACACTCGTTGTAAATTCCGATGCTGCACTTCAGGTTTACTGTATCCCTCTGACCTTCTTATTGACGATGAAACACAGAAATTGCATCGGAATTAAATAGAAAAGGCACAATGTCGACGTAAGTACAAGAAGACTGACTCTTCTTACTGTCTATGATTTGAACCATTCCTGTGACACTAGTTATAGATTCCGATGCTTCACTCAAGGTTTACTGTATCTCTTGGAGCTTCTTAAGGACGATGAAACACAGAAATTGCATCGGAATTAAAAAGAAAAGGCGCAATGCCGACTTAAGTACAAGAAGACTGACTCTTCTTAGTGACTATGTTTTGAACCATTCCTGTGACACTAGTTATAGATTCCGAAGCTTCACTCCAGGTTTACTATATCCCTGGGACCTTCTTATTGACGATGAAACACAGAAATTGCATCGGAATTAAAAAAAAAAGGCGCAATGCCGACTTAAGTACAAGAAGACTGACTCTTCTTAGTGACTATGTTTTGAACCATTCCTGTGACACTAGTTATAGATTCCGATGCTTTACTTCAGGATTACTGTATCCCACTGACCTTCTTATTGACGATGAAACCTAGAAATTGCATCGGAGTTAAATACAAAAGGCACAATGCCGAGTTAAGTACAAGAAGACTGACTCTTCTTACTGTCTATGTTTTGAACCATTCCTGTGACACTAGTTATAAATTCCGATGCTTCACTTCAGGTTTACTGTATCCCTTGGACCTTCTTATTGACGATGAAACACAGAAATTGCATCGGAATTAAATATAAAAGGCACAAAGCAGAATTAAGTACAAGAAGACTGACTCTTCTTACTGTCTATGTTTTAAACCATTCCTGTGACACTAGTTATAGAATCCGTTGCTTCACTCCAGGTTTACTATATCCCTTGGACCTTCTTATTGACGATGAAACACAGAAATTGCATCGGAATTAAATAGAAAAGGCACAATGCCGACTTAAGTACAAGAAGACTGGCTCTTCTTACTGACTATGTTTTGAACCATTCCTGTGACACTAGTTATAGATCCGATGCTTCACTTCAGTTTTACTGCATACCTTGGAAATTCTTATTGACGATGAAACACAGAAATTGCTTCGGAATTAAATACAAACGGCACAATGCCGACTTAAGTACAAGAGGACTGACTCTTCCTACTGCCTATGTTTTGAACCATTCCTGTGACACTAGTTATAGATTCCGATGCTTCATTTCAAGTTTACTGTATCCCTTGGACCTTCTTATTTACGATGAAACACAGAAAATGCATCGGAATTAAATACAAATGGCACAATGCCGACTTATGTACATGAAGACCGACTCTTCCTACTGACTATGTTTTGAACCAATCCTGTGACACTAGTTATTGATTCCGATGCTTCACTTCTGGTTTATTGTATCCCTCTGACCTTCTTATTCACGATGAAAGACAGAAATTGATCGGAATTAAATAGAAAAGGCACAATGCCGACTTAAGTACATGAAGACTGACTCTTCTTACTGACTATGTTTTGAACCCTTCCTGTGACACTAGTTATAAAATCCGATGCTTCACTTCAGGTTTACTGTATCCCTTGGACCTTCTTATTGACGATGAAACACAGGAAATGCATCGGAATTAAATACAAAAGGCACAATGCCGACTTAAGTAGAAGAAGACTGACTCGCCTTTCTGACTATGTTTCGAACCATTCCTGTGACACTAGTTATAGATTCCGATGCTTCAATTTAGGTTTACTGTAGCCCTTGGTCCTTCTTAATGACGATGAAACACACAAAAATTGCATCGGAGTTAAATACAAAAGGCACAATGCCGACTTAAGTACAAGAAGACTGACTCTCCTTACTGAGTATGTTTTGAACCCTTCCTGTGACACTAGTTATAAATTCCGATGCTTCACTACAGGTTTACTTTATCCCTTGGACCTTCTTATTGACGATGACACACAATCAATGCATCGGAATTAAATACAAAAGGCACAATGCCGACTTAAGTACAAGAAGACTGACTCGCCTTACTGACTATCTTCCGAACCATTCCATTGACACTAATTATAGATTCCGATGCTTCAATTCAGGTTTACTGCACCCCTTGGACCTTCGTATTGACGATGAAACACATTAATTACATCGGAATTAAATAGAAAAAGCACAATGCCGAATTAAGTTCAAAAAGACTGACTCTTCTTACTGTCTATTTTTGAACCAGTCCTGTGACACTAGTTAAACACACCGATGCTTCACTCCAGGTTTACTGTATCCCTTGGACCTTTTTATTGACGATGAAACACAGAAATTGCACCGGAATTAAATACAAAAGGCACAATGCCGACTTAAGTAAAAGAAGTCTGACTCCTCTTACTATCTATGATTTGAACCATTCCTGTGACACTAGTTATAGATTCCGATGCTTCACTCCTGGATTACTGTACCCCTTGGACCTTCATATTGACGATGAAACACAGAAATTGCCTCAGAATTAAATAGAAAATGCACAATGATGACTTAAGTACAATAAGACTGACTATTCTTACTGACTATGTTTGAACCATTCCTGGGACACTAGTTATAGATTCCGATGCTTTACATCAGGATTACTGTATCCCTCTGACCTTCTTATTGACGATGAAACACAGAAATTGCATCGGAGTTAAATACAAAAGGCACAATGCCGACTTAAGTACAAGAAGACTGACTCTTCTTACTGTCAATGTTTTGAACCATTCCTATGACACTAGTTATAAATTCCGATGCTTCACTTCAGGTTTACTGTATCCCTTGGACCTTCTTATTGACGATGAAACACAGAATTGCATCGGAATTAAATACAAAAGGCACAAAACAGAATTAAGTACAAGAGGACTGACTCTTCTTACTGTCTATGTTTTGAACCATTCCTGTGACACTAGTTTTAGAATCCGATGCTTCACTCCAGGTTTATTATATCCCTTGGACCTTCTTATTGACGATGAAACACAGAAATTGCATCGGAATTAAATAGAAAAGGCACAATGCCGACTTAAGTACAAGAAGACTGGCTCATCTTACTGACTATGTTTTCAACCATTCCATTGACACTATTTATAGATTCCGATGCTTCACTCCATGTTTACTGTATCCCTTGGACCTTCTTATTGACGATGAAACACAGAAATTGCATCGGAATTAAATAGAAAATCACAATGCTGACTTAAGTACAAGAAGACTGACTCTTCTTACTGACTATGTTTTGAACCATTCCTGTGACACTTGTTACGGATTCCGATGCTTCACTTCAGGTTTACTGTATCCCTCTGACCTTCGTATTGACGATGAAACACAGAAATTGCATCGGAATTAAATACAAAAGGCACAATGCCGAATTAAGTTCAAGAAGACTGACTCTTCTTACTGTCTGTTTTTGAACCAGTCCAGTGACACTAGTTATAGACTCCGATGCTTCACTCTAGGTTTACTGTATCCCTTGGTCCTTCTTATTGCCGATGAAACACAGAAATTGCATCGGAATTTTATACAAAAGGCACAATGCCGACTTAAGTACAAGTAGACTAACTCTTCTTACTGTCTATGATTTGAACCATTCCTGTGACACTAGTTATAGATTCCGTTGCTTCACTCCTGGTTTACTGTATCCCTTGGACCCTCTTATTGACGATGAAACACAGAAAATTCATCGGAATTAAATACAAAAGGCACAATGCCGACTTAACTACATGAAGACCGAATCTTCTTACTGACTATGTTTTGAACCATTCCTGTGACACTAGTTATAGATTCCGAAGCTTCACTCCAGGTTTACTGTATCCCTTGGACCTTCTTATTGACGATGAAACACAGAAATTGCATCGGAATTAAATACAAAAGGCACAATGCCGACTTAAGTACAAGAAGACTAACTCTTCTTACTGACTATGTTTTGAACCATTCCTGTGACACTAGTTATGGATTCCGATGCTTCACTTCAGGTTTACTGTATCCCTCTGACCTTCGTATTGACGATGAAACACAGAAATTGCATCGGAATTAAATACAAAAGGCACAAGCCGAATTAAGTTCAAGAAGACTGACTCTTCTTACTGTCTGTTTTGAACCAGTCCTGTGACACTAGTAATAGACTCCGATGCTTCACTCTAGGTTTACTGTATCCCTTGGTCCTTCTTATTGACGATGAAACACAGAAATTGCATCGTAATTAAATAGAAAAGGCACAATGCCGACTTAAGTACAAGAAGACTGACTCTTCTTACTGACTATGATTTGAACCATTCCTGTGACACCAGTTATAAATTCCGATGCTTCACTTCAGGTTTACTGTATCCCTTGGAACATCATATTGACGATGAAACACAGAAAATGCATCGGAATTAAATACAAAAGGCACAGTGCAGAATTAAGTACAAGGAGACTGACTCTTCTTACTGTCTATGTTTTGAACCATTCCTGTGACACTAGTTATAGATTCCGACGCTTCATTCCAGGTTTACTGCATCCCTTGGACCTTCTTATTGATGATGAAACACTGAAATTTCATCGGAATTAAATACAAAAGGCACAATGCCGACTTAAGGACAAGAAGACTGACTCATCTTACTGACTATTTTTTGAAGCATTCCTGTGACACTAGCTATAGATTCCGATGCTTCACTTCAGGTTTACTGTACCCCTCTGACCTTCTTATTGACGATGAAAGACAGAAATTGCTTCGGAATTAAATACAAAAGGCACAATGCCGATTTAAGTACAAGAAGACTGACTCTTCTTACTGTCTATGATTTGAACTATTCCATTGACACTAGTTATAGATTCCGGTGCTTCACCTCAGGTTTACTGTATCCCTTGGACCTTCTTATTGACGATGAAACACAGAAATTGCATCGGAATTAAATACAAAAGGCACAATGCATACTTAAGGACAAGAAGACTGACTCTTCTTACTGACTTTGTTTTAAACCATTCCTGTGACACTAGTTATAGATTCCGATGCTTCAGGTTTATTGTATCCCTCTGACCTTCTTATTGACAATGAAACACAGAAATTGCACCGGAATTAATTACAAAACGCACAATGCCGACTTAAGTAAAAGAAGTCTGACTCTTCTTACTGTCTATGATTTGAACCATTCCTGTGACACTAGTTATAGATTCCGATGCTTCACTCCAGGTGTACTGTATCCCTTGGACCTTCATATTGACGATGAAACACAGAAATTTCATCAGAATTAAATAGAAAATTCACAATGACGACTTAAGTACAATAAGACTGAATATTCTAACTGACTATGTTTTGAACCATTCCTGTGACACTAGTTATCGATTCCGATGCTTCACTTCAGGATTACTGTATCCCTCTGACCTTCTTATTGACGATGAAGCACAGAAATTGCATCGGAGTTAAATACAAAAGGCACAATGCCTACTTAAGTACAAGTAGACTGACTCTTCTTACTGTCTATGTTTTGAATTATTCCTGTGACACTAGTTATAAATTCCGATGCTTCACTTCAGGTTTACTGTATCCCTTGGACCTTCTTATTGACGATGAAACACAGAAATTGCATCGGAATTAAATACAAAAGGCACAAAGCAGAATTAAGTACAAGAAGACTGACTCTTCTTACTGTCTATGTTTTGAACCATTCCTGTGACACTAGCTCTAGATTCCGATGCTTCACTTCAGGTTTCAGGTTTACTGTACCGCTCTGACCTTCTTATTAACGATGAAACACAGAAATTGCATCGGAATTAAATAAAAAAGGCACAAAGCTGAATTAAGTACAAGAAGACTGACTCTTCTTACTGTCTATGTTTTGAACCATTTCTGTGACACTAGTTATAGATCCGATGCTTCACTTCAGATTTACTGTATACCTTGGACCTTCTTATTGACGCTGAAACACAGAAATTGCATCGGAATTAAATACAAACGGCACAATGACGACTTAAGTACAAGAAGACTGACTCTTCCTACCGTCTATGTTTTGAAATATTCCTGTGACACTAGTTATAGATTCCGATGCTTCACTCCAGGTTTACTGTATCCCTTGGACCTTCGTAGTGACGATGAAACACAGAAATTGCATCGGAATTAAATACAAAAGGCACAATGCCGAATTAAGTTCAAGAAGACTGACTCTTCTTACTGTCTATTTTTGAACCAGTCCTGTGACACTAGTTATAGACTCCGATGCTTCACTCCAGGTTTACTGTATCCCTTGGTCCTTCTTATTGACAATGAAACACAGAAATTGCATCGGAATTAAATACAAAAGGCACAATGCCGACTTAAGTAAAAGAAGTCTGACTCTTCTTACTGTCTATGATTTGAACCATTCCTGTGACACTAGTTATAGATTCCGATGCTTCACTCCAGGTTTACTGTATCCCTTGGACCTTCGTATTGACGATGAAATACAGAAATTGCATCGGAATTAAATACAAAAGGCACAATGCCGAATTAAGTTCAAGAAGACTGACTCTTCTTACTGTCTATTTTTGAACCAGTCCTGTGACACTAGTTATAGACTCCGATGCTTCACTCCAGGTTTACTGTATCACTCTGACCTTCTTATTGACGATGAAACACAGAAATTGCACCGGAATTAATTACAAAACGCACAATGCCGTCTTAAGTAAAAGAAGTCTGACTCTTCTTACTGTCTATGATTTGAACCATTCCTGTGACACTAGTTATAGATTCCGATGCTTCACTCCTGGTTTACTGTATCCCTTGGACCTTCATATTGACGATGAAACACAGAAATTTCATCAGAATTAAATAGAAAATGCACAATGACGACTTAAGTACAATAAGACTGAATATTCTAACTGACTATGTTTTGAACCATTCCTGCGACACTAGTTATCGATTCCGATGCTTCACTTCAGGATTACTGTATCCCTCTGACCTTCTTATTGACGATGAAGCACAGAAATTGCATCGGAGTTAAATACAAAAGGCACAATGCCGACTTAAGTACAAGAAGACTGACTCTTCTTACTGTCTATGTTTTGAATTATTCCTGTGACACTAGTTATAAATTCCGATGCTTCACTTCAGGTTTACTGTATCACTTGGACCTTCTTATTGACGATGAAACACAGAAATTGCATCGGAATTAAATACAAAAGGCACAAAGCAGAATTAAGTACAAGAAGACTGACTCTTCTTACTGTCTATGTTTTGAACCATTCCTGTGACACTAGCTCTAGATTCCGATGCTTCACTTCAGGTTTCAGGTTTACTGTACCGCTCTGACCTTCTTATTGACGATGAAACACAGAAATTGCATCGGAATAAAGTACAAAAGGCACAAAGCAGAATTAAGTACAAGAAGACTGACACTTCTTACTGTCTATGTTTTGAACCATTTCTGTCACACTAGTTATAGATCCGATGCTTCACTTCAGGTTTACTGTATACCTTGGACCTTCTTATTGACGATGAAACACAGAAATTGCATCGGAATTAAATACAAACGGCACAATGACGACCTAAGTACAAGAAGACTGACTCTTCCTACTGTCTATGTTTTGAAATATTCCTGTGACACTAGTTATAGATTCCGATGCTTCACTCCAGGTTTACTGTATCCCTTGGACCTTCGTATTGATGATGAAACACAGAAATTGCATCGGAATTAAATACAAAAGGCACAATGCCGAATTAAGTTCAAGAAGACTGACTCTTCTTACTGTCTTTATTTGAACCAGTCCTGTGACACTAGTTATAGACTCCGATGGTTCACTCCAGGTTTACTGTATCCCTTGGTCCTTCTTATTGACAATGAAACACAGAAATTGCATCGGAATTAAAAACAAAAGGCACAATGCCGACTTAAGTAGAAGAAGACTAACTCTTCTTACTCACTATGTTTTGAACCATTCCTGTGACACTCGTTATGGATTCCGATGCTTCACTTCAAGTTTACTGTGCCCCTCTGACCTTCTTATTGACGATGAAACACAGAAATATTCACGGAATTAAATAGAAAAGGCACAATGCCGACTTAAGTACAAGAAGACTGACTATCCTTTCTGACTATGTTTTGAACGATTCCTGTGACACTAGTTATAGACCCCGATGCTTCACTTCAGGTTTAATGTATCCCTTGGACCTTCTCATTGACGATGAAACACAAAAATTGCATCGGAATTAAATACAAAAGGCAAAATGCCGACTGAAGTACACAAAGACTGACTCTTCTTACTGTCTATGATTTGAACCATTCCTGTGACACTAGTTACAGATTCAGATGCTTCACTCCAGGTTTACTGTATCCCTTGGGCCTTCTTATTGACGATGAGACACAGAAATTGCATCGGAATTAAATACAAAAGACACAACGCCGACTTAAGTACAAGAAGACTAACTCTTCTTACTGACTATGTTTTGAACCATTCCTGTAACACTAGTTATGGATTCCGATGCTTCACTTCAGGTTTACTGTATCCCTCTGACCTTCTTATTGACGATGAAACACAGAAATTGCATCGGAATTAAATACAAAAGGCACAATGCCGACTTACGGACAAGGAGACTGACTCTTCTTTCTGACTTTGTTTTCAACCATTCCTGTGACACTAGTTATAGATTCCGATGCTTCACATCAGGTTTATTGTATCGCGCTGACCTTCTTATTGACGATGAAAGACAGAAATTGATCGGAATTAAATAGAAAAGGCACAATGCCGACTTAAGTACATGAAGACTGACTCTTCCTACTGTCTATGTTTTGAACCATTCCTGTGACACTAGTTATACATTCCGATGCTTCACTCCTGGTTTACTGTATTCATTGGACCCTCTTATTGACGATGAAACACACAAAATGCATCGGAATTAAATACAAAAGGCACAATGCCGACTTAAGTACATGAAGACCGAATCTTCCTACTGACTATGTTTTGAACCATTCCTGTGACACTAGTTATAGATTCCGATGCTTAACTCCAGGTTTACTGTATCCCTTGGACCTTCTTATTGACGATGAAACACAAAAATTGCATCGGAATTAAATACAAAAGGCAAAATGACGACAGAAGTACACGAAGACTGACTCATCTTACTGACTATGATTTGAACCATTCCTGTGACACTAGTTACGGATTCCGATGCTTCACTCCAGGTTTACTGTATCCCTTGGACCTTCTTATTGACGATAAAACACAGAAATTGCGTCGGAATTAAATACAAAAGGCACAATGCCGACTTAAGTACAAGAAGACTAAGTCTTCTTACTGACTATGCTTTGAACCATTCCTGTGACACTAGTTATGGATTCCGATGCTTCACTTCAGGTTTACTGTATCCCTCTGACCTTCTTATTGGCGATGAAACACAGAAATTGCATCGGAATTAAATACAAAAGGAACAATGCCGAATTAAGTTCAAGATGACTGACTCTTCTTACTGTCTATTTTTGAACCAGTCCTGTGACACTAGTTATAGACTCCGATGCTTCACTCTAGGTTTACTGTATCCCTTGGTCCTTCTTATTGACGATGAAACACAGAAATTGCATCGGAATTAAATAGAAAAGGCACAATGCATACTTAAGGACAAGAAGACTGACTCTTCTTACTGACTTTGTTTTAAACCATTCCTGTGACACTAGTTATAGATTCCGATGCTTCAGGTTTATTGTATCCCTCTGACCTTCTTATTGACGATGAAACACAGAAATTGCACCGGAATTAATTACAAAACGCACAATGCCGACTTAAGTAAAAGAGGTCTGACTCTTCTTACTGTCTATGATTTGAACCATCCCTGTGACACTAGTTATAGATTCCGATGCTTCACTCCAGGTTTTCTGTATCCCTTTGACCTTCATATTGACGATGAAACACAGAAATTTCATCAGAATTAAATAGAAAATGCACAATGACGACTTAAGTACAATAAGACTGAATATTCTAACTGACTATGATTTGAACCATTCCTGTGACACTATTTATCGATTCCGATGCTTCACATCAGGATTATTGTATCCCTCTGACCTTCTTATTGACGATGAAGCACAGAAATTGCTTCGGAGTTAAATACAAAAGGCACAATGCCGACTTAAGTACAAGAAGACTGACTCTTCTTACTGTCTATGTTTTGAATTATTCCTGTGACACTAGTTATAAATTCCGATGCTTCACTTCAGGTTTACTGTATCCCTTGGACCTTCTTATTGCCGATGAAACACAGAAATTGCATCGGAATTAAATACAAAAGGCACAAAGCAGAATTAAGTACAAGAAGACTGACTCTTCTTACTGTCTATGTTTTGAACCCATCCTGTGACACTAGCTCTAGATTCCGATGCTTCACTTCAGGTCTCAGGTTTACTGTACCGCTCTGACCTTCTTATTGACGATGAAACACAGAAATTGCATCGGAATTAAATACAAAAGGCACAAAGCAGAATTAAGTACAAGAAGACTGACTCTTCTTACTGTCTATGTTTTGAACCATTTCTGTGACACTAGTTATAGATCCGATGCTTCACTTCAGGTTTACTGTATACCTTGGACCTTCTTACTGACGATGAAACACAGAAATTGCATCGGAATTAAATACAAACGGCACAATGACGACTTAAGTACAAGAAGACTGACTCTTCCTACTGTCTATGTTTTGAAATATTCCTGTGACACTAGTTATAGATTCCGATGCTTCACTCCAGGTTTACTGTATCCCTTGGACCTTCGTATTGACGATGAGACACAGAAATTGCATCGGAATTAAATACAAAAGGCACAACGCCGACGTTAGTGCAAGAAGACTAACTCTTCTTACTGACTATGTTTTGAACCATTCCTGTAACACTAGTTATGGATTCCGATGCTTCACTTCAGGTTTACTGTATCCCTCTGACCTTCGTATTGACGATGAAACACAGAAATTGCATCGGAATTAAATACAAAAGGCACAATGCCGACTTACGGACAAGATGACTGACTCTTCTTACTGACTTTGCTTTCAACCATTCCTGTGACACTAGTTATAGATTCCGATGCTTCACATCAGGTTTATTGTATCCCTCTGACCTTCTTGTTGACGATGAAAGACAGAAATTGATCGGAATAAAATAGAAAAGGCACAATGCCGACTTAAGTACATGAAGACTGACTCTTCCTACTGACTATGTTTTGAACCATTCCTGTGACACTAGTTATAGATTCCGATGCTTCACTCCTGGTTTACTGTATCCATTGGACCCTCTTATTGACGATGAAACACTCAAAATGCATCGGAATTAAATACAAAAGGCACAAAGCCGACTTAAGTACATGAAGACCGAATCTTCCTACTGACTATGTTTTGAACCATTCCTGTGACACTAGTTATAGATTCCGATGCTTAACTCCAGGTTTACTGTATCCCTTGGACCTTCTTATTGACGATGAAACACAAAAATTGCATCGGAATTAAATACAAAAGGCAAAATGACGACTGAAGTACACGAAGACTGACTCTTCTTACTGACTATGATTTGAACCATTCCTGTGACACTAGTTACGGATTCCGATGCTTCACTCCAGGTTTACTGTATCCCTTGGACCTTCTTATTGACGATAAAACACGGAAATTGCATCGGAATTAAATACAAAAGGCACAATGCCGACTTCAGTACAAGAAGACTAACTCTTCTTACTGACTATGATTTGAACCACTCCTGTGACACTAGTTATGGATTCCGATGCTTCACTTCAGGTTTACTGTATCCCTCTGACCTTCTTATTGGCGATGAAACACAGAAATTGCATCGGAATTAAATACAAAAGGCACAATGCCGAATTAAGTTCAAGAAGACGGACTCTTCTTACTGTCTATTTTTGAACCAGTCCTGTGACACTAGTTATAGACTCCGATGCTTCACTCTAGGTTTACTGTATCCCTTGGTCATTCTTATTGACGATGAAACACAGAAATTGCAACGGAATTATATAGAAAAGGCACAATGCCGACTTAAGTACAAGAAGACTGACTCTTCTTACTGACTATGTTTGAACCATTCCTGCGACACCAGTTATAAATTCCGATGCTTCACTTCAGGTTTACTGTATCCCTTGGAACATCATGGTGACGATGAAACACAGAAAATGCATCGGAATTAAATACAAAAGGCACAGTGCAGAATTAAGTACAAGGAGACTGACTCTTCTTACTGTCTATGTTTTGAACCATTCCTGTGACACTAGTTATAGATTCCGATGCTTCACTCCAGGTTTACTGTATCCCTTGGACCTACTTATTGATGATGAAACACAGAAATTGCATCGGCATTAAATACTAAAGGCACAATGCCGACTTAGGGACAAGAAGACTGACTCGTCTTACTGACTATGTTTTGAACCATTCCTGTGACACTAGCTATAGATTCCGATGCTTCACTTCAGGTTTACTGTACCCCTCTGACCTTCTTATTGACGATTAAACACAGAAATTGCATCGGAATTAAATGCAAAAGGCACAATGCCGACTTAAGTACAAGAAGACTGACTCTTCTTACTGTCTATGATTTGAACCATTCCATTGACACTAGTTATAGTTTCCGACGCTTCACTCCAGGTTTACTGTATCCCTTGGACCTTGTTATTGATGATGAAACACAGAAATTGCATCGGAATTAAATACAAAAGGCAAAATGCCGACTTAAGTACACGAAGACTGACTCTACTTACTGTCTATGTTTTGAACCATTCTTGTGACACTAGTTATAGATTCCGATGCTACACTCGAGGTTTACTGTATCCCTTGGACCTTCGTATTGACGATGAAACACAGAAATTGCATCGGAATTAAATACAGAAGGCACAATGCCGACTTAAGGACAAGAAGACTGACTCTCATACTGACTTTGTTTTGAACCATTCCTGAGACACTAGTTACAGTTTCCGATGCTTCAGGTTTATTGTATCCCTCTGACCTTCTTATTGACGATGAAACACAGAAATTGCACCGGAATTAAATACAAAAGGCACAATGCCGACTTAAGTTAAGGAAGTCTGTCTCTTCTTACTGTCTATGATTTGAACCATTCCTGTGACACTAGTTATAGATTCCGATGCATCACTCCAGGTTTACTGTATCCCTTGGACCTTCATATTGACGATGAAACACAGAAATTGCATCAGAATTATATAGAAAATGCACAATGGTGCCTTAAGTACAATAAGACTGAATATTCTAACTGACTATGATTTGAACCATTCCTGTGACACTAGTTATAGATTCCGATGCTTCACTTCTGGTTTTGTGTATCCCTTATACCTTCTTATTGATGATGAAACACAGAAATTGCATCGGAATTAAATACAAAAGGCACAAAGCAGAATTAAGTACAAGAAGACTGACTCTTCTTACTGTCTAAGCTTTGAACCATTCCTGTGACACTAGCTATAGATTCCGATGCTTCACTTCAGGTTTCATGTTTACCGTACCCCTCTGACCTTCTTATTGACGATGAAACACAGAAATTGCATCGGAATTAAACAGAAAAGGTACAATGCCGACTTAAGTACAAGAAGACTGACTCTTCTTACTGTCTATGATTAGAACCATTCCAGTGACACTAGTTATAGATTCCGATCCTTCACTCCAGGTTTACTGTATCCCTTGGACCTTCTTATTGACGATGAAACACAGAAATTGCATCGGATTTAATTACAAAAGGCACAATGCCGACTAAAGGACAAGAAGACTGACACATCTTACTGACTATGTTTTGAACCATTCCTGTGACACTAGCTATAGATTCCGAAGCTTCACTTCTGGTTTACTGTATCCCTTGGACCTTCTTATAGACGATGAATTACAGAAATTGCATCGCATATAAATAGAAAGGGCACAATGTTGACGTAAGTACAAGAAGGCTGACTCTTCTTACTGTCTATGTTTTGAACCATTCCTTTGACACTAGTTATAGATTCCGATGCTTCACTCCAGGTTTACTATATCCCTTGGACCTTCTTATTGACGATGAAACACAGAAATTGCAAAGGAATTAAATAGAAAAGGCACAATGCTGACTTAAGTACAGGAAGAGTGACTCTTATTACTGACTATGTTTTGAAATATTCCTGTGACACTAGTTATAGATCCGATGCTTCACTTCAGGTTTACTGTATACCTTGGACCTTCTTATTGACGATGAAAGACAGAAATTGCATCGGAATTAAATACAAACGGCACAATGCCGACTTAAGTACAAGAAGACTGACTCTTCCTACTGTCTATGTTTTGAAATATTCCTGTGACACTAGTTATAGATTCCGATGCTTCACTCCAGGTTTACTGTATCCCTTGGACCTTCTTATTGACGATGAATCACGGAAATTGCATCGGAATTAAATACAAAAGGCACAATGCCGACTTAAGTACAAGAAGACCAACTCTTCTTACTGACTATGATTTGAACCATTCCTGTGACACTAGTTATGGATTCCGATGCTTCACTTCAGGTTTACTGTATCCCTCTGACCTTCTTACTGCCGATGAAACACAGAAATTGCATCGGAATTAAATACAAAAGGCACAATGCCGAATTAAGTTCAAGAAGACTGACTCTTCTTACTGTCTATTTTTGAACCAGTCCTGTGACACTAGTTATAGACTCCGATGCTTCACTCATGGTTTACTGTATCCCTTGGTCCTTCTTATTGACGATGAAACACAGAAATTGCATCGGAATTAAATAGAAAAGGCACAATGCCGACTTAAGTACAAGAAGACTGACTCTTCTTACTGACTATGTTTTGAACCATTCCAGTGACACTAGTTATAAATTCCGATGTTACACTTCAGGTTTACTGTATCCCATGGACATTTTTACTGACGATGAAATACAGAAATTGCATCGGAATTAAATACAAAAGGCACAGTGCAGAATTAAGTACAATGAGACCGACTCTTCTTACTGTCTATTTTTGAACCAGTCCTGTGACACTAGTTATAGATTCCGATGCTTCACTCCAGGTTTACTGTATCCCTTGGTCCTTCTTATTGACAATGAAACACAGAAATTGCATCGGAATTAAATACAAAAGGCACAATGCCGACTTAAGTAGAAGAAGACTAACTCTTCTTACTGACTATGTTTTGAACCATTCCTGTGACACTAGTTATGGATTCCGATGCTTCACTTCAGGTTTACTGTGCCCCGCTGACCTTCTTATTGACGATGAAACACAGAAATATTCACGGAATTAAATAGAAAAGGCACAATGCCGACTTAAGTACAAGAAGACTGACTATCCTTTCTGACTATGTTTTGAACGATTCCTGTGACACTAGTTATAGACCCCGATGCTTCACTTCAGGTTTAATGTATCCCTTGGACCTTCTCATTGACGATGAAACACAAAAATTGCATCGGAATTAAATACAAAATGCAAAATGCCGACTGAAGTACACGAAGACTGACTCTTCTTACTGTCTATGATTTGAACCATTCCTGTGACACTAGTTACAGATTCAGATGCTTCACTCCAGGTTTACTGTATCCCTTGGACCTTCTTATTGACGATGAGACACAGAAATTGCATCGGAATTAAATACAAAAGGCACAACGCCGACTTAAGTACAAGAAGACTAACTCTTCTTACTGACTATGTTTTGAACCATTCCTGTAACACTAGTTATGGATTCCGATGCTTCACTTCAGGTTTACTGTATCCCTCTGAACTTCGTATTGACGATGAAACACAGAAATTGCATCGGAATTAAATACAAAAGGAACAATGCCGACTTACGGACAAGAAGACCGACTCTTCTGACTGACTTTGTTTTCAACCATTCCTGTGACACTAGTTATAGATTCCGATGCTTCACATCAGGTTTATTGTATCCCTCTGACCTTCTTATTGACGATGAAAGACTCAGGTTTATTGTATCCCTCTGACCTTCTTATTGACGATGAATGACAGAAATTGATCGGAATTAAATAGAAAAGTCACAATGCCGACTTAAGTACATGAAGACTGACTCTTCCTACTGTCTATGTTTTCAACCATTCCTGTGACACTAGTTATAGATTCCGGTGCTTCACTTCAGGTATACTGTATCCCTCGGACCTTCTTATTGACGATGAAACACAGAAAATGCATCGGAATGAAATACAAAAGGCACAATGCTGACTTATGTACATGAAGACCGACTCTTCCACTGACTATGTTTTGAACCAATCCTGTGACACCCGTTATAGATTCCGATGCTTCACTTGAGGTTTACTGTGTCCCTTGGACCTTCTTATTGACGATGAAACACAGAAATTGCATCGGGATTAAATACAAAAGGCACAATGCCGAATTAAGTACAAGAAGACTGACTCTTCTTACTGTCTATGTTTTGAACCATTCCTGTGACACTAGTTATAGATTCCGATGCTTCACTCCTGGTTTACTGTATCCATTGGACCCTCTTATTGACGATGAAACACACAAAATGCATCGGAATTAAATACAAAAGGCACAATGCCGACTTAAGTACATGAAGACCGAATCTTCCTACTGACTATGTTTTGAACCATTCCTGTGACACTAGTTATAGATTCCGATGCTTAACTCCAGGTTTACTGTATCCCTTGGACCTTCTTATTGACGATGAAACACAAAAATTGCATCGGAATTAAATACAAAAGGCAAAATGACGACTGAAGTACACGAAGACTGACTCTTCTTACTGACTATGATTTGAACCATTCCTGTGACACTAGTTACGGATTCCGATGCTTCACTCCAGGTTTACTATATCCCTTGGACCTTCTTATTGACGATAAAACACAGAAATTGCATCGGAATTAAATACAAAAGGCACAATGCCGACTTAAGTACAAGAAGACTAACTCTTCTTACTGACTATGCTTTGAACCACTCCTGTGACACTAGTTATGGATTCCGATGCTTCACTTCAGGTTTACTGTATCCCTCTGACCTTCTTATTGGCGATGAAACACAGAAATTGCATCGGAATTAAATACAAAAGGCACAATGCCGAATTAAGTTCAAGAAGACGGACTCTTCTTACTGTCTATTTTTGAACCAGTCCTGTGACACTAGTTATAGACTCCGATGCTTCACTCTAGGTTTACTGTATCCCTTGGTCCTTCTTATTGACGATGAAACACAGAAATTGCATCGGAATTATATAGAAAAGGCACAATGCCGACTTAAGTACAAGAAGACTGACTCTTCTTACTGTCTATGATTTGAACCATTCCTGTGACACTAGTTATAGATTCCGATGCTTTACTCCTGGTTTACTGTATCTCTTGGACCTTCATATTGACGATGAAACACAGAAATTGCATCAGAATTATATAGAAAACGCACAATGATGACTTAAGTACAATAAGACTGAATATTCTAACTGACTATGTTTTGAACCATTCCTGTGACACTAGTTATAGATTCCGATGCTTCACTTCAGGTTTACTGTATCCCTTATAACTTCTTATTGATGATGAAACACAGAAATTGCATCGGAATTAAATGCAAAAGGCACAAAGCAGAATTAAGTGCAATAAGACTGACTCTTCTTACTGTCTATGTTTTGAACCATTCCTGTGACACTAGCTATAGATTCCGATGCTTCACTTCAGGTTTCATGTTTACCGTACCCCTCTGACCTTCTTATTGACGATGAAACACAGAAATTGCATCGGAATTAAATAGAATAGGTACAATGCCGACTTAAGTACAAGAAGACTGACTCTTCTTACTGTCTATGATTTGAACCATTCCTGTGACACTAGTTATAGATTCCGATCCTTCACTCCAGGTTTACTGTATCCCTTGGACCTTCTTATTGACGATGAAACACAGAAATTGCATCGGATTTAATTACAAAAGGCACAATGCCGACTAAAGGACAAGAAGACTGACACATCTTACTGACTATGTTTTGAACCATTCCTGTGACACTAGCTATAGATTCCGAAGCTTCACTTCTGGTTTACTGTATCCCTTGGACCTTCTTATAGACGAAGAATTACAGAAATTGCATCGCATTTAAATAGAAAGGGCACAATGTTGACGTAAGTACAAGAAGGCTGACTCTTCTTACTGTCTATGTTTTGAACCATTACTGTGACACTAGTTATAGATTCCGAAGCTTCACTCCAGGTTTACTATATCCCTTGGACCTTCTTATTGACGATGAAACACAGAAATTGCAAAGGAATTAAATAGAAAAGGCACAATGCTGACTTAAGTACAAGAAGACTGACTCTTATTACTGACTATGTTTTGAACCATTCCATTGACACTAGTTACAGATTCCGATGCTTCACTCCATGTTTACTATATCCCTTGGACCTTCTTATTGACGATGAAACACAGAAATTGCATCGGAATGAAATAGAAAAGGCACAATGCCGACTTAAGTACAAGAAGACTGACTCTTCTTACTGACTATGATTTGAACCATTCCTGTGACACTAGTTATGGATTCCGATGCTTCACTTCAGGTTTACTGTATCCCTCTGACCTACTTACTGACGATGAAACACAGAAATTGCATCGGAATTAAATACAAAAGGCACAATGCCGAATTAAGTTCAAGAAGACTGACTCTTCTAACTGTCTATTTTTGAACCAGTCCTGTGACACTAGTTATAGACTCCGATGCTTCACTCATGGTTTACTGTATCCCTTGGTCCTTCTTATTGACGATGAAACACAGAAATTACATCGGAATTAAATAGAAAAGGCACAATGCCGACTTAAGTACAAGAAGACTGACTCTTCTTACTGACTATGTTTTGAACCACTCCTGTGACACTAGTTATAAATTCCGATGTTACACTTCAGGTTTACTGTATCCCATGGACATTCTTACTGACGATGAAATACAGAAATTGCATCGGAATTAAATACAAAAGGCACAGTGCAGAATTAAGTACAAGGAGACCGACTCTTCTTACTGTCTATGCTTTGAACCATTCCTGTGACACTAGTTACAGATTCCGATGCTTCACTCCAGGTTTACTGTATCCCTCTGACCTTCTTATTGACGATGAAACACAGAAACTGCATCGGAATTAAATACAAAAGGCACAATGCCAACTTAAGTACAAGAAGACTGACTCATCTTACTGTCTATGTTTTGAAATATTCCATTGACACTAGTTATAGATTCCGATGCTTCACTTCAGGTTTACTGTATACCTTGGACCTTCTTATTGACGATGAAACACAGAAATTGCATCGGATTTAAATACAAAATGCACAAAGCAGAATTAAGTACAAGAAGACTGACTCTTCTTACTGTCTATGTTTTGAACCATTCCTGTGACACTAGTTATAGATTCCGATGCTTCACTCCATGATTACTGTATCCCTTGGACCTTCTTATTGACGATGAAACACAGAAATTGCATCGGAATTAAATACAAACGGCACACTGCCGACTTAAGTACAAGAAGACTGACTCTTCCTACTGTCTATGTTTTGAACCATTCCTGTGACACTAGTTATAGATTCCGGTTCTTCACTTCAGGTATACTGTATCCCTCGGACCTTCTCATTGACGATGAAACACAGAAAATGCATCGGCATTAAATACAAAAGGCACAATGCTGACTTATGTACATGAAGACCGACTCTTCCTACTGACTATGTTTTGAACCAATCCTGTGACACCCGTTATAGATTCCGATGCTTCACTTGAGGTTTACTGTGTCCCTCGGACCTTCTTATTGACGATGAAACACAGAAATTGTTCGGAATTATATACAAAAGGCACAATGCCGAATTAAGTACAAGAAGACTGACTCATCTTACTGTCTATGTTTTGAACCATTCCTGTGGCACTAGTTATAGATTCCGATTCTTCACTCCTGGTTTACTGTATCCATTGGACCCTCTTATTGACGATGAAACACACAAAATGCATCGGAATTAAATACAAAAGGCACAATGCCGACTTAAGTACATGAAGACCGAATCTTCCTACTGACTATGTTTTGAACCATTCCTGTGACACTAATTATAGATTCCGATGCTTCACTCCAGGTTTACTGTATCCCTTGGACCGTCTTATTGACGATGAAACACAAAAATTGCATCGGAGTTAAATACAAAAGGCAAAATGACGACTGAAGTACACGAAGAATGACTCTTCTTACTGACTATGATTTGAACCATTCCTGTGACACTAGTTACGGATTCCGATGCTTCACTCCAGGTTTACTGTATCCCTTGGACCTTCTTATTGACGATAAAACACAGAAATTGCATCGGAATTAAATGCAAAAGGCACAATGCCGACATAAGTACAAGAAGACTAACTCTTCTTACTGACTATGCTTTGAACCATTCCTGTGACACTAGTTATGGGTTCCGATGCTTCATTTCAGGTTTACTGTATCCCTCTGACCTTCTTATTGGCGATGAAACACAGAAATTGCATCGGAATTAAATACTAAAGGCACAATGCCGAATTAAGTTCAAGAAGACTGACTCTTCTTACTGTCTATTTTTGAACCAGTCCTGTGACACTAGTTATAGACTCCGATGCTTCACTCTAGGTTTACTGTATCCCTTGGTCCTTCTTATTGGCGATGAAACACAGAAATTGCGTCGGAATTAAATAGAAAAGGCACAATGCCGACTTAAGTACAAGAAGACTGACTCTTCTTACTGACTATGTTTTGAACCATTCCTGTGACACCAGTTATAAATTCCGATGCTTCACTTCAGGTTTACTGTATCCCTTGGAACATCATGGTGACGATGAAACACAGAAAATGCATCGGAATTAAATACAAAAGGCACAGTGCAGAACTAAGTACAAGGAGACTGACTCTTCTTATTGTCTATGTTTTTAACCATTCCTGTGACACTAGTTATAGATTCCGATGCTTCACTCCAGGTTTACTGTATCCCTTGGACCTTCTTATTGATGACGATACACACAAATTGCATCGGCATTAAATACAAAAGTCACAATGCCGACTTAAGGACAAGAAGACTGACTCGTCTTACTGACTATGTTTTGAACCATTCCTGTGACACTAGCTATAGATTCCGATGCTTCACTTCAGGTTTACTGTACCCCTCTGAGCATCTTATTGACGATGAAACACAGAAATTGTATCGGAATTAAATACAAAAGGCACAATGCCGACTTAAGTACAAGAAGACTGACTCTTCTTACTGACTATGATTTGAACCATTCCATTGACACCAGTTATAGTTTCCGACGCTTCACTCCAGGTTTACTGTATCCCTTGGACCTTGTTATTGACGATGAAACACAGAAATTGCATCGGAATCAAATACAAAAGGCAAAATGCCGACTTAAGTACACGAAGGCTGACTCTTCTTACTGTCTATGTTTTGAACCATTCTTGTGACACTAGTTATAGATTCCGATGCTACACTCCAGGTTTACTGTATCCCTTGGACCTTCTTATTGACGATGAAACACAGAAATTGCATCGGAATTAAATACAGAAGGCACAATGCCGACTTAAGGACAAGAAGACTGACTCTTCATACTGACTTTGTTTTGAACCATTCCTGAGACACTAGTTACAGTTTCCGATGCTTCAGGTTTATTGTATCCCTCTGACCTTCTTATTGACGATAAAACACAGAAATTGCATCGGAATTAAATAGAAAAGGTACAATGCCGACTTAAGTACAATAAGACTGACTCTTCTTACTGTCTATGATTTGAACCATTCCTGTGACACTAGTTATAGATTCCGATCCTTCACTCCAGGTTTACTGTATCCCTTGGACTTTCTTATTGACGATGAAACACAGAAATTGCATCGGATTTAATTACAAAAGGCACAATGCCGACTTAAGGACAAGAAGACTGACACATCTTACTGACTATGTTTTGAACCATTTCTGTGACACTAGCTATAGATTCCGATGCTTCCCTTCAGGTTTCATGTTTACTGTACCTCTCTGACCTTCTTATTGACGATGAAACACAGAAATTGCATCGGAATTAAATAGAAAAAGTACAATGCCGACTTAAGTACAAGAAGACTGACTCTTGTTACTGTCTATGATTTGAACCATTCCTGTGACACTAGTTATAGATTCCAATCCTTCACTCCAGGTTTACTGTATCCCTTGGACCTTCTTATTGACGATGAAACACAGAAATTCATCGGATTTAATTACAAAAGGCACAATGCCGACTTAAGGACAAGAAGACTGACACATCTTACTGACTACGTTTTGAACCATTCCTGTGACACTAGCTATAGATTCCGAAGCTTCACTTCTGGTTTACTGTATCCCTTGGACCTTCTTATAGACGATGAATTACAGAAATTGCATCGCATTTAAATAGAAAGGGCACAATGTCGACGTAAGTACAAGAAGGCTGACTCTTCTTACTGTCTATGTTTGAAACCATTCCTGTGACACTAGTTATAGATTCCGATGCTTCACTCCATGTTTACTGTATCCCTTGGACCTTCTTATTGACGATGAAACACAGAAATTGCATCCTAATGAAATAGAAAAGGCACAATGCCGACTTAAGTACAAGAAGACTGACTCTTCTTACTGACTATGTTTTGAACCATTCCTGTGACACTAGTTATAGATCCGATGCTTCACTTCAGGTTTACTGTATACGTTGGACCTTCTTATTGACGATGAAAGACAGAAATTGCATCGGAATTAAATACAAACGGCACAATGCCGACTTAAGTACAAGAAGACTGACCCTTCCTACTGTCTATGTTTTGAAATATTCCTGTGACACTAGTTATAGATTCCGATGCTTCACTCCAGGTTTACTGTATCCCTTGGACCTTCTTATTGACGATGAAACACAGAAATTGCATCGGAATTAAATACAAAAGGCACAATGCCGACTTAAGTACAAGAAGACCAACTCTTCTTACTGACTATGTTTTGACCCATTCCTGTGACACTAGTTATGGATTCCGATGCTTCACTTCAGGTTTACTGTATCCTTCTGACCTTCTTACTGACGATGAAACACAGAAATTGCATCGGAATTAAATACAAAAGGCACAATGCCGAATTAAGTTCAAGAAGACTGACTCTTCTTACTGTCTATTTTTGAACCAGTCCTGTGACACTAGTTACAGACTCCGATGCTTCACTCCAGGTTTACTGTATCCCTTGGTCCTTCTTATTGACGATGAAACACAGAAATTGCATCGGAATTAAATAGAAAAGGCACAATGCCGACTTAAGTACAAGAAGACTGACTCTTCTTACTGACTATGTTTTGAACCATTCGTGTGACACTAGTTATAAATTCCAATGTTACACTTCAGGTTTACTGTATCCCATGGACATTCTTACTGACGATGAAATACAGAAATTGCATCGGAATTAAATACAAAAGGCACAGTGCAGAATTAAGTACAAGGAGACGGACTCTTCTTACTGTCTATGCTTTGAACCATTCCTGTGACACTAGTTATAGATTCCGATGCTTCACTCCAGGTTTACTGTATCCCTCTGACCTTCTTATTGACG
Organism: Schistocerca piceifrons; assembly: GCF_021461385.2. NCBI lineage: Eukaryota > Metazoa > Arthropoda > Insecta > Orthoptera > Acrididae > Schistocerca > Schistocerca piceifrons. Next base: position 803,368 of record NW_025728007.1, on the reverse strand, counting down.
ATGAAACACAGAAACTGCATCGGAATTAAATACAAAACGCACAATGCCAACTTAAGTACAAGAAGACTGACTCATCGTACTGTCTATGTTTTGAAATATTCCATTGACACTAGTTATAGATTCCGATGCTTCACTTCAGGTTTACTGTACCCCTCAGACCTTCTTATTGACGATGAAACACAGAAATTGCATCGGAATTAAATACAAAAGGCAAAATGCCGAGTTAAGTACAAGAAGACTGACACTTCTTACTGTCTATGTTTTGAACCATTCCTGTGTCACTAGTTATAGATTCCGATGCTACACTCCAGGTTTACTGTATCCCTTGGACCTTCTTATTGACGATGAAACACACAAATTGCATCTGAATTAAATAGAAAAGGCACTATGCCGACGTAAGTACAAGATGACTGACTCTTCTTACTGTCTATGTTTTGAACTATTCCTGGGGCACTAGTCATAGTTTCCGATGCTTCACTCCAGGTTTACTGTATCCCTTGGACCTTCTTATTGACGATAAAACATAGAAATTGCATCGGAATTAAATACAAAAGGCACAATGCCGACTTAAGTACAAGAAGACTAACTCTTCTTACTGACTATGCTATGAACCATTCCTGTGACACTAGTTATGGATTCCGATGCTTCATTTCAGGTTTACTGTATCCCTCTGACCTTCTTATTGGCGATGAAACACAGAAATTGCATCGGAATTAAATACAAAAGGCACAATGCCGAATTAAGTTCAAGAAGACTGACTCTTCTTACTGTCTATTTTTGAACCAGTCCTGTGACACTAGTTATAGACTCCGATGCTTCACTCTAGGTTTACTGTATCCCTTGGTCCTCCTTATTGACGATGAAACACAGAAATTGCGTCGGAATTAAATAGGAGAGGCACAATGCCGACTTAAGGACAAGAAGACTGACTCGTCTTACTGACTATGTTTTGAACCATTCCTGTGACACCAGTTATAAATTCCGATGCTTCACTTCAGGTTTAATGTATCCCTTGGAACATCATGGTGACGATGAAACACAGAAACTGCATCGGATTTAAATACAAAAGGCACAGTGCAGAACTAAGTACAAGGAGACTGACTCTTCTTACTGTCTATGTTTTGAACCATTCCTGTGACACTAGTTATAGATTCCGATGCTTCACTCCAGGTTTACTGTATCCCTTGGACCTTCTTATTGATGATGAAACACAGAAATTGCATCGGCATTAAATACAAAATGCACAATGCCGACTTAAGGACAAGAAGACTGACTCGTCTTAGTGACTATGATTTGAACCATTCCTGTGACACTAGCTATAGATTCCGATGCTTCACTTCAGGTTTACTGTACCCCTCTGACCTTCTTATTGACGATGAAACACAGAAATTGCATCGGAATTAAATACAAAAGGCACAATGCCGACTTAAGTACAAGAAGACTGACTCTTCTAACTGTCTATGATTTGAACCATTCCATTGACACTAGTTATAGTTTCCGACGCTTCACTCCAGGTTTACTGTATCCCTTGGACCTTGTTATTGACGATGAAACACAGAAATTGCATCGGAATCAAATACAAAAGGCAAAATGCCGACTTAAGTACACGAAGACTGACTCTTCTTACTGTCTATGTTTTGAACCATTCTTGTTACACTAGTTATAGATTCCGATGCTACACTCCAGGTTTACTGTATCCCTTGGACCTTCTTATTGACGATGAAACACAGAAATTGCATCGGAATTAAATACAGAAGGCACAATGCCGACTTAAGGAAAAGAAGACTGACTCTTCATACCGACTTTGTTTTGAACAATTCCTGAGACACTAGTTACAGTTTCCGATGCTTCAGGTTTATTGTCTCCCTCTGACCTTCTTATTGACGATGAAACACAGAAATTGCACCGGAATTAAATACAAAAGGCACAATGCCGACTTAAGTTAAAGAAGTCTGACTCTTCTTACTGTCTATGATTTGAACCATTCCTGTGACACTAGTTATAGATTCCGATGCTTCACTCCAGGATTACTGTATCCCTTGGACCTTCATATTGACGATGAAACATAGAAATTGCATCAGAATTAAATAGAAAATGCACAATGATGACTTAAGTACAAGAAGACTGACTCTTCTTACTGACTATGTTTTGAACCATTCCATTGACACTAGTTATAGATTCCGATGCTTCACTCCATGTTTACTGTATCCCTTTGACCCTCTTATTGACGATGAAACACAGAAATTGCATCGGAATGAAATAGAAAAGGCACAATGCCGACTTAAGTACAAGAAGACTGACTCTTCTTACTGACTATGTTTTGAACCATTCCTGTGACACTAGTTATAGATTCCGATGCTTCACTTCAGGTTTACTGTATCCCTTGGAACTTCTTATTGATGATGAAACACAGAAATTGCATCGGAATTAAATACAAAAGGCACAAAGCAGAATTAAGTACAAGAAGACTGAGTCTTCTTACTGTCTATGTTTTAAACCATTCCTGTGACACTAGCTATAGATTCCGATGCTTCACTTCAGGTTTCATGTTTACTGTACCCCTCTGACCTTCTTATTGACGATGAAACACAGAAATTGTATCGGAATTAAATAGAAAAGGTACAATGCCGACTTAAGTACAAGAAGACTGACTCTTCTTACTGTCTATGATTTGAACCATTCCTGTGACACTAGTTATAGATTCCGATACTTCACTCCCGGTTTACTGTATCCCTTGGACCTTCTTATTGACGATGAAACACAGAAATTGCATCGGATTTAATTACAAAAGGCACAATGCCGACTTAAGGAAAAGAAGACTGACACATCTTACTGACTATGTTTTGAACCATTCCTGTGACACTAGCTATAGATTCCGAAGCTTCACTTCTGGTTTACTGTATCCCTTGGACCTTCTTATAGACGATGAATTACAGAAATTGCATCGCATTTAAATAGAAAGGGCACAATGTCGACGTAAGTACAAGTAGACTGACTCTTCTTACTGTCTATGTTTTGAACCATGCCTGTGACACTAGATATAGATTCCGATGCTTCACTGCAGGTTTACTATATCCCTTGGACCTTCTTATTGACGATGAAACACAGAAATTGCAATGGAATTAAATAGAAAAGGCACAATGCTGACTTAAGTACAAGAGGACTGACTCTTCTTACTGACTATGTTTTGAACCATTCCATTGACACTAGTTATAGATTCCGATGCTTCGTTCCATGTTTACTGTATCCCTTTGACCCTCTTATTGACGATGAAACACAGAAATTGCATCGGAATGAAATAGAAAAGGCACAATGCCGACTTAAGTACAAGAAGACTGACTCTTCTTACTGACTATGTTTTGAACCATTCCTGTGACACTAGTTATAGATCCGATGCTTCACTTCAGGTTTACTGTATACCTTGGACCTTCTTATTGACGATGAAAGACAGAAATTGCATCGGAATTAAATACAAACGGCACAATGCCGACTTAAGTACAAGAAGACTCACTCTTCCTACTGTCTATGTTTTGAAATATTCCTGTGACACTAGTTATAGATTCCGATGCTTCACTCCAGGTTTACTGTATCCCTTGGACCTTCTTATTGACGATGAAACACAGAAATTGCATCGGAATTAAATACAAAAGGCACGATGCCGACTTAAGTACAAGAAGACCAACTCTTCTTACTGACTATGATTTGACCCATTCCTGTGACACTAGTTATGGATTCCGATGCTTCACTTCAGGTTTACTGTATCCATCTGACCTTCTTACTGACGATGAAACACAGAAATTGCATCGGAATTAAATACAAAAGGCACAATGCCGAATTAAGTTCAAGAAGACAGACTCTTCTTACTGTCTATTTTTGAACCAGTCCTGTGACACTAGTTATAGACTCCGATGCTTCACTCCAGGTTTACTGTATCCCTTTGTCCTTCTTATTGACGATGAAACACAGAAATTGCATCGGAATTAAATAGAAAAGGCACAATGCCGACTTAAGTACAAGAAGACTGACTCTTCTTACTGACTATATTTTGAACCATTCCTGTGACACTAGTTATAGATTCCGATGCTTCAGTCGAGGTTTACTGTATCGGTTGGACCTTCGTATTGACGATGAAACGCAGAAATTGCATCAGAATTAAATAGAAAATGCACAATGATGACTTAAGTACAATAAGACTGACTCTTCTTACTGACTATGTTTTGAACCATTCCTGTGACACTAGTTATAGATTCCGATGCTTCACTTCAGGTTTATTGTATCCCTCTGACCTTCTAATTGACGATGAAACACAGAAATTGCATCGGAATTAAAAAGAAAAGGCACAATGCCGACTTAAGTGCAAGAAGACTGACTCCTCTTACTGACTATGTCTTGAACCATTCCATTGCCACTAGTTATAGATTCCGATGCTTCACTTCAGGTTTAGTGTATCCCTCTGACCTTCTTATTGGAGATGAAACACAGAAATTGCATCGGAATTAAATAGAAAAGGCACAATGCCGACTTAAGTACAAGAAGACTGACTCTTCTTACTGACTATATTTTGAACCATTCCTGTGACACTAGTTATAGATTCCGATGCTTCACTCCAGGTTTACTGTATCCCTTGGACCTTCTTATTGACGATGAAACACGGAAATTGCATCGGAATTAATTACAAAAGGCACAATGCCGACATAAGGACAAGAAGACTGACTCTTCTTACTGACTATGTTTGAAGCATTCCTGTGCCACTAGCTATAGATTCCGAAGCTTCACTTCAGGTTTACTGTATCCCTTGGACCATCATATTGACGAAGAAACACAGAAATTGCATTGGAATTAAATTCAAAAGGCACAATGCCGACTTAGGGACAAGAAGACTGACTCTTCTTACTGACATTGTTTTGAACCATTCCTGTGACACTAGTTATAGATTCCGATGCTTCACTTCAGGTTTATTGTATCCCTCTGACCTTCTTATTGACGATGAAACACAGAAATTGCATCGGAATTAAATAGAAAAGGCACAATGTCGACGTAAGTACAAGAAGACTGACTCTTCTTACTGTCTATGTTTTGAACCATTCCTGTGACACTACTTATAGATTCCGATGCTTCACTCCAGGTTTACTGCATCCCTTGGACCTTCTTATTGACGATGAACTACAGAAATTGCATCGGAATTAAATACAAAATTCACAATGCCGACTTAAGTACAAGAAGACTAACTCTTCTTACTGACTATGTTTTGAACCATTCCTGTGACACTAGTTATGGATTCCGATGCTTCACTTCAGGTTTACTGTATCCCTCTGACCTTCTTATTGACGATGAAACACAGAAATCGCATCAGAATTAAATAGAAAAGGCACAATGCCGACTTAAGTACAAGAAGACTGACTCTTCTTACTGTCTATGTTTTGAACCATCCCTGTGACACTAGTTATAGATTCCGATGCTACACTCCAGTTTTACTATATCCCTTGGACCTTCTAATTGAAGATGAAACACAGAAATTGCATCGGAATTAAAAAGAAAAGGCACAATGCCGACTTAAGTACAAGAAGACTGACTCCTCTTACTGACTATGTCTTGAACCATTCCATTGCCACTTGTTATAGATTCCGAAGGTTCACTCCAGGTTTACTGTATCCCTTGGACCTTCTTATTGACGATGAAACACAGAAATTGCATCGGAATTAAATAGAAAAGGCACAATGCCGACTTAAGTACAAAAACCTGACACTTCCTACTGACTATGTTTTGAACCCTTCCTGTGACACTAGTTATAGATCCGATGCTTCACTTCAGGCTTACTGTATACCTTTGACCTTCTTACTGACGATGAAACACAGAAATTGCATCGGAATTAAATACAAAAGGCACAAAGCAGAATTAAGGTCAAGAAGACTGACTCTTCTTACTGTCTATGTTTTGAACCACTCCTGTGACACTAGTTATAGATTCCGATGCTTCACTCCAGGTTTACTGTATCCCTTGGACCTTCTTATTGACGATGAAACACAGAAATTGCATCGGAATTAATTACAAAAGCCACAATGCCGACATATGGACAAGAAGACTGACTCTTCTTACTGACTATGTTTTGAAGCATTACTGTGACACTAGCTATAGATTCCGAAGCTTCTTTTCAGGTTTACTGTATCCCTTGGACCTTCTTTTTGACGATGAAACACAGAAATTGCATCGGAATTAAATAGAAAAGGCACAATGCCGACTTAAGTACAAGAAGACTGACTCTTCTTACTGACTATGCTTTGAACCATTCCATTGACACTAGTTATAGATTCCGATGCTTCACTCCATGTTTACTGTAACCCTTGGACCTTCTTATTGACGATGAAACACAGATATTGCATCGGAATTAAATACAAAAGGCACAATGCCGACTTAAGGACAAGAAGACTGACTCTTCTTACTGACTTTGCTTTGAACCATTCCTGTGACACTAGTTATAGATTCCGATGCTTCACTTCAGGTTTATTGTATCCCTCTGACCTTATTGGCGATGAAACACAGAAATTGCCTCGGAATTAAATACAAAAGGCACAATGCCGAATTAAGGACAAGTAGACTGACTCTTCTTACTGACTATGTTTTGAACAATTCCTGTGACACTAGTTATAGATTCCGATGCTTCACTCCAGGTTTACTATATCCCTTGGACCTTCTTATTGACGATGAAACACAGAAATTGCATCGGAATTAAATAAAAAAGGCACAATGCCGACTTAAGTACAAGAAGACTGACTCTTCTTACTGACTATGTTTTGAACCATTCCATTGACACTAGTTATAGATTCCGATGCTTCACTCCATGCTTACTGTATGCCTTGGACCTTCTTATTGACGATGAAACACAGAAATTGCATCGGAATTAAATACAAAAGGCACAATGCCGACTTAAGGACAAGAAGACTGACTCTTCTTACTGACTTTGCTTTAAACCATTCCTGTGACACTAGTTATAGATTCCGATGCTTCACTTCAGGTTTATTGTATCCCTCTGACCTTCTTATTGGAGATGAAACACAGAAATTGCATCGGAATTAAATAGAAAAGGCACAATGCCGACTTAAGTACAAGAAGACTGACTCTTCTTACTGACTATATTTTGAACCATTCCTGTGACACTAGTTATAGATTCCGATGCTTCAGTCGAGGTTTACTGTATCGGTTGGACCTTCGTATTGACGATGAAACGCAGAAATTGCATCAGAATTAAATAGAAAATGCACAATGATGACTTAAGTACAATAAGACTGACTCTTCTTACTGACTATGTTTTGAACCATTCCTGTGACACTAGTTATAGATCCGATGCTTCACTTCATTTTTACTGTATGCCTTGGACCTTGTTATTGACGATGAAACACAGAAATTGCATCGGAATTAAATACAAAAGGCACAAAGCAGAATTAAGGTCAAGAAGACTGACTCTTCTTACTGTCTATGTTTTGAACCACTCCTGTGACACTAGTTATAGATTCCGATGCTTCACTCCAGGTTTACTGTATCCCTTGGACCTTCTTATTGACGATGAAACACAGAAATTGCATCGGAATTAATTACAAAAGCCACAATGCCGACATAAGGACAAGAAGACTGACTCTTCTTACTGACTATGTTTTGAAGCATTCCTGTGACGCTAGCTATAGATTCCGAAGCTTCTTTTCAGGTTTACTGTATCCCTTGGACCTTCTTTTTGACGATGAAACACAGAAATTGCATCGGAATTAAATAGAAAAGGCACAATGCCGACTTAAGTACAAGAAGACTGACTCTTCTTACTGACTATGCTTTGAACCATTCCATTGACACTAGTTATAGATTCCGATGCTTCACTCCATGTTTACTGTATGCCTTGGACCTTCTTATTGACGATGAAACACAGAAATTGCATCGGGATTAAATACAAAAGGCACAATGCCGACTTAAGGACAAGAAGACTGACTCTTCTTACTGACTTTGCTTTGAACCATTCCTGTGACACTAGTTATAGATTCCGATGCTTCACTTCTGGTTTATTGTATCCCTCTGACCTTCTTATTGGAGATGAAACACAGAAATTGCATCGGGATTAAATACAAAAGGCACAATGCCGACTTAAGGACAAGAAGACTGACTCTTCTTACTGACTATATTTTGAACCATTCCTGTGACACTAGTTATAGATCCGATGCTTCACTTCATTTTTACTGTATGCCTTGGACCTTGTTATTGACGATGAAACACAGAAATTGCATCGGAATTAAATACAAAAGGCACAAAGCAGAATTAAGGTCAAGAAGACTGACTCTTCTTACTGTCTATGCTTTGAACCATTCCTGTGACACTAGTTATAGATTCCGATGCTTCACTTGAGGTTTATTGTATCCCTCTGACCTTCTTATTGACGATGAAACACAGAAATTGCATCGGAATTAAATAGAAAAGGCACAATGTCGACGTAAGTACAAGAAGACTGACTCTTCTTACTGTCTATGTTTTGAACCATTCCTGTGACACTACTTATAGATTCCGATGCTTCACTCCAGGTTTACTGCATCCCTTGGACCTTCTTGTTGACGAAGAAACACAGAAATTGCATCGGAAATAAATACAAAAGGCACAATGCCGACATAAGTAAAAGAAGTCTGACTCTTCTTACTGTCTATGTTTTGAACCATTCCTGTGACACTAGTTATAGATTCCGATGCTACACTCCAGTTTTACTATTTCCCTTGGACCTTCTAATTGACGATGAAACACAGAAATTGCATCGGAATTAAAAAGAAAAGGCACAATGCCGACTTAAATACAAGAAGACTGACTCCTCTTACTGACTATGTCTTGAACCATTCCATTGCCACTAGTTATAGATTCCGATGCTTCACTCCAGGTTTACTGTATCCCTTGGACCTTCTTATTGACGAAGGAACACAGAAATTGCATCGGAATTAAATAGAAAAGGCACAATGCCGACTTAAGTACAAAAACCTGACTCTTCTTACTGACTATGTTTTGAACCATTCCTGTGACACTAGTTCTAGATCCGATACTTCACTTCAGGCTTACTGTATACCTTGGACCTTCTTACTGACGATGAAACACAGAAATTGCATCGGAATTAAATACAAAAGGCACAAAGCAGAATTAAGGTCAAGAAGACTGACTCATCTTACTGTGACACTAGTTATAGATTCCGATGCTTCACTCCAGGTTTACTGTATCCCTTGGACCTTCTTATTGACGATGAAACACAGAAATTGCATCGGAATTAATTACAAAAGCCACAATGCCGACATAAGGACAAGAAGACTGACTCTTCTTACTGACTATGTTTTGAATCATTCCTGTGACACCAGTTATAGATTCCGAAGCTTCACTTCAGGTTTATTGTATCCCTCTGACCTTCTTATTGACGATGAAACACATAAAATGCTACGGAATTAAATACAAAAGGCACAATGTCGACGTAAGTACAAGAAGACTGACTCTTCTTACTGTCTATGTTTTGAACCATTCCTGTGACACTAGTTATAGATTCCGATGCTTCACTCCAGTTTTACTATATCCCTTGGACCTTCTTTTTGACGATGAAACACAGAAATTGCATCGGAATTAAATAGAAAAGGCACAATGCCGACTTAAGTACAAGAAGACTGACTCTTCTTACTGACTATGCTTTGAACCATTCCATTGACACTAGTTATAGATTCCGATGCTTCACTCCATGTTTACTGTATCCCTTGGACCTTCTTATTGACGATGAAACACAGATATTGCATCGGAATTAAATACAAAAGGCACAATGCCGACTTAAGGACAAGAAGACTGACTCTTCTTACTGACTTTGCTTTCAACCATTCCTGTGACACTAGTTATAGATTCCGATGCTTCACTTAAGGTTATTTGATCCCTCTGACCTTCTTATTGACGATGAAACACAGAAATTGCATCGGAATTAAATAAAAAGACACAATGCCGACTTAAGTACAAGAAGACTGACTCTTCTTACTGTCTATGCTTTGAACCATTCCTGTGACACTAGTTATAGTTTCCGATGCTTCACTCCAGGTTTACTGTATCCCTTGGACCTTCTTATTGACGATGAAACACAGATATTGCATCGGAATTATCTACAAAAGGCACAATGCCGACATAAGGACAAGAAGACTGATTCTTCTTACTGACTATGTTTGAAGCATTCCTGTGACACTAGCTATAGATTCCGAAGCTTCTTTTCAGGTTTACTGTATCCCTTGGACCTTCTTATTGACGATGAAACACAGAAATTGCATCGGAATTAAATACAAAAGGTACAATGCCGACTTAAGGACAAGAAGACTGACTCTCTTTACTGACTTTGTTTTGTACCATTCCTGTGACACTAGTTATAGATTCCGATGCTTCACTTCAGGTTTATTGTATCCCTCTGACCTTATTGGCGATGAAACACAGAAATTGCCTCGGAATTAAATACAAAAGGCACAATGCCGAATTAAGGACAAGTAGACTGACACTTCTTACTGACTATGTTTTGAACAATTCCTGTGACACTAGTTATAGATTCCGATGCCTCACTCCAGGTTTACTATATCCCTTGGACCTTCTTATTGACGATGAAACACAGAAATTGCATCGGAATTAAATAAAAAAGGCACAATGCCGACTTAAGTACAAGAAGACTGACTCTTCTTACTGACTATGTTTTGAACCATTCCATTGACACTAGTTATAGATTCCGATGCTTCACTCCATGTTTACTGTATGCCTTGGACCTTCTTATTGACGATGAAACACAGAAATTGCATCGGGATTAAATACAAAAGGCACAATGCCTACTTAAGGACAAGAAGACTGACTCTTCTTACTGACTTTGCTTTGAACCATTCCTGTGACACTAGTTATAGATTCCGATGCTTCACTTCTGGTTTATTGTATCCCTCTGACCTTCTTATTGGAGATGAAACACGGAAATTGCATCGGAATTAAATAGAAAAGGCACAATGCCGACTTAAGTACAAGAAGACTGACTCTTCTTACTGACTATATTTTGAACCATTCCTGTGACACTAGTTATAGATTCCGATGCTTCAGTCGAGGTTTACTGTATCGGTTGGACCTTCGTATTGACGATGAAACGCAGAAATTGCATCAGAATTAAATAGAAAATGCACAATGATGACTTAAGTACAATAAGACTGATTCTTCTTACTGACTATGTTTTGAACCATTCCTGTGACACTAGTTATAGATCCGATGCTTCACTTCATTTTTACTGTATGCCTTGGACCTTGTTATTGACGATGAAACACAGAAATTGCATCGGAATTAAATACAAAAGGCACAAAGCAGAATTAAGGTCAAGAAGACTGACTCTTCTTACTGTCTATGCTTTGAACCATTCCTGTGACACTAGTTATAGATTCCGATGCTTCACTTGAGGTTTATTGTATCCCTCTGACCTTCTTATTGACGATGAAACACAGAAATTGCATCGGAATTAAATAGAAAAGGCACAATGTCGACGTAAGTACAAGAAGACTGACTCTTCTTATTGTCTATGTTTTGAACCATTCCTGTGACACTACTTATAGATTCCGATGCTTCACTCCAGGTTTACTGCATCCCTTGGACCTTCTTGTTGACGAAGAAACACAGAAATTGCATCGGAAATAAATACAAAAGGCACAATGCCGACATAAGTAAAAGAAGTCTGACTCTTCTTACTGTCTATGTTTTGAACCATTCCTGTGACACTAGTTATAGATTCCGATGCTACACTCCAGTTTTACTATTTCCCTTGGACCTTCTAATTGACGATGAAACACAGAAATTGCATCGGAATTAAAAAGAAAAGGCACAATGCCGACTTAAGTACAAGAAGACTGACTCCTCTTACTGACTATGTCTTGAACCATTCCATTGCCACTAGTTATAGATTCCGATGCTTCACTCCAGGTTTACTGTATCCCTTGGACCTTCTTATTGACGAAGGAACACAGAAATTGCATCGGAATTAAATAGAAAAGGCACAATGCCGACTTAAGTACAAAAACCTGACTCTTCTTACTGACTATGTTTTGAACCATTCCTGTGACACTAGTTCTAGATCCGATACTTCACTTCAGGCTTACTGTATACCTTGGACCTTCTTACTGACGATGAAACACAGAAATTGCATCGGAATTAAATACAAAAGGCACAAAGCAGAATTAAGGTCAAGAAGACTGACTCTTCTTACTGTCTATGTTTTGAACCACTCCTGTGACACTAGTTATAGATTCCGATGCTTCACTCCAGGTTTACTGTATCCCTTGGACCTTCTTATTGACGATGAAACACAGAAATTGCATCGGAATTAATTACAAAAGCCACAATGCCGACATAAGGACAAGAAGACTGACTCTTCTTACTGACTATGTTTTGAATCATTCCTGTGACACCAGTTATAGATTCCGAAGCTTCACTTCAGGTTTATTGTATCCCTCTGACCTTCTTATTGACGATGAAACACATAAAATGCTACGGAATTAAATACAAAAGGCACAATGTCGACGTAAGTATAAGAAGACTGACTCTTCTTACTGTCTATGTTTTGAACCATTCCTGTGACACTAGTTATAGATTCCGATGCTTCACTCCAGTTTTACTATATCCCTTGGACCTTCTTTTTGACGATGAAACACAGAAATTGCATCGGAATTAAATAGAAAAGGCACAATGCCGACTTAAGTACAAGAAGACTGACTCTTCTTACTGACTATGCTTTGAACCATTCCATTGACACTAGTTATAGATTCCGATGCTTCACTCCATGTTTACTGTATCCCTTGGACCTTCTTATTGACGATGAAACACAGATATTGCATCGGAATTAAATACAAAAGGCACAATGCCGACATAAGGACAATAAGACTGACTCTTCTTACTGACTTTGCTTTGAACCATTCCTGTGACACTAGTTATAGATTCCGATGCTTCACTTAAGGTTATTTGATCCCTCTGACCTTCTTATTGACGATGAAACACAGAAATTGCATCGGAATTAAATAAAAAGGCACAATGCCGACTTAAGTACAAGAAGACTGACTCTTCTTACTGTCTATGCTTTGAACCATTCCTGTGACACTAGTTATAGTTTCCGATGCTTCACTCCAGGTTTACTGTATCCCTTGGACCTTCTTATTGACGATGAAACACAGATATTGCATCGGAATTATCTACAAAAGGCACAATGCCGACATAAGGACAAGAAGACTGACTCTTCTTACTGACTATGTTTGAAGCATTCCTGTGACACTAGCTATAGATTCCGAAGCTTCTTTTCAGGTTTACTGTATCCCTTGGACCTTCTTATTGACCATGAAACACAGAAATTGCATCGGAATTAAATACAAAAGGTACAATGCCGACTTAAGGACAAGAAGACTGACTCTTTTTACTGACTTTGTTTTGTACCATTCCTGTGACACTAGTTATAGATTCCGATGCTTCACTTCAGGTTTATTGTATCCCTCTGACCTTATTGGCGATGAAACACAGAAATTGCCTCGGAATTAAATACAAAAGGCACAATGCCGAATTAAGGACAAGTAGACTGACTCTTCTTACTGACTATGTTTTGAACAATTCCTGTGACACTAGTTATAGATTCCGATGCTTCACTCCAGGTTTACTATATCCCTTGGACCTTCTTATTGACGATGAAACACAGAAATTGCATCGGAATTAAATAAAAAAGGCACAATGCCGACTTAAGTACAAGAAGACTGACTCTTCTTACTGACTATGTTTTGAACCATTCCATTGACACTAGTTATAGATTCCGATGCTTCACTCCATGTTTACTGTATGCCTTGGACCTTCTTATTGACGATGAAACACAGAAATTGCATCGGAATTAAATACAAAAGGCACAATGCCGACTTAAGGACAAGAAGACTGACTCTTCTTACTGACTTTGCTTTGAACCATTCCTGTGACACTAGTTATAGATTCCGATGCTTCACTTCAGGTTTATTGTATCCCTCTGACCTTCTTATTGGAGATGAAACACAGAAATTGCATCGGAATTAAATAGAAAAGGCACAATGCCGACATAAGTACAAGAAGACTGACTCTTCTTACTGACTATATTTTGAACCATTCCTGTGACACTAGTTATAGATTCCGATGCTTCAGTCGAGGTTTACTGTATCGGTTGGACCTTCGTATTGACGATGAAACGCAGAAATTGCATCAGAATTAAATAGAAAATGCACAATGATGACTTAAGTACAATAAGACTGACTCTTCTTACTGACTATGTTTTGAACCATTCCTGTGACACTAGTTATAGATCCGATGCTTCACTTCATTTTTACTGTATGCCTCGGACCTTGATATTGACGATGAAACACAGAAATTGCATCGGAATTAAATACAAAAGGCACAAAGCAGAATTAAGGTCAAGAAGACTGACTCTTCTTACTGTCTATGCTTTGAACCATTCCTGTGACACTAGTTATAGATTCCGATGCTTCACTTCAGGCTTATTGTATCCCTCTGACCTTCTTATTGACGATGAAACACAGAAATTGCATCGGAATTAAATAGAAAAGGCACAATGTCGACGTAAGTACAAGAAGACTGACTCTTCTTACTGTCTATGTTTTGAACCATTCCTGTGACACTACTTATAGATTCCGATGCTTCACTCCAGGTTTACTGCATCCCTTGGACCTTCTTGTTGACGAAGAAACACAGAAATTGCATCGGAAATAAATACAAAAGGCACAATGCCGACATAAGTAAAGGAAGTCTGACTCTTCTTACTGTCTATGTTTTGAACCATTCCTGTGACACTAGTTATAGATTCCGATGCTACACTCCAGTTTTACTATTTCCCTTGGACCTTCTAATTGACGATGAAACACAGAAATTGCATCGGAATTAAAAAGAAAAGGCACAATGCCGACTTAAGTACAAGAAGACTGACTCCTCTTACTGACTATGTCTTGAACCATTCCATTGCCACTAGTTATAGATTCCGATGCTTCACTCCAGGTTTACTGTATCCCTTGGACCTTCTTATTGACGATGAAACACAGAAATTGCATCGGAATTAAATAGAAAAGGCACAATGCCGACTTAAGTACAAAAACCTGACTCTTCTTACTGACTATGTTTTGAACCATTCCTGTGACACTAGTTCTAGATCCGATACTTCACTTCAGGCTTACTGTATACCTTGGACCTTCTTACTGACGATGAAACACAGAAATTGCATCGGAATTAAATACAAAAGGCACAAAGCAGAATTAAGGCCAAGAAGACTGACTCTTCTTACTGTCTATGTTTTGAACCACTCCTGTGACACTAGTTATAGATTCCGATGCTTCACTCCAGGTTTACTGTATCCCTTGGACCTTCTTATTGACGATGAAACACAGAAATTCCATCGGAATTAATTACAAAAGCCACAATGCCGACATAAGGACAAGAAGACTGACTCTTCTTACTGACTATGTTTTGAAGCATTCCTGTGACACCAGTTATAGATTCCGAAGCTTCACTTCAGGTTTATTGTATCCCTCTGACCTTCTTATTGACGATGAAACACAGAAAATGCTACGGAATTAAATACAAAAGGCACAATGTCGACGTAAGTACAAGAAGACTGACTCTTCTTACTGTCTATGTTTTGAACCATTCCTGTGACACTAGTTATAGATTCCGATGCTTCACTCCAGTTTTACTATATCCCTTGGACCTTCTTTTTGACGATGAAACACAGAAATTGCATCGGAATTAAATAGAAAAGGCACAATGCCGACTTAAGTACAAGAAGACTGACTCTTCTTACTGACTATGCTTTGAACCATTCCATTGACACTAGTTATAGATTCCGATGCTTCACTCCATGTTTACTGTATCCCTTGGACCTTCTTATTGACGATGAAACACAGATATTGCATCGGAATTAAATACAAAAGGCACAATGCCGACTTAAGGACAAGAAGACTGACTCTTCTTACTGACTTTGCTTTGAACCATTCCTGTGACACTAGTTATAGATTCCGATGCTTCACTTAAGGTTATTTGATCCCTCTGACCTTCTTATTGACGATGAAACACAGAAATTGCATCGGAATTAAATAAAAAGGCACAATGCCGACTTAAGTACAAGAAGACTGACTCTTCTTACTGTCTATGCTTTGAACCATTCCTGTGACACTAGTTATAGTTTCCGATGCTTCACTCCAGGTTTACTGTATCCCTTGGACCTTCTTATTGACGATGAAACACAGATATTGCATCGGAATTAATTACAAAAGGCACAATGCCGACATAAGGACAAGAAGACTGACTCTTCTTACTGACTATGTTTTGAAGCATTCCTGTGACACTAGCTATAGATTCCGAAGCTTCTTTTCAGGTTTACTGTATCCCTTGGACCTTCTTATTGACGATGAAACACAGAAATTGCATCGGAATTAAATACAAAAGGTACAATGCCGACTTAAGGACAAGAAGACTGACTCTTTTTGCTGACTTTGTTTTGTACCATTCCTGTAACACTAGTTATAGATTCCGATGCTTCACTTCAGGTTTATTGTATCCCTCTGACCTTATTGGCGATGAAACACAGAAATTGCCTCGGAATTAAATACAAAAGGCACAATGCCGAATTAAGGACAAGTAGACTGACTCTTCTTACTGACTATGTTTTGAACAATTCCTGTGACACTAGTTATAGATTCCGATGCTTCACTCCAGGTTTACTATATCCCTTGGACCTTCTTATTGACGATGAAACACAGAAATTGCATCGGAATTAAATAGAAAAAGCACAATGCCGACTTAAGTACAAGAAGACTGACTCTTCTTACTGACTATCTTTTGTACCATTCCATTGACACTAGTTATAGATTCCGATGCTTCACTCCATGTTTACTGTATGCCTTGGACCTTCTTATTGACGATGGAACACAGAAATTGCATCGGAATTAAATACAAAAGGCACAATGCCGAATTAAGGACAAGTAGACCGACTCTTCTTACTGACTTTGCTTTGGACCATTCCTGTG
Organism: Schistocerca piceifrons; assembly: GCF_021461385.2. Lineage (NCBI taxonomy): Eukaryota > Metazoa > Arthropoda > Insecta > Orthoptera > Acrididae > Schistocerca > Schistocerca piceifrons. Next base: position 786,290 of record NW_025728007.1, on the reverse strand, counting down.
ACACTAGTTATAGATTCCGATGCTTCACTTCAGGTTTAGTGTATCCCTCTGACCTTCTTATTGGAGATGAAACACAGAAATTGCATCGGAATTAAATAGAAAAGGCACAATGCCGACTTAAGTACAAGAAGACTGACTCTTCTTACTGACTATATTTTGAACCATTCCTGTGACACTAGTTATAGATTCCGATGCTTCAGTCGAGGTTTACTGTATCGGTTGGACCTTCGTATTGACGATGAAACGCAGAAATTGCATCAGAATTAAATAGAAAATGCACAATGATGACTTAAGTACAATAAGACTGACTCTTCTTACTGACTATGTTTTGAACCATTCCTGTGACACTAGTTATAGATTCCGATGCTTCACTTCAGGTTTATTGTATCCCTCTGACCTTCTAATTGACGACGAAACACAGAAATTGCATCGGAATTAAAAAGAAAAGGCACAATGCCGACTTAAGTACAAGAAGACTGACTCCTCTTACTGACTATGTCTTGAACCATTCCATTGCCACTAGTTATAGATTCCGATGCTTCACTTCAGGTTTAGTGTATCCCTCTGACCTTCTTATTGGAGATGAAACACAGAAACTGCATCGGAATTAAATAGAAAAGGCACAATGCCGACTTAAGTACAAGAAGACTGACTCTTCTTACTGACTATATTTTGAACCATTCCTGTGACACTAGTTATAGATTCCGATGCTTCACTCCAGGTTTACTGTATCCCTTGGACCTTCTTATTGACGATGAAACACGGAAATTGCATCGGAATTAATTACAAAAGGCACAATGCCGACATAAGGACAAGAAGACTGACTCTTCTTACTGACAATGTTTGAAGCATTCCTGTGCCACTAGCTATAGATTCCGAAGCTTCACTTCAGGTTTACTGTATCCCTTGGACCATCATATTGACGAAGAAACACAGAAATTGCATTGGAATTAAATTCAAAAGGCACAATGCCGACTTAGGGACAAGAAGACTGACTCTTCTTACTGACTTTGTTTTGAACCATTCCTGTGACACTAGTTATAGATTCCGATGCTTCACTTCAGGTTTATTGTATCCCTCTGACCTTCTTATTGACGATGAAACACAGAAACTGCATCGGAATTAAATAGAAAAGGCACAATGCCGACTTAAGTACAAGAAGACTGACTCTTCTTACTGACTATGCTTTGAACCATTCCATTGACACTAGTTATAGATTCCGATGCTTCACTCCATGTTTACTGTATCCCTTGGACCTTCTTATTGACGATGAAACACAGATATTGCATCGGAATTAAATACAAAAGGCACAATGCCGACTTAAGGACAAGAAGACTGACTCTTCTTACTGACTTTGCTTTGAACCATTCCTGTGACACTAGTTATAGATTCCGATGCTTCACTTCAGGTTTATTGTATCCCTCTGACCTTCTTATTGACGATGAAACACAGAAATTGCATCGGAATTAAATAAAAAGGCACAATGCCGACTTAAGGACAAGAAGACTGACTCTTTTTACTGACTTTGTTTTGTACCATTCCTGTGACACTAGTTATAGATTCCGATGCTTCACTTCAGGTTTATTGTATCCCTCTGACCTTCTTATTGACGATGAAACACAGAAATTGCATCGGAATTAAATAGAAAAGGCACAATGTCGACGTAAGTACAAGAAGACTGACTCATCTTACTGTCTATGTTTTGAACCATTCCTGTGACACTACTTATAGATTCCGATGCTTCACTCCAGGTTTACTGCATCCCGTGGACCTTCTAATTGACGATGAACTACAGAAATTGCATCGGAATTAAATACAAAATTCACAATGCCGACTTAAGTACAAGAAGACTAACTCTTCTTACTGACTATGTTTTGAACCATTCCTGTGACACTAGTTATGGATTCCGATGCTTCACTTCAGGATTACTGTATCCCTCTGACCATCTTATTGACGATGAAACACAGAAATCGCATCAGAATTAAATAGAAAAGGCACAATGCCGACTTAAGTACAAGAAGACTGACTCTTCTTACTGTCTATGTTTTGAACCATCCCTGTGACACTAGTTATAGATTCCGATGCTACACTCCAGTTTTACTATATCCCTTGGACCTTCTAATTGAAGATGAAACACAGAAATTGCATCGGAATTAAAAAGAAAAGGCACAATGCCGACTTAAGTACAAGAAGACTGACTCCTCTTACTGACTATGTATTGAACCATTCCATTGCCACTAGTTATAGATTCCGATGCTTCACTCGAGGTTTACTGTATCCCTTGGACCTTCTTATTGACGATGAAACACAGAAATTGCATCGGAATTAAATAGAAAAGGCACAATGCCGACTTAAGTACAAAAACCTGACACTTCCTACTGACTATGTTTTGAACCCTTCCTGTGACACTAGTTATAGATCCGATGCTTCACTTCAGGCTTACTGTATACCTTTGACCTTCTTACTGACGATGAAACACAGAAATTGCATCGGAATTAAATACAAAAGGCACAAAGCAGAATTCAGGTCAAGAAGACTGACTCTTCTTACTGTCTATGTTTTGAACCACTCCTGTGACACTAGTTATAGATTCCGATGCTTCACTCCAGGTTTACTGTATCCCTTGGACCTTCTTATTGACGATGAGACACAGAAATTGCATCGGAATTAATTACAAAAGCCACAATGCCGACATAAGGACAAGAAGACTGACTCTTCTTACTGACTATGTTTTGAAGCATTCCTGTGACACCAGTTATAGATTCCGAACCTTCACTTCAGGTTTATTGTATCCCTCTGACCTTCTTATTGACGATGAAACACAGAAAATGCATCGGGATTAAATAGAAAAGGCACAATGTCGACGTAAGTACAAGAAGACTGACTCTTCTTACTGTCTATGTTTTGGACCATTCCTGTGACACTAGTTATAGATTCCGATGCTTCACTCCAGTTTAACTATATCCCTTGGACCTTCTTTTTGACGATGAAACACAGAAATTGCATCGGAATTAAATAGAAAAGGCACAATGCCGACGTAAGTACAAGAAGACTGACTCTTCTTACTGACTATGTTTTGAACCATTCCATTGACACTAGTTATAGATTCCGATGCTTCACTCCATGTTTACTGTATCCCTTGGACCTTCTTATTGACGATGAAACACAGAAATCGCATCGGAATTAAATACAAAAGGTACAATGCCGACTTAAGGACAAGAAGACTGACTCTTTTTACTGACTTTGTTTTGTACCATTCCTGTGACACTAGTTATAGATTCCGGTGCTTCACTTCAGGTTTATTGTATCCCTCTGACCTTCTTATTGGCGATGAAACACAGAAATTGCCACGGAATTAAATACTAAAGGCACAATGCCGACTTAAGTACAAGAAGACTGACTCTTCTTACTGACTATGTTTTGAACCATTCCTGTGACACTAGTTATAGATTCCGATGCTTCACTCCAGGTTTACTATATACCTTGGACCTTCTTATTGACGATGAGACACAGAAATTGCACCGGAATTATATAGAGAAGGGACAATGCCGACTTAAGTACAAGAAGACTGACTCTTCTTACTGATTATGTTTTGAACCATTCCATTGACACTAGTTATAGATTCTGATGCTTCACTCCATGTTTACTGTATCCCTTGGACCTTCTTATTGACGATGAAACACAGAAATTGCATCGGAATTAAATACAAAAGGCACAATGCCGACTTAAGGACAAGAAGACTGACTTCTTACTGACTTTGCTTTGAACCATTCCTGTGACACTAGTTATAGATTCCGATGCTTCACTTCAGGTTTATTGTATCCTTCTGACCTTCTTATTGGCGATGAAACACAGAAATTGCATCGGAATTAAATAGAAAAGGCACAATGCCGACTTAAGTATAAGAAGACTGACTCTTCTTACTGACTATATTTTGAACCATTCCTGTGACACTAGTTATAGATTCCGATGCTTCAGTCGAGGTTTACTGTATCGGTTGGACCTTCATATTGACGATGAAACGCAGAAATTGCATCAGAATTAAATAGAAAATGCACAATGATGACTTAAGTACAATAAGACTGACTCTTCTTACTGACTATGTTTTGAACCATTCCTGTGACACTAGTTATAGATCCGATGCTTCACTTCATTTTTACTGTATACCTTGGACCTTCTTATTGACGATGAAACACAGAAATTGCATCGGAATTAAATGCAAAAGGCACAAAGCAGAATTCAGGTCAAGAAGACTGACTCTTCTTACTGTCTATGCTTTGAACCATTCCTGTGACACTAATTATAGATTGCGATGCATCACTCCAGGTTTACTGTATCCCTTGGACCTTCTTATTGACGATGAAACACAGAAATTGCATCGGAATTAATTACAAAAGGCACAACGCCGACATAAGGACAAGAAGACTGACTCTTCTTACTGACTATGTTTTGAAGCATTCCTGTGACACTAGCTATAGATTCCGAAGTTTCACTTCAGGTTTACTGTATCCCTTGGACCATCATATTGACGAAGAAACACAGAAATTGCATTGGAATTAAATAGAAAAGGCACAGTGTTGACGTAAGTACAAGAAGACTGACTCTCCTTACTGACTATGTTTTAAACCATTCCATTGACACTAGTTACAGATTCCGATGCTTCACTCCAGGTTTACTGTATCCCTTGGACCTTCTTATTGACGATGAAACACAGGAATTGCATCGGAATTAAATACAAAACGCACAATGCCGACTTAAGGACAAGTAGCTGACTCTTCTTACTGACTTTTCTTTGAACCATTCCTGTGACACTAGTTATAGATTCCGATGCTTCACTTCAGGTTTATTGTATCCCTCTGACCTTCTTATTGACGATGAAACACAGAAATTGCATCGGAATTAAATAGAAAAGGCACAATGGCGACTTAAGTACAAGAAGACTGACTCTTCTTACTGACTATGTTTTGAACCATTCCTGTGACACTAGTTATAGATTCCGATGCTTCACTCCAGGTTTACTGCATCCCTTGGACCTTCTTATTGACGAAGACCTACAGAAATTGCATCGGAATTAAATACAGAAGGCACAATGCCGACTTAAGTACAAGAAGACTAACTCTTCTTGCTGACTATGTTTTGAACCATTCCTGTGACACTAGTTATGGATTCCGATGCATCACTTCAGGTTTACTGTATCCCTCTGACCTTATTGACGATGAAACACAGAAATCGCATCAGAATTAAATAGAAAAGGCACAATGCCGACTTAAGTACAAGAAGACTGACTCTTCTTACTGTCTATGATTTGAACCATCCCTGTGACACTAGTTATAGATTCCGATGCTTCACTCCAAGTTTACTGTATCCCTTGGTCCTTCTTATTGACGATGAAACACAGAAATTGCATCGGAATTAATTACAAAAGGCACAATGCCGACATAAGGACAAGAAGACTGACTCTTCTTACCGACTATGCTTTGAAGCATTCCTGTGACACTAGCTATAGATTCCGAAGCTTCACTTCAGGTTTACTGTATCCCTTGGACCTTCTTATTGACGATGAAACACAGAAATTGCATCGGAATTAAATACAAAAGGTAATATGCCGACTTAAGGACAAGAAGACTGACTCTTTTTACTGACTTTGTTTTGTACCATTCCTGTGACACTAGTTATAGATTCCGATTCTTCACTTCAGGTTTATTGTATCCCTCTGACCTTCTTATTGGCGACGAAACACAGAAATTGCCTCGGAATTAAATACAAAAGGCACAATGCCGACTTAAGTACAAGAAGACTGACTCTTCTTACTGACTATGTTTTGAACAATTCCTGTGACACTAGTTATAGATTCCGATGCTTCACTCCAGGTTTACTACATCCCCTGGACCTTCTTATTGACGATGAAACACAGAAATTGCATCGGAATTAAATTGAAAAGGCACGATGCCGACTTCAGTACAAGAATACTGACTCTTCTTACTGACTATGTTTTGAACCATTCCATTGACACTAGTTATAGATTCCGATGCTTCACTCCATGTTTACTGTATCCCTTGGACCTTCTTATTGACGATGAAACACAGAAATTGCATCGGAATTAAATACAAAAGGCACAATGCCGACTTAAGGACAAGAGGACTGACTCTTCTTACTGACTTTGCTTTGAACCATTCCTGTGACACTAGTTACAGATTCCGATGCTTCACTTCAGGTTTATTGTATCCCTCTGACCTTCTAATTGGCGATGAAACACAGAAACTGCATCGGAATAAAATAGAAAAGGCACAATGCCGACTTAAGTACAAGAAGACTGACTCTTCTTACTGACTATATTTTGAACCATTCCTGTGACACTAGTTATAGATCCGATGCTTCACTTCATTTTTACTTTATACCTTGGACCTTCTTATTGACGATGAAACACAGAAATTGCATAGGAATTAAATACAAAAGGCACAAAGCAGAATTAAGGTCAAGAAGACTGACTCTTCTTACTGTCTATGCTTTGAACCATTCCTGTGACACTAGTTATAGATTCCGATGCTTCACTCCAGGTTTACTGTATCCCTTGGACCTTCTTATTGACGATGAAACACAGAAATTGCATCGGAATTAATTACAAAAGGCACAATGCCGACATAAGGACAAGAAGACTGACTCTTCTTACTGACTATGTTTTGAAGCATTCCTGTGCCACTAGCTATAGATTCCGAAGCCTCACTTCAGGTTTACTGTATCATTTGGACCTTCATATTGACGAAGAAATTGCATTGGAATTAAATAGAAAAGGCACAATGTCGACGTAAGTACAAGAAGACTGACTCTTCTTACTGTCTATGCTTTCAACCATTCCTGTGACACTACTTATAGATTCCGATGCTTCACTCCAGGTTTACTATATCCCTTGGACCTTCTTATTGACGATGAAACACAGGAATTGCATCGGAATTAAATACAAAACGCACAATGCCCACTTAAGGACAAGAAGCTGAATCTACTTACTGACTTTTCTTTGAACCATTCCTGTGACACTAGTTATAGATTCCGATGCTTCACTTCAGGTTTATTGTATCCCTCTGACCTTCTTATTGACGATGAAACACAGAAATTGCATCGGAATTAAATAGAAAATGCACAGTGCCGACTTAAGTACAAGAGGACTGACTCTTCTTACTGACTATGTTTTGAACCATTCCTGTGACGCTAGTTATAGATTCCGATGCTACACTCCAGGTTTACTGCATCCCTTGGACCTTCTTATTGACGAAGAACTACAGAAATTGCATCGGAATTAAATACAAAAGGCACAATGCCGACTTAAGTACAGGAAGACTAACTCTTCTTGCTGACTATGTTTTGAACCATTCCTGTGACACTGGTTATGGATTCCGATGCATCACTTCAGGTTTACTGTATCCCTCTGACCTTCTTATTGACAATGAAACACAGAAATCGCATCAGAATTAAATAGAAAAGGCACAATGCCGACTTAAGTACAAGAAGACTGACTCTTCCTACTGTCTATGATTTGAACCATCCCTGTGACACTAGTTATAGATTCCGATGCTTCACTCCAAGTTTACTGTATCCCTTGGTCCTTCTTACTGACGATGAAACACAGAAATTGCATCGGAATTAATTACAAAAGGCACAATGCCGACATAAGGACAAGAAGACTGACTCCTCTTACTGACTATGCTTTGAAGCATTCCTGTGACACTAGCTATAGATTCCGAAGCTTCACTTCAGGTTTACTGTATCCCTTGGACCTTCTTATTGACGATGAAACACAGAAATTGCATCGGAATTAAATACAAAAGGTACAATGCCGACTTAAGGACAAGAAGACTGACTCTTTTTACTGACTTTGTTTTGTACCATTCCTGTGACACTAGTTATAGAGTCCGATTCTTCACTTCAGGTTTATTGTATCCCTCTGACCTTCTTATTGGCGATGTAACACAGAAATTGCCACGGAATTAAATACAAAAGGCACAATGCCGACTTAAGTACAAGAAGACTGACTCTTCTTACTGACTATGTTTTGAACAATTCCTGTGACACTAGTTATAGATTCCGATGCTTCACTCCAGGTTTACTATATCCCTTGGACCTCCTTATTGACGATGAAACACAGATATTGCATCGGAATTAAATAGAAAAGGCACAATGCCGACTTAAGTACAAGAAGACTGACTCTTCTTACTGACTATGTTTTGAAGCATTCCATTGACACTAGTTATAGATTCCGATGCTTCACTCCATGTTTACTGTATCCCTTGGACCTTCTTATTGACGATGAAACACTGAAATTGCATCGGAATTAAATACAAAAGGCACAATGCCGACTTAAGGTCAAGAAGACTGACTCTTCTTACTGACTTTGCTTTGAACCATTCCTGTGACACTAGTTACAGATTCCGATGCTTCACTTCAGGTATATTGTATCCCTCTGACCTTCTTATTGGCGATGAAACACAGAAATTGCATCGGAATTAAATACAAAAGGCACAATGCCGACTTAAGTACAAGAAGACTGACTCTTCTTACTGAATATATTTTGAACCATTCCTGTGACACTAGTTATAGATCCGATGCTTCACTTCATTTTTACTTTATACCTTGGACCTTCTTATTGACGATGAAACACAGAAATTGCATCGGAATTAAATACAAAAGGCACAAAGCAGAATTAAGGTCAAGAAGACTGACTCTCCTTACTGTTTACGCTTTGAACCATTCCTGTGACACTAGTTATAGATTCCGATGCTTCACTCCAGGTTTACTGTATCCCTTGGACCTTCTTATTGACGATGAAACACAGAAATTGCATCGGAATTAATTACATAAGGCACAATGCCGACATAAGGACAAGAAGACTGACTCTTCTTACTGACTATGTTTTGAAGCAATCCTGTGCCACTAGCTATACATTCCGAAGCTTCACTTCAGGTTTACTGTATCCCTTGGACCATCATATTGACGAACAAACACAGAAATTGCATTGGAATTAAATTCAAAAGGCACAATGCCGACTTAAGGACAAGAAGACTGACTCTTCTTACTGACTTTGTTTTGAACCATTCCTGTGACACTAGTTATAGATTCCGATGCTTCACTTCAGGTTTATTGTATCCCTCTGACCTTCTTATTGACGATGAAACACAGAAATTGCATCGGAATTAAATAGAAAAGGCACAATGTCGACGTAAGTACAAGAAGACTGACTCTTCTTACTGTGTATGATTTGAACCATACCTGTGACACTAGTTATAGATTCCGATGCTTCACTCCAGGTTTACTGCATCCCTTGGACCTTCGTATTGACGATGAACTACAGAAATTGCATCGGAATTAAATACAAAAGGCACAATGCCGACTTAAGTACAAGAAGACTAACTCTTCTTACTGACTATGTTGTGAACCATTCCTGTGACACTAGTTATGGATTCCGATGCTTCACTTCAGGTTTACTGTATCGCTCTGACCTTCTTATAGACGATGAGACACAGAAATCGCATCAGAATTAAATAGAAAAGGCACAATGCCGACTTAAGTACAAGAAGACTGACTCTCCTTACTGTCTATGTTTTGAACCATCCCTGTGACACTAGTTATAGATTCCGATGCTACACTCCAGTTTTACTGTATCCCTTGGACCTTCTAATTGAAGATGAAACACAGTAATTGCATCGGAATTAAAAAGAAACGGCACAATGCCGACTTAAGTACAAGCAGACTGACTCCTCTTACTGACTATGTCTTGAACCATTCCATTGCCACTAGTTATAGATTCCGATGCTTCACTCCAGGTTTACTGTATCCCTTGGACATTCTTATTGACGATGAAACACAGAAATTGCATCGGAATTAAGTAGAAGAGGCACAATGCCGACTTAAGTACAAAAACCTAACTCTTCTTACTGACTATGTTTTGAACCATTCCTGTGACACTAGTTATAGATCCGATGCTTCACTTCAGGCTTACTGTATACCTTGGACCTTCTTACGACGATGAAACACAGAAATTGCATCGGAATTAAATACAAAAGACACAAAGCAGAATTAAGTTCAAGAAGACTGACTCTTCTTACTGTCTATGTTTTGAACCACTCCTGTGACACTAGTAATAGATTCCGATGCTTCACTCCAGGTTTACAGTATCCCTTGGCCTTCTTATTGACGATGAAACACAGATATTGCATCGGAATTAATTACAAAAGCCACAATGCCGACATAAGGACAAGAAGACTGACTCTTCTTACTGACTATGTTTTGAAGCATTCCTGTGGCACCAGTTATAGATTCCGAAGCTTCACTTCAGGTTTACTGTATCCCTTGGACCTTCTTATTGACGATGAAACACAGAAATTGCATCGGAATTAATTACAAAAGCCACAATGCCGACATAAGGACAAGAAGACTGACTCTTCTTACTGACTATGTTTTGAAGCATTCCTGTGACACCAGTTATAGATTCCGAAGCTTCACTTCAGGTTTATTGTATCCCTCTGACCTTCTTATTGACGATGAAACACAGAAAATGCATCGGAATTAAATAGAAAAGGCACAATGTCGACGTAAGTACAAGATGACTGACTCTTCTTACTGTCTATGTTTTGAACCATTCCTGTGACACTAGTTATAGATTCCGATGCTTCACTCCAGTTTTACTATATCCCTCTGACCTTCTTTTTGACGATGAAACACAGAAATTGCATCGGAATTAAATAGAAAAGGCACAATGCCTACTTAAGTACAAGAAGACTGACTCTTCTTACTGTCTATGATTTGAACCATCCCTGTGACACTAGTTATAGATTCCGATGCTTCACTCCAAGTTTACTGTATCCCTTGGTCCTTCTTATTGACGATGATACACAGAAATTGCATCGGAATTAATTACAAAATGCACAATGCCGACATAAGGACAAGAAGACTGACTCTTCTTACTGACTATGCTTTAATGCATTCCTGTGACACTAGCTATAGATTCCGAAGCTTCACTTCAGGTTTACTGTATCCCTTGGACCTTCTTATTGACGATGAAACACAGAAATTGCATCGGAATTAAATACAAAAGGTACAATGCCGACTTAAGGACAAGAAGACTGACTCTTTTTACTGACTTTGTTTTGTACCATTCCTGTGACACTAGTTACAGATTCCGATGCTTCACTTCAGGTTTATTGTATCCCTCTGACCTTCTTATTGACGATGAAACACAGAAAATGCATCGGAATTAAATAGAAAAGGCACAATGTCGACGTAAGTACAAGAAGACTGACTCTTCGTACTGTCTATGTTTTGAACATTTCCTGTGACACTAGTTATAGATTCCGATGCTTCACTCCAGGTTTACTATATCCCTTGGACCTTCTTATTGACGATGAAACACAGAAATTGCATCGGAATTAAATAGAAAAGGCACAATGCCGACTTAAGTACAAGAAGACTGACTCTTCTTACTGACTATGTTTTGAAGCATTCCATTGACACTAGTTATAGATTCCGATGCTTCACTCCATGTTTACTGTATCCCTTGGACCTTCTTATTGACGATGAAACACAGAAATTGCATCGGAATTAAATACAAAAGGCACAATGCCGACTTAAGGTCAAGAAGACTGACTCTTCTTACTGACTTTGTTTTGAACCATTCCTGTGACACTAGTTACAGATTCCGATGCTTCACTTCAGGTTTATTGTATCCCTCTGACCTTCTTATTGGCGATGAAACACAGAAATTGCATCGGAATTAAATAGAAAAGGCACAATGCCGACTTAAGTACAAGAAGACTGACTCTTCTTACTGACTATATTTTGAACCATTCCTGTGACACTAGTTATAGATCCGATGCTTCACTTCATTTTTACTTTATACCTTGGACCTTCTTATTGACGATGAAACACAGAAATTGCATCGGAATTAAATACAAAAGGCACAATGCAGAATTAAGGTCAAGAAGACTGACTCTCCTTACTGTCTATGCTTTGAACCATTCCTGTGACACTAGTTATAGATTCCGATGCTTCACTCCAGGTTTACTGTATCCCTTGGACCTTCTTATTGACGATGAAACACAGAAATTGCATCGGAATTAATTACAAAAGGCACAATGCCGACATAAGTACAAGAAGACTGACTCTTCTTACTGACTATGTTTTGAAGCATTCCTGTGCCACTAGCTATACATTCCGAAGCTTCACTTCAGGTTTACTGTATCCCTTGGACCATCATATTTACGAAGAAACACAGAAATTGCATTGGAATTAAATTCAAAAGGCACAATGCCGACTTAAGGACAAGAAGACTGACTCTTCTTACTGACTTTGTCTTGAACCATTCCATTGCCACTAGTTATAGATTCCGATGCTTCACTCAAGGTTTACTGTATCCCTTGGACATTCTTATTGACGATGAAACACTGAAATTGCATCGGAATTAAGTAGAAAAGGCACAATGCCGACTTAAGTACAAAAACCTAACTCTTCTTACTGACTATGTTTTGAACCATTCCTGTGACACTAGTTATAGATCCGATGCTTCACTTCAGGCTTACTGTATACCTTGGACCTTCTTACTGACGATGAAACACAGAAATTGCATCGGAATTAAATACAAAAGGCACAAAGCAGAATTAAGTTCAAGAAGACTGACTCTTCTTACTGTCTATGTTTTGAACCACTCCTGTGACACTAGTTATAGATTCCGATGCTTCACTCCAGGTTTACTGTATCCCTTGGACCTTCTTATTGACGATGAAACACAGAAATTGAATCGGAATTAATTACAAAAGCCACAATGCCGACATAAGGACAAGAAGACTGACTCTTCTTACTGACTATGTTTTGAAGCATTCCTGTGACACCAGTTATAGATTCCGAAGCTTCACTTCAGGTTTATTGTATCCCTCTGACCTTCTTATTGACGATGAAACACAGAAAATGCATCGGAATTAAATAGAAAAGGCACAATGTCGACGTAAGTACAAGAAGACTGACTCTTCTTACTGTCTATGTTTTGAACCATTCCTGTGACACTAGTTATAGTTTCCGATGCTTCACTCCAGTTTTACTATATCCCTCTGACCTTCTTTTTGACGATGAAACACAGAAATTGCATCGGAATTAAATAGAAAAGGCACAATGCCGACTTAAGTACAAGAAGACTGACTCTTCTTACTGACTATGTTTTGAACCATTCCATTGACACTAGTTATAGATTCCGATGCTTCACTCCATGTTTACTGTATCCCTTGGACCTTCTTATTGACGATGAAACACAGAAATTGCATCGGAATTAAATACAAAAGGCACAATGCCGACTTAAGTACAGGAAGACTGACTCTTCTTACTGACTTTGCTTTGAACCATTCCTGTGACACTAGTTATAGATTCCGATGCTTCACTTCAGGTTTATTGTATCCCTCTGACCTTCTTATTGGCGATGAAACACAGAAATTTCATCGGAATTAAATAGAAAAGGCACAATGCCGACTTAAGTACAAGAAGACTGACTCTTCTTACTGACTATATTTTGAACCATTCCTGTGACACTAGTTATAGATTCCGATGCTTCAGTCGAGGTTTACTGTATCGGTTGGACCTTCATATTGACGATGAAACGCAGAAATTGCATCAGAATTAAATAGAAAATGCACAATGATTACTTAAGTACAATAAGACTGACTCTTCTTACTGACTATGTTTTGAACCATTCCTGTGACACTAGTTACAGATCCGATGCTTCACTTCATTTTTACTGTATACCTTGGACCTTCTTATTGACGATGAAACACAGAAATTGCATCAGAATTAAATACAAAAGGCACAAAGCAGAATTAAGGTCAAGAAGACTGACTCTTCTTACTGTCTATGCTTTGAACCATTCCTGTGACACTAGTTATAGATTCCGATGCTTCACTCCAGGTTTACTGTATCCCTTGGACCTTCTTATTGACGATGAACTACAGAAATTGCATCGGAATTAAATACAAAAGGCACAATGCCGACTTAAGTACAAGAAGACTGACTCTTCTTACTGACTATGCTTTGAACCATTCCTGTGACACTAGTTATAAATTCCGATGCTTCACTTCAGGTTTACTGTATCCCTTGGACCTTCTTATTGACGATGAAACACAGAAATTGCATCGGAATTAAATACAAAAGGCACAATGCCGACTTAAGTACAAGAAGACTAACTCTTCTTACTGACTATGTTTTGAAAAATTCCTGTGACACTAGTTATAAATTCCGATGCTTCACTTCAGGTTTACTGTATCCCTCTGACCTTCTTATTGACGATGAAACACAGAAATTGCATCAGAATTAAATAGAAAAGGCACAATGCCGACTTAAGTACAAGAAGGCTGACTCTTCTTACTGTCTATGTTTTGAACCATCCCTCTGACACTAGTTATAGATTCCGATGCTTCACTCCAAGTTTACTGTATCCCTTGGTCCTTCTTATTGACGATGAAACACAGAAATTGCATTGGAATTAAATTCAAAAGGCACAATGCCGACTTAAGTACAAGAAGACTGACTCTTCTTACTGACTATGCTTTGAACCATTCCTGTGGCACTAGTTATAAATTCCGATGCTTCACTTCAGGTTTACTGTATCCCTTGGACCTTCTTATTGACGATGAAACAAAGAAATTGCATCGGAATTAAATACAAAATGCACAAGGCAGAATTAAGTACAACAAGTCTGACTCTACTTACTGTCTATGTTTTGAACCATTCCTGTGACACTAGTTATAGATTCTGATGCTTCCCTCCAGGTTTACTGTAACCCTTGGAACTTCTTATTGACGATGAAACACAGAAATTGCACCGGAATTAAATAGAAAAGGCACAATGCCGACTTAAGGACAAGAAGACTGAGTCTTCTTAATGACCTTGTTTTGAACCGTTCCTGTGACACTAGTTATAGTTTCCGATGCTCCAGTTCAGGATTACTGTATCCCTCTGACCTTCTTATTGACGATGAAACACAGAAATTGCATCGGAATTAAATAGAAAAGGCACAATGCCGACTTAAGTCCAACAAGGCTGCCTCTTCTTACTGTCTATGTTTTGAACCATCCCTGTGACACTAGTTATAGATTCCGATGCTTCACTCCAGGTTTACTGTATCCCTTAGTCCTTCTTATCGACGATGAAACACAGCAATTGCATCGGAATTAAATACAAAATGCACAATGCCGACTAAAGTACAAGAAGACTGACTCTCCTTACTGACTATGTTTTGAACCCTTCCTGTGACACTAGTTATAAATTACGATGCTTCACTTCAGGTTTACTGTATCCCTTGCACCTTCTTATTGACGATGAAACACAGAAATTGCATCGGAATTAATTACAAAAGGCACAATGCCGACTTAAGTACAAGAAGACTGACTATTCTTACTGACTATATTTTGAACCATTCCTGTGACACTAGTTATAGATTCCGATGCTTCAGTCGATGTTTACTGTATCGGTTGGACCTTCATATTGACGATGAAACACAGAAATAGCACCGGAATTAAATAGAAAAGGCACAATGTCGACGTAAGTACAAGAAGTCTGACTCTTCTTACTGTCTATGTTTTGAACCATTCCTGTGACATTAGTTATAGATTCCGATGCTTCACTCCAGTTTTACCATATCCCTTGGACCTTCTTATTGACGATGAAACACAGAAATTTCATCGGAATTTAAAAGAAAAGGCACAATGCCGACTTAAGTACAAGAAGACTGACTCCTCTTTCTGACTATGTCTTGAACCATTCCATTGACACTAGTTATAGATTCCGATGCTTCACTCCAGGTTTACTGTAACCCTTGGACCTTCTTAATGACGATGAAACACAGAAATTGCATCGGAATTAAATAGAAAAGGCACAATGCCGACTTTAGTACAAACCTTGACTCTTCTTACAGACTATGTTTTGAACCATTCCTGTGACACTATTTATAGATCCGATGCTTCACTTCAGGCTTACTGTATACCTTGGACCTTCTTATTGACGATGAACCACAGAAATTGCATCGGAATTAAATACAAAAGGCACAAAGCAGAATTAAGGTCAAGAAGACTGACTCTTCTTACTGTCTACGTTTTGAACCACTCCTGTGACACTACTTATAGATTCCGATGCTTCACTCCAGGTTTGCTGTATCCCTTGGACCTTCTTATTGACGATGAAACACAGAAATTGAATCGGAATTAATTACAAAAGTTACAATGCCGACATATGGACAAGAAGACTGACTCTTATTACTGACTATGTTTTGAAGCATTCCTATGACACCAGCTATAGATTCCGAAGCTTCACTTCAGGTTTACTGTATCGGTTGGACCTTCTTATTGACGATGAAACACAGAAATTGCATCGGAATTAAATACAAAAGGCACAATGCCGACTTAAGGACAAGAAGACTGACTCTTCTTACTTACTTTGATTTGAACCATTCCTGTGACACTAGTTATAGATTCCGATGCTTCACTTCAGGTTTCTTGTATCCCTCTGACTTTCTTATTGACGATGAAACACAGAAATTGCATCGGAATTAAATAGAAAAGGCACAATGTCGACGTAAGTACAAGAAGACTGACTCTTCTTACTGTCTATGTTTTGAACCATTCCTGTGACACTAGTTATAGATTCCGATGCTTCACTCCAGGCTTACTATATCCCTTGGCCCTTCTTATTGTCGATGAAACACAGAAATTGCATCGGAATTAAATAGAAAAAGCACAAAGCCGACTTAAGTACAAGAAGACTGACTCTTCTTCCTGACTATGTTTTGAACCATTCCATTGACACTAGTTATAGATTCCGATGCTTCACTCCATGTGTACTGTATCCCTTGGACCTTCTTATTGACGATGAAACACAGAAATTGCATCGGAATTAAATACAAAAGGCACAATGCCGACTTAAGTACAAGAAGACTGACTCTTCTTACTGACCATGTTTTGAGCCATTCCTGGGATACTAGTTATAAATTCCGATGCTTCACTCCAGGTTTACTGTATCCCTTGCACCTTCTTATTGACGATGAAACACAGGAATTGCATCGGAATTAAATAGAAAAGGCCCAATGCCGACTTAAGTACAAGAAGACTGACTCTTCTTACTGTCTATGATTTGAACCATCCCTGTGACACTAGTTATAGATTCCGAAGTTTCACTTCAGGTTTACTGTATCCCTTGGACCATCATATTGACGAAGAAACACAGAAATTGCATTGGAATTAAATAGAAAAGGCACAGTGTTGACGTAAGTACAAGAAGACTGACTCTCCTTACTGACTATGTTTTAAACCATTCCATTGACACTAGTTACAGATTCCGATGCTTCACTCCAGGTTTACTGTATCCCTTGGACCTTCTTATTGACGATGAAACACAGGAATTGCATCGGAATTAAATACAAAACGCACAATGCCGACTTAAGGACAAGTAGCTGACTCTTCTTACTGACTTTTCTTTGAACCATTCCTGTGACACTAGTTATAGATTCCGATGCTTCACTTCAGGTTTATTGTATCCCTCTGACCTTCTTATTGACGATGAAACACAGAAATTGCATCGGAATTAAATAGAAAAGGCACAATGGCGACTTAAGTACAAGAAGACTGACTCTTCTTACTGACTATGTTTTGAACCATTCCTGTGACACTAGTTATAGATTCCGATGCTTCACTCCAGGTTTACTGCATCCCTTGGACCTTCTTATTGACGAAGACCTACAGAAATTGCATCGGAATTAAATACAGAAGGCACAATGCCGACTTAAGTACAAGAAGACTAACTCTTCTTGCTGACTATGTTTTGAACCATTCCTGTGACACTAGTTATGGATTCCGATGCATCACTTCAGGTTTACTGTATCCCTCTGACCTTATTGACGATGAAACACAGAAATCGCATCAGAATTAAATAGAAAAGGCACAATGCCGACTTAAGTACAAGAAGACTGACTCTTCTTACTGTCTATGATTTGAACCATCCCTGTGACACTAGTTATAGATTCCGATGCTTCACTCCAAGTTTACTGTATCCCTTGGTCCTTCTTATTGACGATGAAACACAGAAATTGCATCGGAATTAATTACAAAAGGCACAACGCCGACATAAGGACAAGAAGACTGACTCTTCTTACCGACTATGCTTTGAAGCATTCCTGTGACACTAGCTATAGATTCCGAAGCTTCACTTCAGGTTTACTGTATCCCTTGGACCTTCTTATTGACGATGAAACACAGAAATTGCATCGGAATTAAATACAAAAGGTAATATGCCGACTTAAGGACAAGAAGACTGACTCTTTTTACTGACTTTGTTTTGTACCATTCCTGTGACACTAGTTATAGATTCCGATTCTTCACTTCAGGTTTATTGTATCCCTCTGACCTTCTTATTGGCGACGAAACACAGAAATTGCCTCGGAATTAAATACAAAAGGCACAATGCCGACTTAAGTACAAGAAGACTGACTCTTCTTACTGACTATGTTTTGAACAATTCCTGTGACACTAGTTATAGATTCCGATGCTTCACTCCAGGTTTACTACATCCCCTGGACCTTCTTATTGACGATGAAACACAGAAATTGCATCGGAATTAAATTGAAAAGGCACGATGCCGACTTCAGTACAAGAATACTGACTCTTCTTACTGACTATGTTTTGAACCATTCCATTGACACTAGTTATAGATTCCGATGCTTCACTCCATGTTTACTGTATCCCTTGGACCTTCTTATTGACGATGAAACACAGAAATTGCATCGGAATTAAATACAAAAGGCACAATGCCGACTTAAGGACAAGAGGACTGACTCTTCTTACTGACTTTGCTTTGAACCATTCCTGTGACACTAGTTACAGATTCCGATGCTTCACTTCAGGTTTATTGTATCCCTCTGACCTTCTAATTGGCGATGAAACACAGAAACTGCATCGGAATAAAATAGAAAAGGCACAATGCCGACTTAAGTACAAGAAGACTGACTCTTCTTACTGACTATATTTTGAACCATTCCTGTGACACTAGTTATAGATCCGATGCTTCACTTCATTTTTACTTTATACCTTGGACCTTCTTATTGACGATGAAACACAGAAATTGCATAGGAATTAAATACAAAAGGCACAAAGCAGAATTAAGGTCAAGAAGACTGACTCTTCTTACTGTCTATGCTTTGAACCATTCCTGTGACACTAGTTATAGATTCCGATGCTTCACTCCAGGTTTACTGTATCCCTTGGACCTTCTTATTGACGATGAAACACAGAAATTGCATCGGAATTAATTACAAAAGGCACAATGCCGACATAAGGACAAGAAGACTGACTCTTCTTACTGACTATGTTTTGAAGCATTCCTGTGCCACTAGCTATAGATTCCGAAGCCTCACTTCAGGTTTACTGTATCATTTGGACCATCATATTGACGAAGAAATTGCATTGGAATTAAATAGAAAAGGCACAATGTCGACGTAAGTACAAGAAGACTGACTCTTCTTACTGTCTATGCTTTCAACCATTCCTGTGACACTACTTATAGATTCCGATGCTTCACTCCAGGTTTACTATATCCCTTGGACCTTCTTATTGACGATGAAACACAGGAATTGCATCGGAATTAAATACAAAACGCACAATGCCCACTTAAGGACAAGAAGCTGAATCTACTTACTGACTTTTCTTTGAACCATTCCTGTGACACTAGTTATAGATTCCGATGCTTCACTTCAGGTTTATTGTATCCCTCTGACCTTCTTATTGACGATGAAACACAGAAATTGCATCGGAATTAAATAGAAAATGCACAATGCCGACTTAAGTACAAGAAGACTGACTCTTCTTACTGACTATGTTTTGAACCATTCCTGTGACGCTAGTTATAGATTCCGATGCTACACTCCAGGTTTACTGCATCCCTTGGACCTTCTTATTGACGAAGAACTACAGAAATTGCATCGGAATTAAATACAAAAGGCACAATGCCGACTTAAGTACAGGAAGACTAACTCTTCTTGCTGACTATGTTTTGAACCATTCCTGTGACACTGGTTATGGATTCCGATGCATCACTTCAGGTTTACTGTATCCCTCTGACCTTCTTATTGACAATGAAACACAGAAATCGCATCAGAATTAAATAGAAAAGGCACAATGCCGACTTAAGTACAAGAAGACTGACTCTTCCTACTGTCTATGATTTGAACCATCCCTGTGACACTAGTTATAGAGATTCCGATGCTTCACTCCAAGTTTACTGTATCCCTTGGTCCTTCTTACTGACGATGAAACACAGAAATTGCATCGGAATTAATTACAAAAGGCACAATGCCGACATAAGGACAAGAAGACTGACTCCTCTTACTGACTATGCTTTGAAGCATTCCTGTGACACTAGCTATAGATTCCGAAGCTTCACTTCAGGTTTACTGTATCCCTTGGACCTTCTTATTGACGATGAAACACAGAAATTGCATCGGAATTAAATACAAAAGGTACAATGCCGACTTAAGGACAAGAAGACTGACTCTTTTTACTGACTTTGTTTTGTACCATTCCTGTGACACTAGTTATAGAGTCCGATTCTTCACTTCAGGTTTATTGTATCCCTCTGACCTTCTTATTGGCGATGTAACACAGAAATTGCCACGGAATTAAATACAAAAGGCACAATGCCGACTTAAGTACAAGAAGACTGACTCTTCTTACTGACTATGTTTTGAACAATTCCTGTGACACTAGTTATAGATTCCGATGCTTCACTCCAGGTTTACTATATCCCTTGGACCTCCTTATTGACGATGAAACACAGATATTGCATCGGAATTAAATAGAAAAGGCACAATGCCGACTTAAGTACAAGAAGACTGACTCTTCTTACTGACTATGTTTTGAAGCATTCCATTGACACTAGTTATAGATTCCGATGCTTCACTCCATGTTTACTGTATCCCTTGGACCTTCTTATTGACGATGAAACACTGAAATTGCATCGGAATTAAATACAAAAGGCACAATGCCGACTTAAGGTCAAGAAGACTGACTCTTCTTACTGACTTTGCTTTGAACCATTCCTGTGACACTAGTTACAGATTCCGATGCTTCACTTCAGGTATATTGTATCCCTCTGACCTTCTTATTGGCGATGAAACACAGAAATTGCATCGGAATTAAATACAAAAGGCACAATGCCGACTTAAGTACAAGAAGACTGACTCTTCTTACTGAATATATTTTGAACCATTCCTGTGACACTAGTTATAGATCCGATGCTTCACTTCATTTTTACTTTATACCTTGGACCTTCTTATTGACGATGAAACACAGAAATTGCATCGGAATTAAATACAAAAGGCACAAAGCAGAATTAAGGTCAAGAAGACTGACTCTCCTTACTGTTTACGCTTTGAACCATTCCTGTGACACTAGTTATAGATTCCGATGCTTCACTCCAGGTTTACTGTATCCCTTGGACCTTCTTATTGACGATGAAACACAGAAATTGCATCGGAATTAATTACATAAGGCACAATGCCGACATAAGGACAAGAAGACTGACTCTTCTTACTGACTATGTTTTGAAGCAATCCTGTGCCACTAGCTATACATTCCGAAGCTTCACTTCAGGTTTACTGTATCCCTTGGATCATCATATTGACGAACAAACACAGAAATTGCATTGGAATTAAATTCAAAAGGCACAATGCCGACTTAAGGACAAGAAGACTGACTCTTCTTACTGACTTTGTTTTGAACCATTCCTGTGACACTAGTTATAGATTCCGATGCTTCACTTCAGGTTTATTGTATCCCTCTGACCTTCTTATTGACGATGAAACACAGAAATTGCATCGGAATTAAATAGAAAAGGCACAATGTCGACGTAAGTACAAGAAGACTGACTCTTCTTACTGTGTATGATTTGAACCATACCTGTGACACTAGTTATAGATTCCGATGCTTCACTCCAGGTTTACTGCATCCCTTGGACCTTCGTATTGACGATGAACTACAGAAATTGCATCGGAATTAAATACAAAAGGCACAATGCCGACTTAAGTACAAGAAGACTAACTCTTCTTACTGACTATGTTGTGAACCATTCCTGTGACACTAGTTATGGATTCCGATGCTTCACTTCAGGTTTACTGTATCGCTCTGACCTTCTTATAGACGATGAGACACAGAAATCGCATCAGAATTAAATAGAAAAGGCACAATGCCGACTTAAGTACAAGAAGACTGACTCTCCTTACTGTCTATGTTTTGAACCATCCCTGTGACACTAGTTATAGATTCCGATGCTACACTCCAGTTTTACTGTATCCCTTGGACCTTCTAATTGAAGATGAAACACAGTAATTGCATCGGAATTAAAAAGAAACGGCACAATGCCGACTTAAGTACAAGCAGACTGACTCCTCTTACTGACTATGTCTTGAACCATTCCATTGCCACTAGTTATAGATTCCGATGCTTCACTCCAGGTTTACTGTATCCCTTGGACATTCTTATTGACGATGAAACACAGAAATTGCATCGGAATTAAGTAGAAGAGGCACAATGCCGACTTAAGTACAAAAACCTAACTCTTCTTACTGACTATGTTTTGAACCATTCCTGTGACACTAGTTATAGATCCGATGCTTCACTTCAGGCTTACTGTATACCTTGGACCTTCTTACGACGATGAAACACAGAAATTGCATCGGAATTAAATACAAAAGGCACAAAGCAGAATTAAGTTCAAGAAGACTGACTCTTCTTACTGTCTATGTTTTGAACCACTCCTGTGACACTAGTAATAGATTCCGATGCTTCACTCCAGGTTTACAGTATCCCTTGGCCTTCTTATTGACGATGAAACACAGATATTGCATCGGAATTAATTACAAAAGCCACAATGCCGACATAAGGACAAGAAGACTGACTCTTCTTACTGACTATGTTTTGAAGCATTCCTGTGGCACCAGTTATAGATTCCGAAGCTTCACTTCAGGTTTACTGTATCCCTTGGACCTTCTTATTGACGATGAAACACAGAAATTGCATCGGAATTAATTACAAAAGCCACAATGCCGACATAAGGACAAGAAGACTGACTCTTCTTACTGACTATGTTTTGAAGCATTCCTGTGACACCAGTTATAGATTCCGAAGCTTCACTTCAGGTTTATTGTATCCCTCTGACCTTCTTATTGACGATGAAACACAGAAAATGCATCGGAATTAAATAGAAAAGGCACAATGTCGACGTAAGTACAAGATGACTGACTCTTCTTACTGTCTATGTTTTGAACCATTCCTGTGACACTAGTTATAGATTCCGATGCTTCACTCCAGTTTTACTATATCCCTCTGACCTTCTTTTTGACGATGAAACACAGAAATTGCATCGGAATTAAATAGAAAAGGCACAATGCCTACTTAAGTACAAGAAGACTGACTCTTCTTACTGTCTATGATTTGAACCATCCCTGTGACACTAGTTATAGATTCCGATGCTTCACTCCAAGTTTACTGTATCCCTTGGTCCTTCTTATTGACGATGATACACAGAAATTGCATCGGAATTAATTACAAAATGCACAATGCCGACATAAGGACAAGAAGACTGACTCTTCTTACTGACTATGCTTTAATGCATTCCTGTGACACTAGCTATAGATTCCGAAGCTTCACTTCAGGTTTACTGTATCCCTTGGACCTTCTTATTGACGATGAAACACAGAAATTGCATCGGAATTAAATACAAAAGGTACAATGCCGACTTAAGGACAAGAAGACTGACTCTTTTTACTGACTTTGTTTTGTACCATTCCTGTGACACTAGTTACAGATTCCGATGCTTCACTTCAGGTTTATTGTATCCCTCTGACCTTCTTATTGACGATGAAACACAGAAAATGCATCGGAATTAAATAGAAAAGGCACAATGTCGACGTAAGTACAAGAAGACTGACTCTTCGTACTGTCTATGTTTTGAACAATTCCTGTGACACTAGTTATAGATTCCGATGCTTCACTCCAGGTTTACTATATCCCTTGGACCTTCTTATTGACGATGAAACACAGAAATTGCATCGGAATTAAATAGAAAAGGCACAATGCCGACTTAAGTACAAGAAGACTGACTCTTCTTACTGACTATGTTTTGAAGCATTCCATTGACACTAGTTATAGATTCCGATGCTTCACTCCATGTTTACTGTATCCCTTGGACCTTCTTATTGACGATGAAACACAGAAATTGCATCGGAATTAAATACAAAAGGCACAATGCCGACTTAAGGTCAAGAAGACTGACTCTTCTTACTGACTTTGTTTTGAACCATTCCTGTGACACTAGTTACAGATTCCGATGCTTCACTTCAGGTTTATTGTATCCCTCTGACCTTCTTATTGGCGATGAAACACAGAAATTGCATCGGAATTAAATAGAAAAGGCACAATGCCGACTTAAGTACAAGAAGACTGACTCTTCTTACTGACTATATTTTGAACCATTCCTGTGACACTAGTTATAGATCCGATGCTTCACTTCATTTTTACTTTATACCTTGGACCTTCTTATTGACGATGAAACACAGAAATTGCATCGGAATTAAATACAAAAGGCACAATGCAGAATTAAGGTCAAGAAGACTGACTCTCCTTACTGTCTATGCTTTGAACCATTCCTGTGACACTAGTTATAGATTCCGATGCTTCACTCCAGGTTTACTGTATCCCTTGGACCTTCTTATTGACGATGAAACACAGAAATTGCATCGGAATTAATTACAAAAGGCACAATGCCGACATAAGTACAAGAAGACTGACTCTTCTTACTGACTATGTTTTGAAGCATTCCTGTGCCACTAGCTATACATTCCGAAGCTTCACTTCAGGTTTACTGTATCCCTTGGACCATCATATTTACGAAGAAACACAGAAATTGCATTGGAATTAAATTCAAAAGGCACAATGCCGACTTAAGGACAAGAAGACTGACTCTTCTTACTGACTTTGTTTTGAACCATTCCTGTGACACTAGTTATAGATTCCGATGCTACACTCCAGTTTTACTGTATCCCTTGGACCTTCTTATAGACGATGAAACACAGAAATCGCATCAGAATTAAATAGAAAAGGCACAATGCCGACTTAAGTACAAGAAGACTGACTCTTCTTACTGTCTATGTTTTGAACCATCCCTGTGACACTAGTTATAGATTCCGATGCTACACTCCAGTTTTACTGTATCCCTTGGACCTTCTAATTGAATATGAAACACAGTAATTGCATCGGAATTAAAAAGAAACGGCACAATGCCGACTTAAGTACAAGAAGACTGAATCCTCTTACTGACTATGTCTTGAACCATTCCATTGCCACTAGTTATAGATTCCGATGCTTCACTCAAGGTTTACTGTATCCCTTGGACATTCTTATTGACGATGAAACACTGAAATTGCATCGGAATTAAGTAGAAAAGGCACAATGCCGACTTAAGTACAAAAACCTAACTCTTCTTACTGACTATGTTTTGAACCATTCCTGTGACACTAGTTATAGATCCGATGCTTCACTTCAGGCTTACTGTATACCTTGGACCTTCTTACTGACGATGAAACACAGAAATTGCATCGGAATTAAATACAAAAGGCACAAAGCAGAATTAAGTTCAAGAAGACTGACTCTTCTTACTGTCTATGTTTTGAACCACTCCTGTGACACTAGTTATAGATTCCGATGCTTCACTCCAGGTTTACTGTATCCCTTGGACCTTCTTATTGACGATGAAACACAGAAATTGAATCGGAATTAATTACAAAAGCCACAATGCCGACATAAGGACAAGAAGACTGACTCTTCTTACTGACTATGTTATGAAGCATTCCTGTGACACCAGTTATAGATTCCGAAGCTTCACTTCAGGTTTATTGTATCCCTCTGACCTTCTTATTGACGATGAAACACAGAAAATGCATCGGAATTAAATAGAAAAGGCACAATGT
Organism: Schistocerca piceifrons; assembly: GCF_021461385.2. Taxonomy (NCBI): domain Eukaryota; kingdom Metazoa; phylum Arthropoda; class Insecta; order Orthoptera; family Acrididae; genus Schistocerca; species Schistocerca piceifrons. The sequence continues at coordinate 760,258 of NW_025728007.1, read as the reverse complement.
CGACGTAAGTACAAGAAGACTGACTCTTCTTACTGTCTATGTTTTGAACCATTCCTGTGACACTAGTTATAGTTTCCGATGCTTCACTCCAGTTTTACTATATCCCTCTGACCTTCTTTTTGACGATGAAACACAGAAATTGCATCGGAATTAAATAGAAAAGGCACAATGCCGACTTAAGTACAAGAAGACTGACTCTTCTTACTGACTATGTTTTGAACCATTCCATTGACACTAGTTATAGATTCCGATGCTTCACTCCATGTTTACTGTATCCCTTGGACCTTCTTATTGACGATGAAACACAGAAATTGCATCGGAATTAAATACAAAAGGCACAATGCCGACTTAAGTACAGGAAGACTGACTCTTCTTACTGACTTTGCTTTGAACCATTCCTGTGACACTAGTTATAGATTCCGATGCTTCACTTCAGGTTTATTGTATCCCTCTGACCTTCTTATTGGCGATGAAACACAGAAATTTCATCGGAATTAAATAGAAAAGGCACAATGCCGACTTAAGTACAAGAAGACTGACTCTTCTTACTGACTATATTTTGAACCATTCCTGTGACACTAGTTATAGATTCCGATGCTTCAGTCGAGGTTTACTGTATCGGTTGGACCTTCATATTGACGATGAAACGCAGAAATTGCATCAGAATTAAATAGAAAATGCACAATGATTACTTAAGTACAATAAGACTGACTCTTCTTACTGACTATGTTTTGAACCATTCCTGTGACACTAGTTACAGATCCGATGCTTCACTTCATTTTTACTGTATACCTTGGACCTTCTTATTGACGATGAAACACAGAAATTGCATCAGAATTAAATACAAAAGGCACAAAGCAGAATTAAGGTCAAGAAGACTGACTCTTCTTACTGTCTATGCTTTGAACCATTCCTGTGACACTAGTTATAGATTCCGATGCTTCACTCCAGGTTTACTGTATCCCTTGGACCTTCTTATTGACGATGAACTACAGAAATTGCATCGGAATTAAATACAAAAGGCACAATGCCGACTTAAGTACAAGAAGACTGACTCTTCTTACTGACTATGCTTTGAACCATTCCTGTGACACTAGTTATAAATTCCGATGCTTCACTTCAGGTTTACTGTATCCCTTGGACCTTCTTATTGACGATGAAACACAGAAATTGCATCGGAATTAAATACAAAAGGCACAATGCCGACTTAAGTACAAGAAGACTAACTCTTCTTACTGACTATGTTTTGAAAAATTCCTGTGACACTAGTTATAAATTCCGATGCTTCACTTCAGGTTTACTGTATCCCTCTGACCTTCTTATTGACGATGAAACACAGAAATTGCATCAGAATTAAATAGAAAAGGCACAATGCCGACTTAAGTACAAGAAGGCTGACTCTTCTTACTGTCTATGTTTTGAACCATCCCTCTGACACTAGTTATAGATTCCGATGCTTCACTCCAAGTTTACTGTATCCCTTGGTCCTTCTTATTGACGATGAAACACAGAAATTGCATTGGAATTAAATTCAAAAGGCACAATGCCGACTTAAGTACAAGAAGACTGACTCTTCTTACTGACTATGCTTTGAACCATTCCTGTGGCACTAGTTATAAATTCCGATGCTTCACTTCAGGTTTACTGTATCCCTTGGACCTTCTTATTGACGATGAAACAAAGAAATTGCATCGGAATTAAATACAAAATGCACAAGGCAGAATTAAGTACAACAAGTCTGACTCTACTTACTGTCTATGTTTTGAACCATTCCTGTGACACTAGTTATAGATTCTGATGCTTCCCTCCAGGTTTACTGTAACCCTTGGAACTTCTTATTGACGATGAAACACAGAAATTGCACCGGAATTAAATAGAAAAGGCACAATGCCGACTTAAGGACAAGAAGACTGAGTCTTCTTAATGACCTTGTTTTGAACCGTTCCTGTGACACTAGTTATAGTTTCCGATGCTCCAGTTCAGGATTACTGTATCCCTCTGACCTTCTTATTGACGATGAAACACAGAAATTGCATCGGAATTAAATAGAAAAGGCACAATGCCGACTTAAGTCCAACAAGGCTGCCTCTTCTTACTGTCTATGTTTTGAACCATCCCTGTGACACTAGTTATAGATTCCGATGCTTCACTCCAGGTTTACTGTATCCCTTAGTCCTTCTTATCGACGATGAAACACAGCAATTGCATCGGAATTAAATACAAAATGCACAATGCCGACTAAAGTACAAGAAGACTGACTCTCCTTACTGACTATGTTTTGAACCCTTCCTGTGACACTAGTTATAAATTACGATGCTTCACTTCAGGTTTACTGTATCCCTTGCACCTTCTTATTGACGATGAAACACAGAAATTGCATCGGAATTAATTACAAAAGGCACAATGCCGACTTAAGTACAAGAAGACTGACTATTCTTACTGACTATATTTTGAACCATTCCTGTGACACTAGTTATAGATTCCGATGCTTCAGTCGATGTTTACTGTATCGGTTGGACCTTCATATTGACGATGAAACACAGAAATAGCACCGGAATTAAATAGAAAAGGCACAATGTCGACGTAAGTACAAGAAGTCTGACTCTTCTTACTGTCTATGTTTTGAACCATTCCTGTGACATTAGTTATAGATTCCGATGCTTCACTCCAGTTTTACCATATCCCTTGGACCTTCTTATTGACGATGAAACACAGAAATTTCATCGGAATTTAAAAGAAAAGGCACAATGCCGACTTAAGTACAAGAAGACTGACTCCTCTTTCTGACTATGTCTTGAACCATTCCATTGACACTAGTTATAGATTCCGATGCTTCACTCCAGGTTTACTGTAACCCTTGGACCTTCTTAATGACGATGAAACACAGAAATTGCATCGGAATTAAATAGAAAAGGCACAATGCCGACTTTAGTACAAACCTTGACTCTTCTTACAGACTATGTTTTGAACCATTCCTGTGACACTATTTATAGATCCGATGCTTCACTTCAGGCTTACTGTATACCTTGGACCTTCTTATTGACGATGAACCACAGAAATTGCATCGGAATTAAATACAAAAGGCACAAAGCAGAATTAAGGTCAAGAAGACTGACTCTTCTTACTGTCTACGTTTTGAACCACTCCTGTGACACTACTTATAGATTCCGATGCTTCACTCCAGGTTTGCTGTATCCCTTGGACCTTCTTATTGACGATGAAACACAGAAATTGAATCGGAATTAATTACAAAAGTTACAATGCCGACATATGGACAAGAAGACTGACTCTTATTACTGACTATGTTTTGAAGCATTCCTATGACACCAGCTATAGATTCCGAAGCTTCACTTCAGGTTTACTGTATCGGTTGGACCTTCTTATTGACGATGAAACACAGAAATTGCATCGGAATTAAATACAAAAGGCACAATGCCGACTTAAGGACAAGAAGACTGACTCTTCTTACTTACTTTGATTTGAACCATTCCTGTGACACTAGTTATAGATTCCGATGCTTCACTTCAGGTTTCTTGTATCCCTCTGACTTTCTTATTGACGATGAAACACAGAAATTGCATCGGAATTAAATAGAAAAGGCACAATGTCGACGTAAGTACAAGAAGACTGACTCTTCTTACTGTCTATGTTTTGAACCATTCCTGTGACACTAGTTATAGATTCCGATGCTTCACTCCAGGCTTACTATATCCCTTGGCCCTTCTTATTGTCGATGAAACACAGAAATTGCATCGGAATTAAATAGAAAAAGCACAAAGCCGACTTAAGTACAAGAAGACTGACTCTTCTTCCTGACTATGTTTTGAACCATTCCATTGACACTAGTTATAGATTCCGATGCTTCACTCCATGTGTACTGTATCCCTTGGACCTTCTTATTGACGATGAAACACAGAAATTGCATCGGAATTAAATACAAAAGGCACAATGCCGACTTAAGTACAAGAAGACTGACTCTTCTTACTGACCATGTTTTGAGCCATTCCTGGGATACTAGTTATAAATTCCGATGCTTCACTCCAGGTTTACTGTATCCCTTGCACCTTCTTATTGACGATGAAACACAGGAATTGCATCGGAATTAAATAGAAAAGGCCCAATGCCGACTTAAGGACAAAAACCTGACTCTTCTTACTGACTATGTTTTGAACCATTCCATTGACACTAGTTACAGATTCCGATGCTTCACTCCAGGTTTATTGTATCCCTTGGACCTTCTTATTGACGATGAAACACAGGAATTGCATCGGAATTAAATACAAAACGCACAATGCCGAGTTAAGGACAAGAAGCTGACTCTTCTTACTGACTTTTCTTTGAACCATTCCTGTGACACCAATTATAGATTCCGATGCTTCACTTCAGGTTTATTGTATCCCTCTGACCTTGTTATTGACGATGAAACACAGAAATTGCATCGGAATTAAATAGAAAAGGCACAATGCCGACTTAAGTACAAGAAGACTGACTCTTCTTACTGACTATGTTTTGAACCATACCTGTGACACTAGTTATAGATTCCGATGCTTCACTCCAGGTTTACTGCATCCCTTGGACCTTCTTATTGACGATAAACTACAGAAATTGCATCGGAATTAAATACAAAAGGCACAATGCAGAATTAAGTTCAAGAAGACTGACTCATCTTACTGTCTATTTTTGAACCAGTCCTGTGCCACTAGTAATAGACTCCGATGTTTCACTTCAGGTTTACTGTATCCCTTGGACCTTCTTATTGACGATGAAACACAGAAATTGCATCGGAATTAATTACAAAAGGCACAAAGCCGAATTAAGTACAAGAAGACTAACTCTTCTTACTGTCTATGTTTTGAACCATTCCTGTGACACTAGTTATAGAATCCGATGCTTCACTCCAGGTTTACTATATCCCTTGGACCTTCTTATTGACGATGAAACACAGGAATTGCATCGAAATTAAACAGAAAAGGCACAATGCCGACTTAAGTACAAGAAGATTGACTCTTCTTACTCACTATGCTTTGAACCATTCCATTGACACTAGTTATAGATTCCGATGCTTCACTCCACGTTTACTGTATCCCTTGCACCTTCTTATTGACGATGAAACACAGAAATTGCATCGGAATTAAATACAAACGGCACAATGCTGACTTAAGTACAAGAAGACTGACTCTTCCTACTGTCTATGTTTTGAACCATTCCTGTGACACTAGTTATAGATTCCGATGCTTCACTTCAGGTTTACTGTATCCCTTGGACCTTCTTATTGACGATGAAACACAGAAAATGCAGCGGAATTAAATGCAAAAGGCACAATGCCGACTTAAGTACATGAAGACCGACTCTTCCTACTGTGTATGCTTTTAACCATTCCTGTGATACTAGTTATAAATTCCGATGCTTTACTTCAGGTTTACTGTATCCCTTGGACCTTCTTATTGACGATGAAACACAGAAATTGCATCGGAATTAAATACAAAATGCACAAAGCAGAATTAAGTACAAGAAGTCTGACTCTTCTTACTGTCTATGTTTTGAACCATTCCTGTGACACTAGTTATAGATTCCGATGCTTCACTCCAGGTTTACTGTATCCCTTGGACGTTCTTATTGACGATGAAACACAGAAATTGCATCGGAATTAAATACAAAAGGCACAATGCCGACTTAAGGACAAGAAGACTGAGTCTTCTTACTGACCTTGCTTTGAACCATTCCTGTGACACTAGTTATAGATTCCGACGCTCCACTTCAGGATTACTGTATCCCTCTGACCTTCTTATTGACGATGAAACACAGAAATTGCATCGGAATTAAATAGAAAAAGCACAATGTCGACGTAAGTACAGGAAGTCTGACTCTTCTTACTTTCTATGTTTTTAACCATTCCTGTGACACTAGTTATAGATTCCGATGCTTCACTTGAGGTTTATTGTATCCCTCTAACCTTCTTATTGACGATGAAACACAGAAATTGCATTGGAATTAAATAGAAAAGGCACAATGTCGACGGAAGTACAAGAAGACTGACTCATCTTACTGTCTATGTTTTGAACCATTCCTGTGACACTAGTTATAGATTCCGATGCTTCACTCCAGGCTTACTATATCCCTTGGACCTTCTTATTGACGATGAAACACAGAAATTGCATCGGAATTAAATAGAAAAAGCACAATGCCGACTTAAGTACAAGAAGACTGACTCTTCTTACTGACTATGTTTTGAACCATTCCATTGACACTAGTTATAGATTCCGATGCTTCACTCCATGTTTACTGAATCCCTTGGACCTTCTTATTGACGATGAAACACAGAAATTGCATCGGAATTAAATACAAAAGGCACAATGCCGACTTAAGGACAAGAAGACTGACTCTTCTTACTGACTTTGCTTTGAACCATTCCTGTGACACTAGTTATAGATTCCGATGCTTCACTTCAGGTTTATAGTATCCCTCTGACCTTCTTATTGACGATGAAACACAGAAATTGCATCGGAATTAAATAAAAAGGCACAATGCCGACTTAAGTACAAGAAGACTGACTCTTCTTACTGACTATGTTTTGAACCATTCCTGTGACACTAGTTATAAATTCCGATGCTTCACTCCAGGTTTACTGTATCCCTTGCACCTTCTTATTGACGATGAAACACAGAAATTGCATCGGAATTAAATAGAAAAGGCACAATGCCGACTTAAGGACAAAAACCTGACTCTTCTTACTGACTATGTTTTGAACCATTCCTGTGACACTAGTTATAGATCCGATGCTTCACTTCATTTTTACTGTATACCTTGGACCTTCTTATTGACGATGAAACACAGAAATTGCATCGGAATTAAATACAAAACGCACAAAGCAGAATTAAGGTCAAGAAGACTGACTCTTCTTACTGTCTATGTTTTGAACCACTCCTGTGACACCAGCTATAGATTCCGAAGCTTCACTTCAGGTTTACTGTATCCCTTGGACATTCTTATTGACGATGAAACACAGAAATTGCATCCGAATTAAATACAAAAGGCACAATGCCGACTTAAGGACAAGAAGACTGACTCTTCTTACTTTGTTTTGAACCATTCCTGTGACACTAGTTATAGATTCCGATGCTTCACTTCAGGTTTATTGTATCCCTCTGACCTTCTTATTGACGATTAAACACAGAAATTGCATCGGAATTAATTAAAAAGGCACAATGCCGACTTAGGTACAAGAAGACTGACTCTTCTTACTGACTATGTTTTGAACCATTCCTGTGTCACTAGTTATAAATTTCGATGCTTCACTCCAAGTTGACTGTATCCCTTGCACCTTTTTATTGACGATGAAACACAGAAATTGCATCGGAATTAAATAGAAAAGGCACAATGCCGACTTAAGGACAAAAACCTGACTCTTCTTACTGACTATGTTTTGAACCATTCCTGTGACGCTAGTTATAGATCCGATGCTTCACTTCATTTTTACTGTATACCTTGGACCTTCTTATTGACGATGAAACACAGAAATTGCATCGGAATTAAATACAAAAGGCACAAAGCAGAATTAAGGTCAAGAAGACTGACTCTTCTTACTGTCTATGCTTTGAACCATTCCTGTGACACTAGTTATAGATTCCGATGCTTCACTCCAGGTATGCTGTATCCCTTGGACCTTCTTATTGACGATGAAACACAGAAATTGCATCGGAATTAATTACAAAAGGCACAATGCCGACATAAGGACAAGAAGACTGACTCTTCTTACTGGCTATGTTTTGAAGCATTCCTGTGACACTAGCTATAGATTCCGAAGCTTCACTTCAGGTTTACTGTATCCCTTGGACCATCTTATTGACGATGAAACACAGATATTGCATCGGAATTAAATACAAAAGGCACAATGCCGACTTAAGGACAAGAAGACTGAAGCTTCTTACTGACTTTGTTTTGAACCATTCCTGTGACACTAGTTATAGATTCCGATGCTTCACTTCAGGTTTATTGTATCCCTCTGACCTTCTTATTGACGATGAAACACAGAAATTGCATCGGAATTAAATAGAAAAGGCAAAATGTCGGCGTAAGTACAAGAAGACTGACTCTTCTTACTGCTATGCTTTGAACCATTCCTGTGACACTAGTTATAGATTCCGATGCTTCACTCCAGGTTTACTATATCCCTTGGACCTTCTTATTGACGATGAAACACAGAAATTTCATCGGAATTAAATAGAAAAGGCGCAATGCCGACTTAAGTACAAGAAGATTGACTCTCCTTACTGACTATTTTTTGAACCATTCCATAGACACTAGTTTTCAGATTCCGATGCTTCACTCTAGGTTTACTGTATCCCTTGGACCTTCTTATTGACGATGAAACACAGAAATTGCATCGGAATTAAATACAAAATGCACAAAGCAGAATTAAGTACAAGAAGTCTGACTCTTCTTACTGTCTATGTTTTGAACCATTCCTGTGACACTAGTTATAGATTCCGATGCTTCACTCCAGGTTTACTGTAACCCTTGGATCTTCTTATTGACGATGAAACACAGAAATTGCACCGGAATTAAATACAAAATGCACAATGCCGACTTAAGGACAAGAAGACTGAGTCTTCTTACTGACCTTGCTTTGAACCATTCCTGTGACACTAGTTATAGATTCCGATGCTCCACTTCAGGATTACTGTATCCCTCTGACCTTCTTATTCACGATGAAACACAGAAATTGCATCGGAATTAAATAGAAAAGGCACAATGCCGACTTAAGTACAACAAGACTGACTCTTCTTACTGTCTATGTTTTGAACCATCCCTGTGACACTAGTTATAGATTCCGATGCTTCACTCCAGGTTTACTGTATCCCTTGGTCCTTCTTATTGACGATGAAACATAGCAATTGCATCGGAATTAAATACAAAAGGCACAATGCCGACTAAAGTACAAGAAGACTGACTCTCCTTACTGACTATGTTTTGAACCCTTCCTGTGACACTAGTTATAAATTACGATGCTTCACTTCAGGTTTACTGTATCCCTTGGACCTTCTTATTGACGATGAAACACAGAAAATGCATCGGAATTAAATACAAAAGGCACAATGCCGACTTAAGTACAAGAAGACTGACTCCCCTTACTGACTATGTTTGAACCATTCCTGTGACACTAGTTATAGATTCCGATGCTTCACTTCAGGTTTACTGTATCCCTTGGACCTTCTTATTGACGATGAAACACAGAAATTGCATCGGAATTAAATACAAAAGGCACAATGCAGAATTAAGTTCAAGAAGACTGACTCATCTTACTGTCTATCTTTTGAACCAGTCCTGTGACACTAGTTATAGACTCCGATGCTTCACTTCAGGTTTACTGTATCCCTTGGACCTTCTTATTGACGATGAAACACAGAAATTGCATCGGAATTAAATAAAAAAGGTACAAAGCTGAATTAAGTACAAGAAGACTGACTCTTCTTACTGTCTATGTTTTGAACCATTCCTGAGACACTAGTTATAGAATCCGATGCTTCACTCCAGGTTTACTATATCCCTTGGACCTTTTTATTGACGTGAAACACAGGAATTGCATGGAAATTAAATAGAAAAGGCATAATGCCGACTTAAGTACAAGAAGGGTGACTCTTCTTGCTCACTATGTTTTGAACCATTCCATTGACACTAGTTATAGATTCCGATGCTTCACTCCACGTTTACTGTATCCCTTGGACCTTCTTATTGACGATGAAACACAGAAATTGCATCGGAATTAAATAGAAAAGGCACAATGCCGACTTAAGTACAACAAGTTTTACTCTTCTTACTGACTATGTTTTGAACCATTCCTGTGACACTAGTTATAGATCAGATGCTTCACTTCAGGTTTACTGTATACCTTGGACCTTCTTATTGACGATGAAACACAGAAATTGCATCGGAATTAAATACAAACGGCACAATGCCGACTTAAGTACAAGAAGACTGACTCTTCGAACTGTCTATGTTTTGAACCATTCCTGTGACACTAGTTATAGATTCCGATGCTTCACTTCAGGTTAACTGTATCCCTTGGACCTTCTTATTGACGATGAAACACAGAAATTGCATCGGAATTAAATACAAAATGCACAAAGCAGAATTAAGTACAAGAAGTCTGACTCTTCTTACTGTCTATGTTTTGAACCATTCCTGTGACACTAGTTATAGATTCCGATGCTTCACTCCAGGTTTACTGTATCCCTTGGACCTTCTTATTGACGATGAAACACAGAAATTGCATCGGAATTAAATACAAAAGGCACAATGCCGACTTAAGTACAAGAAGACTGACTCTTCTTACTGTCTATGCTTTGAACCATCCCTGTGACACTAGTTATAGATTCCGATGCTTCACTCCAGGTTTACTGTATCCCTTGGCCCTTCTTATTGACGATGAAACACAGCAATTGCATCGGAATTAAATACAAAAGGCACAATGCCGACTTAAGTACATGATGACTGACTCTACTTACTGTCTATGTTTTGAACCATTCCATTGACACTAGTTATAGATTCCGATGCTTCACTTCAGGTTTACTGTATCCCTTGGACCTTGTTATTGACGATGAAACACAGAAATTGCATCGGAATTAAATAGGAAAGGTACAATGCCGTCTTAAGTACAAGAAGACTGACTCTTCTTACTGACTATGATTTGAACCATTCCTGTGACTCTAGTTATAGATTCCGATGCTTCACCTCAGGTTTACTGTATCCCTTGGACCTTCTTATTGACGAAGAAACACAGAAATTGCATCGGAATTAAATACAAAAGGCAAAATGCCGACTTAAGTACACGAAGACTGACTCTTCTTACTGTCTATGTTTTGAACCATTCCTGTGACACTAGTTATAGATTCCGAAGCTTCACTCCAGGTTTACTGTATCCCTTGGACCCTACTTATTGACGATGAAACACAGAAATTGCATCGGAATTAAATAGAAAAGGCACAATGCCGACTTAAGTGCAAGAAGACTGACTCTTCTTACTGACTATGTTTTGAACCATTCCTTTGACACTAGTTACAGATTCCGATGCTTCACTTCAGGATTACTGTATCCCTGTGACCTTCTTATTGACGATGAAACACAGAAATTGCATCGGAATTAAATAGAAAAGGCACAATGCGGACTTAAATACAAGAAGACTGACTCTTCTTACTGTCTATGTTTTGAACCATTCCTGTGACACTAGTTATAGATTCCGATGCTTCACTCCAGGTTTACCGTATCCCTTGGACGTTCTTATTGACGTAGAAATACAGAAATTGCATCCGAATTAAATACAAAAGGCACAATGCCGACTTAAGGACAAGAAGACTGACTCTTCTTACTGTCTATATTTTGAAACGTACCATTGAGACTAGTTATAGATTCCGACGCTTCACTTCAGGTTTACTGTATCCCTCTGACCTTCTTATTGACGGTGAAACACAGAAATTGCATCGGAATTAAATTCAAAAGGCACAATGCCGAATTAAGTTCAAGAAGGTTGACTCTTCTTACTGTCTATTTCTGAACCACTCCTGTGACACTAGTTATAGACTCCGATGCTTCACTCCAGGTTTACTGTATATCTTGGACCTTCTTATTGACGATGAAACACAGAAATTGCACCGGAATTAAATTCAGAAGGCAGAATGCCGACTTAACTAAAAGAAGTCTGACTCTTCTTACTGTCTATGATTTGAACTATTCCTGTGACACTAGTTATAGATTCCGATGCTTAACTTCTGGTTTACTGTATCCCTTGGACCTTCATATTAACGATGAAACACAGAAATTGCATCAAAATTAAATAGAAAATGGACAATGATGACTTAAGTACAATAAGACTGACTATTCTTACTGACTATGTTTTGAACTATTCCTGTGACACTAGTTATAGACTCCGATGCTTCACTTCAGGATTACTGTATCGCTCTGACCTTCTTATTGACGATGAAACACAGAAAATGCATCGGAATTAAATACAATAGGCACAAAGCAGAAGTAAGTACAAGAAGACTGACTCTTCTTACTGTCTATGTTTTGAACCATTCCTGTGACACTAGCTATAGATTACGATGCTTCACGTCAGGTTTCAGGTTTACTGTACCCCTCTGACCTTCTTACTGACGATGAAACACAGAAATTGCATCGGAATTAAATACAAAAGGCACCATGCCGACATAAGTACAAGAAGACTGACTCTCCTTACTGACTATGTTTTGAACCATTCCTGTGACACTAGTTATAAATTCCGATGCTTCACTTCATGTTTACTGTATACCTTGGACTTTCGTATTGACTATGAACCACAGAAATTACATCGGAATTAAATACAAAAGGCACAAAGCAGAATTAAGTACAAGAAGACTGACTCTTCTTACTGTCTATGTTTTGAACCATTCCTGTGACACTAGTTATAGATTCCGATGCTTCACTCCAGGTTTACTGTATCCCTTGGACATTCTTATTGAGGATGAAACACAGAAATTGCTTCGGAATTAATTACAAAAGGCACAATGCCGACTTAAGGAAAAGAAGACTGACACTTCTTACTGTCTATGTTTTGAACCATTCCTGTGACACTAGCTATAGATTCCGAGGCTTCACTTCAGGTTTACTGTATCCCTTGGACCTTCATATTGACGATGAAACACAGAAATTGAATCGGATTTAAATAGAAAGGGCACAATGTCGACGTAAGTACAAGAAGACTGACTCTTCTTACTGACTATGCTTTGAACCATTCCTGTGACACTAGTAATAGATTCCGATGCTTCACTCCAGGTTTACTATATCCCATGGACCTTCTTATTGACGATGAAACACAGAAATTGCATCGGAAATAAATAGAAAAGGCACAATGCCGACTTAAGTACAAGAAGACTGACTCTTCTTACTGACAATGTTTTGAACCATTCCTGTGACACCCGTTATAAATTCCGATGCTTCACTTGAGGTTTACTGTATCCCTTGGACCTTGTTATTGACGATGAAACACAGATATTGCATCGGAATTAAATACGAAAGGCACAATGCCGAATTAAGTACAAGAAGACTGACTCTTCTTACTGTCTATGTTTTGAACCATTTCTGTGACACTAGTTATAGATTCCGATGCTTCACTTCAGGTTTACTGTATCACTCTGACCTTCTTAATGACAATTAAACACAGACATTGCATCGTAATTAAATCCAAAAGGCACAATGCCGACTTAAATACAAGAAGACTGACTCTTCTTACCGTCCATGTTTTGAACCATACCATTGACACTAGTTATAGTTTCCGATGCTTCACTCCAGGTTTACTGTATCCCTTGGACTTTCTTATTGACGATGAAACACACAAATTGCATCTGAATTAAATAGAAAAGGCACTATGCCGACTTAAGTACAAGAAGACTGACTCTTCTTACTGACTATGTTTTGAACGATTCCTGTGACACTAGTTATAGATCCCGATGCTTCACTTCAGGTTTACTGTATCCCTTGGACCTTCTTATTGGCTACGAAACACAAAAATTGCATCGGAATTAAATACAAAAGGCAAAATGCCGACTGAAGTGCACGAAGACTGACTCTTCTTACAGTCTATGATTTGAACCATTCCTGTGACTCTAGTTACAGATTCCGATGCTTCACTCCAGGTTTACTGTGTCCCTTGGACCTTCTTATTGACGATGAAACACAGAAATTGCATCGGAATTAAATACAAAAGGCACAATGCTGACTTAAGTACAAGAAGACTGACTCTTCTTAATGTCTATGTTTTGAACCATTCCTGTGACACTAGTTATAGATTCCGATGCTTCACTCCAGGTTTACTGTAACCCTTGGATCTTCTTATTGACGATGAAACACAGAAATTGCACCGGAATTAAATACAAAAGGCACAATGCCGACTTAAGGACAAGAAGACTGAGTCTTCTTACTGACCTTGTTTTGAACCATTCCTGTGACACTAGTTATAGATTCCGATGCTCCACTTCAGGATTACTGTATCCCTCTGACCTTCTTATTGACGATGAAACACAGAAATTGCATCGGAATTAAATAGAAAAGGCACAATGCCGACTTAAGTACAACAAGACTGACTCTTCTTACTGTCTATGTTTTGAACCATCCCTGTGACACTAGTTATAGATTCCGATGCTTCACTCCAGGTTTACTGTATCCCTTGGTCCTTCTTATTGACGATGAAACACAGCAATTGCATCGGAATTAAATACAAAAGGCACAATGCCGACTAAAGTACAAGAAGACTGACTCTCCTTACTGACTATGCTTTGAACCCTTCCTGTGACACTAGTTATAAATTACGATGCTTCACTTCAGGTTTACTGTATCGCTTGGACCTTCTTATTGACGATGAAACACAGAAAATGCATCGGAATTAAATACAAAAGGCACAATGCCGACTTAAGTACAAGAAGACTGACTCTCCTTACTGACTATGTTTTGAACCATTCCTGAGACACTAGTGATAGTTTCCGATGCTTCACTTCCGGTTTACTGTATCCCTTGGACCTTCTTAGTGACGATGAAACACAGAAATTGCATGGGAATTAAATACAAAAGGCACAATGCAGAATTAAGTGCAAGAAGACTGACTCATCTTACTGTCTATTTTTGAACCAGTCCTGTGACACTAGTTATAGACTCCGATGCTTCACTTCAGGTTTACTGTATCCCTTGGACCTTCTTATTGACGATGAAACACAGAAATTGCATCGGAATTAAATACAAAAGGCACAAAGCCGAATTAAGTACAAGAAGACTGACTCTTCTTACTGTCTATGTTTTGAACCATTCCTGTGACACTAGTTATAGAATCCGATGCTTCTCTCCAGGTTTACTATATCGCTTGGACCTTCTTATTGACAATGAAACACATGAATTGCATCGAAATTAAATAGAAAAGGCACAATGCCGACTTAAGTACAAGAAGACTGACTCTTCTTACTCACTATGTTATGAACCATTCCTGTGACACTAGTTATAGATCAGATGCTTCACTTCAGGTTTACTGTATCCCTTGGACCTTCTTATTGACGATGAAACACAGAAATTGCATCGGAATTAAATACAAAAGGCACAAAGCCGAATTAAGTACAAGAAGACTGACTCTTCTTACTGTCTATGTTTTGAACCATTCCTGTGACACTAGTTATAAATTCCGATGCTTCACTTCAGGTTTACTATATCCCTTGGACCTTCTTATTGACGATGGAACACAGAAATTGCATCGGAATTAAATACAAAATGCACTAAGCAGAGTTAAGTACAAGAAGTCTGACTCTTCTTACTGTCTATGCTTTGAACCATTCCTGTGACACTAGTTATAGATTCCGATGCTTCACGCCAGGTTTACTCTATCCCTTGGACCTTCTTATTGACGATGAAACACAGAAATTGCATCGGAATTAAATACAAAAGGCACAATGCCGACTTAAGGACAAGAAGACTGAGTCTTCTTACTGACCTTGCTTTGAACCATTCCTGTGACACTAGTTATAGATTCCGACGCTCCACTTCAGGTTTACTGTATCCCTCTGACCTTCTTATTGACGATGAAACACAGTAATTGCATCGGAATTAAATAGAAAAGGCACAATGTCGACGTAAGTACAAGAAGTCTGCCTCTTCTTACTGCCTATGTTTTGAACCATTCCTGTGACACTAGTTATAGATTCCGAAGCTTCACTCCAGTTTTACTATATCCCTTGGACTTTCTTATTGACGATAAAACACAGAAATTGCATTGGAATTTAAAAGAAAAGGCACAATGCCGACTTAAGTACAAGAAGACTGACTCCTCTTTCTGACTATGTCTTGAATCATTCCATTGACACTAGTTATAGATTCCGATGCTTCACTCCATGTTTACTGTATCCCTTGGACCTTCTTATTGACGATGAAACACAGAAATTGCATCGGAATTAAATAGAAAAGGCACAATGCCGACTTAAGTTCAAACCCTGACTCTTCTTACTGACTATGTTTTGAACCATTCCTGTGACACTAGTTATAGATCCGATGCTTAACTTCAGGCTTACTGTATCCCTTGGACCTTCTTATTGACGATGAAACACAGAAATTGCATCGGAATTAATTACAAAAGCACAATGCCGACATAAGGACAAGAAAACTGACTCTTATTACTGACTATGTTTAGAAGCATTCCTGTGACACCAGCTATAGATTCCGAAGCTTCACTTCAGGTTTACTGTATCCCTTGGACCTTCTTATTGACGATGAAACACAGAAATTGCATCGGAATTAAATACAAAAGGCACAATGTCGACGTAATTAAAAGAAGACTGACTCTTCTTACTGTCTATGATTTGAACCATTCCTGTGACACTAGTTATAGATTCCGATGCTTCACTCCAGGCTTACTATATCCCTTGCACCTTCTTATTGACGATGAAGCACAGAAATTGCATCGGAATTAAATAGAAAAAGCACAATGCCGACTTAAGTACAAGAAGACTGACTCTTCTTACTGACTATGTTTTGAACCATTCCATTGACACCAGTTATAGATTCCGATGCTTCACTCCATGTTTACTGTATCCCTTGGACCTTCTTATTGACGATGAAACACAGAAATTGCATCGGAATTAAATAGAAAAGGCACAATGCCGACCTAAGGACAAGAAGACTGACTCTTCTTACTGACTTTGCTTTGAACCAATCCTGTGACACTAGTTATAGATTCCGATGCTTCACGTCAGGTTTATTGTACCCCTCTGACCTTCTTATTGACGATGAAACACAGAAATTGCATCGGAATTAAATAAAAAGGCACAATGCCGACTTAAGTACAAGAAGACTGACTCTTCTTACTGACTATGTTTTGAACCATTCCTGTGACACTAGTTATAAATTCCGATGCTTCACTCCAGGTTTACTGTATCCCTTGCACCTTCTTATTGACGATGAAACACAGAAATTGCATCGGAATTAAATAGAAAAGGCACAATGCCGACTTAAGTTCAAACCCTGACTCTTCTTACTGACTATGTTTTGAACCATTCCTGTGACACTAGTTATAGATCCGATGCTTAACTTCAGGCTTACTGTATACCTTGGACCTTCTTATTGACGATGAACCACAGAAATTGTATCGGAATTAAATACAAAAGGCACAAAGCATAATTAAGGTCAAGAAGACTGACTCTTCTTACTGTCTATGATTTGAACCACTCCTGTGACACTAGTTATAGATTCCGATGCTTCACTCCAGGTTTACTGTATCCCTTGGACCTTCTTATTGACGATGAAACACAGAAATTGCATCGGAATTAATTACAAAAGCACAATGCCGACATAAGGGCAAGAAAACTGACTCTTATTACTGACTATGTTTTGAAGCATTCCTGTGACACCAGCTATAGATTCCGAAGCTTCACTTCAGGTTTACTGTATCCCTTGGACCTTCTTATTGACGATGAAACACAGAAATTGCATCGGAATTAAATACAAAAGGCACAATGCCGACTTAAGGACAAGAAGACTGACTCTTCTTACTTACTTTGTTTTGAACCATTCCTGTGACACTAGTTATAGATTCCGATGCTTCACTTCAGGTTTATTGTATCCCTCTGACCTTCTTATTGACGATGAAACACAGAAATTGCATCAGAATTAAATACAAAAGGTACAATGTCGACGTAAGTAAAAGAAGACTGACTCTTCTTACTGTCTATGTTTTGAACCATTCCTGTGACACTAGTTATAGATTCCGATGCTTCACTCCAGGCTTACTATATCCCTTGGACCTTCTTATTGACGATGAAACACAGAAATTGCATCGGAATTAAATAGAAAAAAGCACAATGCCGACTTAAGTACAAGAAGGCTGACTCTTCTTACTGACTATGTTTTGAACCATTCCATTGACCCCAGTTATAGATTCCGATGCTTCACTCCATGTTTACTGTATCCCTTGGACCTTCTTATTGACGATGAAACACAGAAATTGCATCGGAATTAAATAGAAGAGGCACAATGCTGACCTAAGGACAAGAAGACTGACTCTTCTTACTGACTTTGCTTTGAACCAATCCTGTGACACTAGTTATAGATTCCGATGCTTCACTTCAGGTTTATTGTACCCCTCTGACCTTCTTATTGACGATGAAACACAGAAATTGCATCGGAATTAAATAAAAAGGCACAATGCCGACTTAAGTACAAGAAGACTGACTCTTCTTACTGACTATGTTTTGAACCATTCCTGTGACACTAGTTATAAATTCCGATGCTTCACTCCAGGTTTACTGTATCCCTTGCACCTTCTTATTGACGATGAAACACAGAAATTGCATCGGAATTAAATAGAAAAGGCACAATGCCGACTTAAGTACAAAAACCTGACTCTTCTTACTGACTATGTTTTGAACCATTCCTGTGACACTAGTTATAGATTCGATGCTTCACTTCATTTTTACTGTATACCTTGGACCTTCTTATTGACGATGAAACACAGAAATTGCATCGGAATTAAATACAAAAGGCACAAAGCAGAATTAAGGTCAAGAAGACTGACTCTTTTTACTGTCTATGCTT
This sequence comes from Schistocerca piceifrons, assembly GCF_021461385.2. Classification (NCBI taxonomy): domain Eukaryota; kingdom Metazoa; phylum Arthropoda; class Insecta; order Orthoptera; family Acrididae; genus Schistocerca; species Schistocerca piceifrons. The sequence goes on along the minus strand of NW_025728007.1, from coordinate 741,664 downwards.
TGAACCATTCCTGTGACAGTAGTTATAGATTCCGATGCTTCACTCCAATTTTACTGTATCCCTTGGACCTTCTTATTGACGATGAAACACAGAAATTGCATCGGAATTAATTACAAAAGGCACAATGCCGACATAAGGACAAGAAGACTGACTCTTCTTACTGACTATGTCTTGAAGCATTCCTGTGACACTAGCTATAGATTCCGAAGCTTCACTTCAGGTCTACTGTATCCCTTGGACCACCTTATTGACTATGAAACACAGAAATTGCATCGGAATTAAATACAAAAGGCACAATGCCGACTTAAGGACAAGAAGACTGACTCTTCTTACTGACTTTGTTTGAACCATTCCTGTGACACTAGTTATAGATTCCGATGCCTCACTTCAGGTTTATTGTATCCCTCTGACCTTCTTATTGACGATGAAACACAAAAATTGCATCGGAATTAAATAGAAAAGGCACAATGTCGACGTAAGTACAAGAAGACTGACTCTTCTTACTGTCTATGTTTTGAACCATTCCTGTAACACTAGTTATAGATTCCGATGCTTCACTCCAGGTTTACTATATCCCTTGGACCTACTTATTGACGATGAAACACAGACAGTGCATCGAAATTAAATAGAAAAGGCACAATGCCGACTTAAGTACAAGAAGACTGACTCTCCTTACTGACTATGATTTGAACCATTCCATTGACACTAGTTACAAATTCCGATGCTTCACTCCAGGTTTACTGTATCGGTTGGACCTTCTTATTGACGATGAAACACAGGAATTGCATCGGAATTAAATACAAAACGCACAATGCCGACTTAAGGACAAGATGCTGACTCTTCTTACTGACTTTGCTTTGAACCACTCCTGTGACACTAGTTATAGATTCCGATGCTTCACTTCAGGTTCATTGTATCCCTCTGACCTCCTTATTGACGATGAAACACAGAAATTGCATCGGAATTAAATAGAAAAGGCACAATGCCGACTTAAGTACAAGAAGACTGACTCTTCTTACTGACTATGTTTTGTACCATTCCTGTGACACTAGTTATAGATTCCGATGCTTCACTCCAGGTTTACTGCATCCCTTGGACCAGCTTATTGACGATGAACTACAGAAATTGCATCGGAATTAAATACAAAAGGCACAATGCCGACTTAAGTACAAGAAGACTAACTCTTCTTACTGACTATGCTTTGAACCATTCCTGTGACACTAGTTATGGAGTCCGATGCTTCACTTCAGGTTTACTGTATCCCTCTGAACTTCTTATCGACGATGAAACACAGAAATTGCATCGGAATTAAATAGAAAAGGCACAATGCCGACTTAAGTACAAGAAGACTGACTCTTCTTACTGTCTATGTTTTGAACCATCCCTGTGACACTAGTTATAGATTCCGATGCTTCACTCCAAGTTTACTGTAACCCTTAGACCTTCGTATTGACGATGAAACACAGATATTGCATCGGAATTAAATTCAAAAGGCACAATGCCGACTTAAGTACAAGAAGACTGACTCTTCTTACTGACTATGCTTTGAACCATTCCTGTGACACTAGTTATAGATTCCGATGCTTCACGTCAGGTTTATTGTACCCCTCTGACCTTCTTATTGACGATGAAACACAGAAATTGCATCGGAATTAAATAAAAAGGCACAATGCCGACTTAAGTACAAGAAGACTGACTCTTCTTACTGACTATGTTTTGAACCATTCCTGTGACACTAGTTATAAATTCCGATGCTTCACTCCAGGTTTACTGTATCCCTTGCACCTTCTTATTGACGATGAAACACAGAAATTGCATCGGAATTAAATAGAAAAGGCACAATGCCGACTTAAGTTCAAACCCTGACTCTTCTTACTGAGTATGATTTGAACCATTCCTGTGACACTAGTTATAGATCCGATGCTTAACTTCAGGCTTACTGTATACCTTGGACCTTCTTATTGACGATGAAACACAGAAATTGTATCGGAATTAAATACAAAAGGCACAAAGCATAATTAAGGTCAAGAAGACTGACTCTTCTTACTGTCTATGATTTGAACCACTCCTGTGACACTAGTTATAGATTCCGAAGCTTCACTCCAGGTTTACTGTATCCCTTGGACCTTCTTATTGACGATGAAACACAGAAATTGCATCGGAATTAATTACAAAAGCACAATGCCGACATAAGGGCAACAAAACTGACTCTTATTACTGACTATGTTTTGAAGCATTCCTGTGACACCAGCTATAGATTCCGAAGCTTCACTTCAGGTTTACTGTATCCCTTGGACCTTCTTATTGACGATGAAACACAGAAATTGCATCGGAATTAAATACAAAAGGCACAATGCCGACTTAAGGACAAGAAGACTGACTCTTCTTACTTACTTTGTTTTGAACCATTCCTGTGACACTAGTTATAGATTCCGATGCTTCACTTCAGGTTTATTGTATCCCTCTGACCTTCTTATTGACGATGAAACACAGAAATTGCATCGGAATTAAATACAAAAGGTACAATGTCGACGTAAGTAAAAGAAGACTGACTCTTCTTACTGTCTATGTTTTGAACCATTCCTGTGACACTAGTTATAGATTCCGATGCTTCACTCCAGGCTTACTATATCCCTTGGACCTTCTTATTGACGATGAAACACAGAAATTGCATCGGAATTAAATAGTAAAAGCACAATGCCGACTTAAGTACAAGAAGGCTGACTCTTCTTACTGACTATGTTTTGAACCATTCCATTGACCCCAGTTATAGATTCCGATGCTTCACTCCATGTTTACTGTATCCCTTGGACCTTCTTATTGACGATGAAACACAGAAATTGCATCGGAATTAAATAGAAGAGGCACAATGCTGACCTATGGACAAGAAGACTGACTCTTCTTACTGACTTTGCTTTGAACCAATCCTGTGACACTAGTAATAGATTCCGATGCTTCACTTCAGGTTTATTGTACCCCTCTGACCTTCTTATTGACGATGAAACACAGAAATTGCATCGGAATTAAATAAAAAGGCACAATGCCGACTTAAGTACAAGAAGACTGACTCTTCTTACTGACTATGTTTTGAACCATTCCTGTGACACTAGTTATAAATTCCGATGCTTCACTCCAGGTTTACTGTATCCCTTGCACCTTCTTATTGACGATGAAACACAGAAATTGCATCGGAATTAAATAGAAAAGGCACAATGCCGACTTAAGTACAAAAACCTGACTCTTCTTACTGACTATGTTTTGAACCATTCCTGTGACACTAGTTATAGATTCGATGCTTCACTTCATTTTTACTGTATACCTTGGACCTTCTTATTGACGATGAAACACAGAAATTGCATCGGAATTAAATACAAAAGGCACAAAGCAGAATTAAGGTCAAGAAGACTGACTCTTTTTACTGTCTATGCTTTGAACCATTCCTGTGACAGTAGTTATAGATTCCGATGCTTCACTCCAGGTTTACTGTATGCCTTGGACCTTCTTATTGACGATGAAACACAGAAATTGCATCGGAATTAATTACAAAAGGCACAATGCCGACATAAGGACAAGAAGACTGACTCTTCTTACTGACTATGTCTTGAAGCATTCCTGTGACACTAGCTATAGATTCCGAAGCTTCACTTCAGGTCTACTGTATCCCTTGGACCACCTTATTGACTATGAAACACAGAAATTGCATCGGAATTAAATACAAAAGGCACAATGCCGACTTAAGGACAAGAAGACTGACTCTTCTTACTGACTTTGTTTGAACCATTCCTGTGACACTAGTTATAGATTCCGATGCCTCACTTCAGGTTTATTGTATCCCTCTGACCTTCTTATTGACGATGAAACACAAAAATTGCATCGGAATTAAATAGAAAAGGCACAATGTCGACGTAAGTACAAGAAGACTGACTCTTCTTACTGTCTATGTTTTGAACCATTCCTGTAACACTAGTTATAGATTCCGATGCTTCACTCCAGGTTTACTATATCCCTTGGACCTACTTATTGGCGATGAAACACAGACATTGCATCGAAATTAAATAGAAAAGGCACAATGCCGACTTAAGTACAAGAAGACTGACTCTCCTTACTGACTATGATTTGAACCATTCCATTGACACTAGTTACAGATTCCGATGCTTCACTCCAGGTTTACTGTATCCCTTGGACCTTCTTATTGACGATGAAACACAGGAATTGCATCGGAATTAAATACAAAACGCACAATGCCGACTTAAGGACAAGATGCTGACTCTTCTTACTGACTTTGCTTTGAACCACTCCTGTGACACTAGTTATAGATTCCGATGCTTCACTTCAGGTTCATTGTATCCCTCTGACCTTCTTATTGACGATGAAACACAGAAATTGCATCGGAATTAAATAGAAAAGGCACAATGCCGACTTAAGTACAAGAAGACTGACTCTTCTTACTGACTATGTTTGTACCATTCCTGTGACACTAGTTATAGATTCCGATGCTTCACTCCAGGTTTACTGCATCCCTTGGACCTGCTTATTGACGATGAACTACAGAAATTGCATCGGAATTAAATACAAAAGGCACAATGCCGACTTAAGTACAAGAAGACTAACTCTTCTTACTGACTATGCTTTGAACCATTCCTGTGACACTAGTTATGGAGTCCGATGCTTCACTTCAGGTTTACTGTATCCCTCTGAACTTCTTATCGACGATGAAACACAGAAATTGCATCGGAATTAAATAGAAAAGGCACAATGCCGACTTAAGTACAAGAAGACTGACTCTTCTTACTGTCTATGTTTTGAACCATCCCTGTGACACTAGTTATAGATTCCGATGCTTCACTCCAAGTTTACTGTAACCCTTAGACCTTCGTATTGACGATGAGACACAGATATTGCATCGGAATTAAATTCAAAAGGCACAATGCCGACTTAAGTACAAGAAGACTGACTCTTCTTACTGACTATGCTTTGAACCATTCCTGTGACACTAGTTATAAATTCCGATGCTTCACTTCAGGTTTACTGTATCCCTTGGACCTTCTTATTGACGATGAAACACAGAAATTGCATCGGAATTAAACACAAAATGCACAAAGCAGAATTAAGTACAAGAAGTCTGACTCTTCTTACTGCCTATGTTTTGAACCATTCCTGTGACACTAGTTATGGATTCCGATGCTTCACTCCAAGTTTACTGTAACCCTTGGATCTTCTTATTGACGATGAAACACAGAAATTGCACCGGAATTAAATACAAAAGGCACAATGCCGACTTAAGGACAAGAAGACTGACTCTTCTTACTGTCTATGTTTTGAACCATCCCTGTGACACTAGTTATAGATTCCGATGCTTCACTCCAGGCTTACTATATCCCTTGGACCTTCTTATTGACGATGAAACACAGAAATTGCATCGGAATTAAATAGTAAAAGCACAATGCCGACTTAAGTACAAGAAGACTGACTCTTCTTACTGACTATGTTTTGAACCATTCCATTGCCCCAGTTATAGATTCCGATGCTTCACTCCATGTTTACTGTATCCCTTGGACCTTCTTATTGACGATGAAACACAGATATTGCATCGGAATTAAATAGAAGAGGCACAATGCTGACCTAAGGACAAGAAGACTGACTCTTCTTACTGACTTTGCTTTGAACCAATCCTGTGACACTAGTTATAGATTCCGATGCTTCACTTCAGGTTTATTGTACCCCTCTGACCTTCTTATTGACGATGAAACACAGAAATTGCATCGGAATTAAATAAAAAGGCACAATGCCGACTTAAGTACAAGAAGACTGACTCTTCTTACTGACTATGTTTTGAACCATTCCTGTGACACTAGTTATAAATTCCGATGCTTCACTCCAGGTTTACTGTATCCCTTGCACCTTCTTATTGACGATGAAACACAGAAATTGCATCGGAATTAAATAGAGAAGGCACAATGCCGACTTAAGTACAAAAACCTGACTCTTCTTACTGACTATGTTTTGAACCATTCCTGTGACACTAGTTATAGATCCGATGCTTCACTTCATTTTTACTGTATACCTTGGACCTTCTTATTGACGATGAAACACAGAAATTGCATCGGAATTAAATACAAAAGGCACAAAGCAGAATTAAGGTCAAGAAGACTGACTCTCTTTACTGTCTATGCTTTGAACCATTCCTGTGACAGTAGTTATAGATTCCGATGCTTCACTCCAGGTTTACTGTATCCCTTGGACCTTCTTATTGACGATGAAACACAGAAATTGCATCGGAATTAATTACAAAAGGCACAATGCCGACATAAGGACAAGAAGACTTACTCTTCTTACTGACTATGTCTTGAAGCATTCCTGTGACACTAGCTATAGATTCCGAAGCTTCACTTCAGGTCTACTGTATCCCTTGGACCACCTTATTGACGATGAAACACAGAAATTGCATCGGAATTAAATACAAAAGGCACAATGCCGACATAAGGACAAGAAGACTGACTCTTCTTACTTTGTTTGAACCATTCCTGTGACACTAGTTATAGATTCCGATGCCTCACTTCAGGTTTATTGTATCCCTCTGACCTTCTTATTGACGATGAAACACAAAAATTGCATCGGAATTAAATAGAAAAGGCACAATGTCGACGTAAGTACAAGAAGACTGACTCATCTTACTGTCTATGTTTTGAACCATTCCTGTAACACTAGTTATAGATTCCGATGCTTCACTCCAGGTTTACTATATCCCTTGGACCCTCTTATTGACGATGAAACACAGAAATTGCATCGAAATTAAATAGAAAAGGCACAATGCCGACTTAAGTACAAGAAGACTGACTCTCCTTACTGACTATGATTTGAACCATTCCATTGACACTAGTTACAGATTCCGATGCTTCACTCCAGGTTTACTGTATCCCTTGGACCTTCTTATTGACGATGAAACACAGGAATTGCATCGGAATTAAATACAAAACGCACAATGCCGACTTAAGGACAAGATGCTGACTCTTCTTACTGACTTTGCTTTGAACCACTCCTGTGACACTAGTTATAGATTCCGATGCTTCACTTCAGGTTCATTGTATCCCTCTGACCTTCTTATTGACGATGAAACACAGAAATTGCATCGGAATTAAATAGAAAAGGCACAATGCCGACTTAAGTACAAGAAGACTGACTCTTCTTACTGACTATGTTTTGTACCATTCCTGTGACACTAGTTATAGATTCCGATGCTTCACTCCAGGTTTCCTGCATCCCTTGGACCTGCTTATTGACGATGAACTACAGAAATTGCATCGGAATTAAATACAAAAGGCACAATGCCGACTTAAGTACAAGAAGACTAACTCTTCTTACTGACTATGCTTTGAACCATTCCTGTGACACTAGTTATGGAGTCCGATGCTTCACTTCAGGTTTACTGTATCCCTCTGACCTTCTTATCGACGATGAAACACAGAAATTGCATCGGAATTAAATAGAAAATGCACAATGCCGACTTAAGTACAAGAAGACTGACTCTTCTTACTTTCTATGTTTTGAACCATCCCTGTGACACTAGTTATAGATTCCGATGCTTCACTCCAAGTTTACTGTATCCCTTAGACCTTCTTATTGACGATGAAACACAGAAATTGCATCGGAATTAAACACAAAATGCACAAAGCAGAATTAAGTACAAGAAGTCTGACTCTTCTTACTGCCTATGTTTTGAAAAATTCCTGTGACACTAGTTATGGATTCCGATGCTTCACTCCAGGTTTACTGTAACCCTTGGATCTTCTTATTGACGATGAAACACAGAAATTGCACCGGAATTGAATACAAAAGGCACAATGCCGACTTAAGGACAAGAAGACTGAGTTTTCTTACTGACCTTGTTTTGAACCATTCCTGTGACACTACTTATAGATTCCGATGCTCCACTTCAGGATTACTGTATCCCTCTGACCTTCTTATTGACGATGAAACACAGAAATAGCATCGGAATTAAATAGAAAAGGCACAATGCCGACTTAATCACAACAAGACTGACTCTTCTTACTGTCTATGTTTTGAACCATCCCTGTGACACTAGTTATAGATTCCGATGCTTCACTCCAGGTTTACTGTATCCCTTGGTCCTTCTTATTGACGATGAAACACAGCATCGGAATTAAATACAAAAGGCACAATGCCGACTAAAGTACAAGAAGACTGACTCTCCTTACTGACTATGTTTTGAACCCTTCCTGTGACACTAGTTATAAATTACGATGCTTCACTTCAGGTTTACTGTATCCCTTGGACCTTCTTATTGACGATGAAACACAGAAAATGCATCGGAATTAAATACAAAAGGCACAATGCCGACTTAAGTACAAGAAGACTGACTCTCCTTACTGACTATGTTTTGAACCATTCCTGTGACACTAGTTATAGATTCCGATGCTTCACTTCAGGTTTACTGTATCCCTTGGACCTTCTTATTGACGATGAAACACAGAAATTGCATCGGAATTAAATACAAAAGGCACAATGCAGAATTAAGTTCAAGAAGACTGACTCATCTTACTGTCTATTTTTGAACCAGTCCTGTGACACTAGTTATAGACTCCGGTGCTTCACTTCAGGTTTACTGCATCCCTTGGACCTTCTTATTGACGATGAAACACAGAAATTGCATCGGAATTAAATACAAAAGGCACAAAGCCGAATTAAGTACTAGAAGACTGACTCTTCTTACTGTCTATGTTTTGAACCATTCCTGTGACACTAGTTATAGAATCCGATGCTTCACTCCAGGTTTACTATATCCCTTGGACCTTCTTATTGACGATGAAACACAGGAATTGCATCGAAATTAAATAGAACAGGCACAATGCCGACTTAAGTACAAGAAGACTGACTCTTCTTACTCACTATGTTTTGAAGCATTCCATTGACACTAGTTATAGATTCCGATGCTTCACTCCACGTTTACTGTATTCCTTGGACCTTCTTATTGACGATGAAACACAGAAATTGCATCGGAATTAAATAGAAAAGGCACAATGCCGACTTAAGTACAAGAAGTTTGACTCTTCTTACTTACTATGTTTTGAACCGTTCCTGTGACACTAGTTATAGATCAGATGCTTCACTTCTGGTTTACTGTATACCTAGGACCTTCTTATTGACGATGAAACACAGAAATTGCATCGGAATTAAATACTAACGGCACAATGCCGACTTAAGTACAAGAAGACTGACTCTTCCTACTGTCTATGTTTTGAACCATTCCTGTGACACTAGTTATAAATTCCGATGCTTCACTTCAGATTTACTGTATCCCTTGGACCTTCTTATTGACGATGAAACACAGAAATTGCATCGGAATTAAATACAAAATGCACAAAGCAGAATTAAGTACAAGAAGTCTGACTCCTCTTACTGACTATGTTTTGACCATTCCTGTGACACTAGTTATAGATCAGATGCTTCACTTCAGGTTTACTGCATACCTTGGACCTTCTTATTGACGATGAAGCACAGAAATTGCATCGGAATTAAATACAAAAGGCACAATGACGACTTAAGGACAAGAAGACTGAGTCTTCTTACTGACCTTGTTTTGAACCATTCCTGTGACACTAGTTATGGATTCCGTCGCTCCACTTCAGGATTACTGTATCCCTCTGACCTTCTTATTGACGATGAAACACAGAAATTGTATCGGAATTAAATAGAAAAGGCACAATGCCGACTTAAGTACAAGAAGACTGACTCTTCTTACTGTCTATGTTTTGAACCATCCCTGTGACACTAGTTATAGATTCCGATGCTTCACTCCAGGTTTACTGTATGCCTTGGTCCTCCTTATTGACGATGAAACACAGCAATTGCATCGGAATTAAACACAAAAGGCACAATGCCAACTAAAGTACAAGAAGACTGACTCCCCTTACTGACTATGTTTTGAACCATTCCTGTGACACTAGTTATAGATTCCGATGCTTCACTTCAGGTTTACTGTATCCCTTGGACCTTCTTATTGACGATGAAACACAGAAATTGCATCGGAATTAAATACAAAAGGCACAATGCAGAATTAAGTTCAAGAAGACTGACTCATCTTACTGTCTATGTTTTGAACCATTCGTGTGACACTAGTTATAGAATCCGATGCTTCACTCCAGGTTTACTATATCCCTTGGACCTTCTTATTTACGATGAAACACAGGAATTGCATCGAAATTAAATAGAAATGGCGCAATGCCGACTTAAGTACAAGAAGACTGACTCTTCTTACTGACTATGTTTTGAACCATTCCATGGACACTAGTTATAGATTCCGATGCTTCACTCCACATTTACTGTATCCCTTGGACTTTCTTATTGACGATGAAACACAGAAATTGCATCGGAATTAAATAGAAAAGGCACAATGCCGACTTAAGTACAAGATGTTTGACTCTTCTTACTGACTATGTTTTGAACCATTCCTGTGACACTAGTTATGGATTCCGATGCTTCACTTCAGGTTTACTGTATCCCTCTGATCTTCTTATTGACGATGAAACACAGAAATTGCATCGGAATTAAATACAAAATACACAATGCCGATTTCAGTTCAAGAAGACTGACTCTTCTTACTGTCTATTTTTGAACCTGTACTGTGACACTAGTTATAGACTCCGATGCTTCACTCCAGGTTTACTGTATCCCTTGGTCCTTCTTATTGACGATGAAACACAGAAATTGCATCGGAATTAAATAGAAAAGGCACAATGCCGACTTAAGTACAAGAAGACTGACTCTTCTTACTGACTATGTTTGAACCATTCCCGTGACACTAGTTATAAATTCCGATGGTTCGCTTCAGGTTTACTATATCCCTTGGACCTTCATATTGACGATGAAACAAAGAAATTGCATCGGAATTAATTACAAAAGGCACAGTGCAGAATTAAGTACAAGGAGACTGACTCTTCTTACTGTCTATATTTTGAACCATTCCTGTGACACTAGTTGTAGATTCCGATGCTTCACTTCAGGTTTACTGTACCCCTCTGACCTTCTTAATGACGATGAAACACAGAAATTGCATCGGAATTAAATACAAAAGCACAATGCCGACTTAAGTACTAATTGTTGGTAAGGCGGGTACCAGGTTGAGATTCATTGGGAGAGTGCTTAGAAAATGTAGTCCATCAACAAAGGAGGTGGCTTACAAAACACTCGTTCGACCTATACTTGAGTGTTGCTCATCAGTGTGGGATCCGTACCAGGTCGGGTTGACGGAGGAGATAGAGAAGATCCAAAGAAGAGCGGCGCGTTTCGTCACTGGGTTATTTGGTAACCGTGATAGCGTTACGGAGATGTTTAATAAACTCAAGTGGCAGACTCTGCAAGAGAGGCGCTCTGCATCGCGGTGTAGCTTGCTCGCTAGGTTTCGAGAGGGTGCGTTTCTGGATGAGGTATCGAATATATTGCTTCCCCCTACTTATACTTCCCGAGGAGATCACGAATGTAAAATTAGAGAGATTAGAGCGCGCACGGAGGCTTTCAGACAGTCGTTCTTCCCGCGAACCATACGCGACTGGAACAGGAAAGGGAGGTAATGACAGTGGCACGTAAAGTGCCCTCCGCCACACACCGTTGGGTGGCTTGCGGAGTATCAATGTAGATGTAGATGTAGATGTAGAAGACTGACTCTACTTACTGTCTATGTTTTGAACCATTCCATTGACACTAGTTATAGATTCCGATGCTTCACTTCAGGTTTACTGTATCCCTTGGACCTTGTTATTGACGATGAAACACAGAAATTGCATCGGAATTAAATAGGAAAGGTACAATGCCGTCATAAGTACAAGAAGACTGACTCTTCTTACTGACTATGATTTGAACCATTCCTGTGACACTAGTTATAGATTCCGATGCTTCACCTCAGGTTTACTGTATCCCTTGGACCTTCTTATTGACGATGAAACACAGAAATTGCATCGGAATTAAATACAAAAGGCTAAATGCCGACTTAAGTACACGAAGACTGACTCTTCTTACTGTCTATGTTTTGAACCATTCCTGTGACACTAGTTATAGATTCCGAAACTTCACTCCAGGTTTACTGTATCCCTTGAACCCTACTTATTGACGATGAAACACAGAAATTGCATCGGAATTAAATAGAAAAGGCACAATGCCGACTTAAGTACAAGAAGACTGACTCTTCTTACTGACTATGTTTTGAACCATTCCTTTGACACTAGTTATAGATTCCGATGCTTCACTTCAGGATTACTGTATCCCTCTGACCTTCTTATTGACGATGAAACACAGAAATTGCATCGGAATTATATAGAAAAGGCACAATGCGGACTTAAGTACAAGTTCTTATTGTCTATGTTTTGAACCATTCCTGTGAGACTAGTTATAGATTCCGATGCTTCACTCCTGGTTTACTGTATCCCTTGGACGTTCTTATTGACGATGAAACACAGAAATTGCATCCGTATTAAATACTAAAGGCACAATGCCGACTTAAGGACAAGAAGACTGACTCCTCTTACTGTCTATCTTTGAACCATACCATTGAGACTAGTTATAGATTCCGATGCTTCACTCCAGGTTTACTGTATCACTTGGACCTTCTTATTGACGATGAAACTCAGAAATTGCATCGGAAATAAATAGAAAAGGCACTATGCCTTCTTTAGTACAAGAAGACTGACTCTTCTTACTGACTATGTTTTGAACGATTCCTGTGACACTAGTTATAGATCCCGATGCTTCACTACAGGTTTACTGTATGCCTTGGACATTCTCATTGACGATGAAACACAAAAATTGCATCGGAACTAAATACAAAAGGCAAAATGCCGACTGAAGTACACGAAGACTGACTCTTCTTACTGTCTACGATTTGAACCATTCTGTGACACTATTTACAGATTCCGATGCTTCACTCCAGGTTTACTGTATCCCTTAGACCTTCTTATTGACGATGAAGCACAGAAATTGCATCGGAATTAAATACAAAAGGCACAATGACGACTTAAGGACAAGAAGACTGAGTCTTCTTACTGACCTTGTTTTGAACCATTCCTGTGACACTAGTTATAGATTCCGACGCTCCACTTCAGGATTACTGTATCCCTCTGACCTTCTTATTGACGATGAAACACAGAAATTGTATCGGAATTAAATAGAAAAGGCACAATGCCGACTTAAGTACAAGAAGACTGACTCTTCTTACTGTCTATGTTTTGAACCATCCCTGTGACACTAGTTATAGATTCCGATGCTTCACTCCAGGTTTACTGTATCCCTTGGTCCTCCTTATTGACGATGAAACACAGCAATTGCATCGGAATTAAACACAAAAGGCACAATGCCGACTAAAGTACAAGAATACTGACTCTCCTTACTGACGATGCTTTGAACCATTCCTGTGACACTAGTTATAGATTCCGATGCTTCACTTCAGGTTTACTGTATCCCTTGGACCTTCTTATTGACGATGAAACACAGTAATTGCATCGGAATTAAATACAAAAGGCACAATGCAGAATTAAGTTCAAGAAGACTGACTCATTTTACTGTCTATGTTTTGAACCATTCGTGTGCCACTAGTTATAGAATCCGATGCTTCACTCCAGGTTTACTATATCCCTTGGACCTTCTTATTGACGATGAAACACAGGAATTGCATCGACATTAATTAGAAATGGCGCAATGCCGACTTAAGTACAAGAAGACTGACTCTTCTTACTGACTATGTTTTGAACTATTCCATGGACACTAGTTATAGATTCCGATGCTTCACTCCACATTTACTGTATCCCTTGGACTTTCTTATTGACGATGAAACACAGAAATTGCATCGGAATTAAATAGGAAAGGCACAATGCCGACTTAAGTACAAGATGTTTGACTCTTCTTACTGACTATGTTTTGAACCATTCCTGTGACACTAGTTATGGATTCCGATGCTTCACTTCAGGTTTACTGTATCCCTCTGACCTTCTTATTGACGATGAAACACAGAAATTGCATCGGAATTAAATACAAAATACACAATGCCGATTTCAGTTCAAGAAGACTGACTCTTCTTACTGTCTATTTTTGAACCAGTACTGTGACACTAGTTATAGACTCCGATGCTTCACTCCAGGTTTACTGTATCCCTTGGTGCTTCTTATTGACGATGAAACACAGAAATTGCATCGGAATTAAATAGAAAAGGCACAATGCCGACTTAAGTACAAGAAGACTGACTCTTCTTACTGACTATGTTTGAACCATTCCCGTGACACTAGTTATAAATTTCGATGCTTCACTTCAGGTTTACTATATCCCTTGGACCTTCATATTGACGATGAAACAAAGAAATTGCATCGGAATTAATTACAAAAGGCACAGTGCAGAATTAAGTACAAGGCGACTAACTCTTCTTACTGTCTATGTTTTGAACCATTCCTGTGACACTAGTTATAGATTCCGAAGCTTCACTCCAGGTTTACTGTATCCCTTGAACCCTACTTATTGACGATGAAACACAGAAATTGCATCGGAATTAAATAGAAAAGGCACAATGCCGACTTAAGTACAAGAAGACTGACTCTTCTTACTGACTATGTTTTGAACCATTCCTTTGACACTAGTTATAGATTCCGATGCTTCACTTCAGGATTACTGTATCCCTCTGACCTTCTTATTGACGATGAAACACAGAAATTGCATCGGAATTATATAGAAATGGCACAATGCGGACTTAAGAACAAGAAGACTGACTCTTCTTACTGTCTATGTTTTGAACCATTCCTGTGACACTAGTTATAGATTCCGATGCTTCACTCCTGGTTTACTGTATCCCTTGGACGTTCTTATTGACGATGAAACACAGAAATTGCATCCGTATTAAATACTAAAGGCTCAATGCCGACTTAAGGACAAGAAGACTGACTCTTCTTACTGTCTATCTTTTGAACCATACCATTGAGACTAGTTATAGATTCCGATGCTTCACTCCAGGTTTACTGTATCACGTGGACCTTCTTATTGACGATGAAACTCAGAAATTGCATCGGAAATAAATAGAAAAGGCACTATGCCTTCTTTAGTACAAGAAGACTGACTCTTCTTACTGACTATGTTTTGAACGATTCCTGTGACACTAGTTATAGATCCCGATGCTTCACTACAGGTTTACTGTATGCGTTGGACATTCTCATTGACGATGAAACACAAAAATTGCATAGGAACTAAATACAAAAGGCAAAATGCCGAGTGAAGTACACGAAGACTGACTCTTCTTACTGTCTATGATTTGAACCATTCCTGTGACACTATTTACAGATTCCGATGCTTCACTCCAGGTTTACTGTATCCCTTGGACCTTCTTATTGACGATGAAACACAGAAATTGCATCGGAATTAAATACAAAAGGCACAACGCCGACTTAAGTACAAGAAGACTAACTCTTCTTACTGACTATGTTTTGAACCATTCCTGTGACACTAGTTATGGATTCCGATGCTTCACTTAAGGTTTACTGTATCCCTCTGACCTTCTTATTGACGATGAAACACAGAAATTGCATCGGAATTAAATTCAAAAGGCACAATGTCGAATTAAGTTCAAGAAGGTTGACTCTTCTTACTGTCTATTTCTGAACCACTCCTGTGACACTAGTTATAGACTCTGATGCTTCACTCCAGTTTTACTGTATCTCTTGGACCTTCTTATTGACGATGAAATACAGAAATTGCACCGGAATTAAATACAAAAGGCACAATGGCGACCTAAGTAAAAGAAGTCTGACTATTCTTACTGTCTATGATTTGAACCATTCCTGTGACACTAGTTATAGATTCCGAAGCTTAACTCCTGGTTTACTGTATCCCTTGGACATTCATATTGACGATGAAACACAGAAATTGCATCACAATTAAATAGAAAATGCACAATGATGACTTAAGTACAATAAGACTGACTATTCTTACTGACTATGTTTTGAACTATTCCTGTGACGCTAGTTATAGACTCCGATGCTTCACTTCAGAATTACTGCATCGCCCTGACCTTCTTATTGACGATGAAACACAGAAAATGCATCGGAATTAAATACAATAGGCACAAAGCAGAATTAAGTACAAGAAGACTGACGCTTCTTACTGTCTATGTTTTGAACCATTCCTGTGACACTAGCTATAGATTACGATGCTTCACTTCAGGTTTCAGGTTTACTGTACCCCTCTGACCTTCATATTGACGATGAAACACAGAAATTGCATCGGAATTAAATACAAAAGGCACCATGCCGACTTAAGTACAAGAAGACTGACTCTCCTTACTGACTATGTTTTGAACCATTCCTGTGACACTAGTTATAAATTCCGATGCTTCACTTCAGTTTTACTGTATACCTTGGACCTTCTTATTGACTATGAAACACAGAAATTGCATCGGAATTAAATACAAAAGGCACAAAGCAGAATTAAGTACAAGAAGACTGACTCTTCTTACTGTCTATGTTTTGAACCATTCCTGTGACACTAGTTAGATTCCGGTGCTTCACTCCAGTTTTACTGTATCCCTTGGACCTTCTCATTGAGGATGAAACACAGATATTGCTTCGGAATTAATTACAAAAGGCACAATGCCGACTTAAGGACAAGAAGACTGACACTTCTTACTGTCTATGTTTTGAACCATTCCTGTGACACTAGTTATAAATTCCCATGCTACACTTCAGGTTTACTGTATCCCGTGGACGTTCTTATTGACGATGAAACACAGAAATTGCATCGGAATTAAATACAAAAGGCAAAGTGCAGAATTAAGTACAAGGAGACTGACTCTTCTTACTGTCTATGTTTTGAAATATTCCATTGACACTAATTATAGATTTCGATGCTTCACTCCAGGTTTACTGTATCCCTTGGACCTTGTTATTGACGATGAAACACAGAAATTGCATCGGAATTAAATAGAAACGTACAATGCCGACTTAGGTACAAGAAGACTGACTCTTCTTACTGACTATGCTTTGAACCATTCCTGTGACACTACTTATAGATTCCGATGCTTCACCTCAGGTTTACTGTAAGCCTTGGACCTTCTTATTGACGATAAAACACAGAAATTGCATCGCAATTAAATACAAAAGGCAAAATGCCGACTTAAGTACAAGAAGACTGACTCTTCTTACTGTCTATGTTTTGAACCATTCCTGTGACACTAGTTACAGATTACGATGCTTCACTCCGGGTTTACTGTATCCCTTGGACCTTCTTATTGACGATGAAACACAGAAATTGCATCGGAATTAAATACAAAAGGCACAATGCTGACTTAAGTACAAGAAGACTAACTTTTCTTACTGACTATGCTTTGAACCATTCCTGTGACACTAGTTATGGATTCCGATGCTTCACTTCAGGTTTACTGTATCCCTCTGACCTTCTTATTGACGATGAAACACAGAAATGGCATCGGAATTAAATACAAAATGCACAATGCTGATTTCAGTTCAAGAAGACTGACTCTTCTTACTGTCTATTTTTGAACCAGTACTGTGACCCTAGTTATAGACTCCGATGCTTCACTCCAGGTTTACTGTATCCCTTGGTCCTTCTTATTGACGATGAAACACCGAAATTGCATCGGAATTAAATAGAAAAGGCACAATGCCGACTTAAGTACAAGAAGACTGACTCTTCTTACTGACTATGTTTGAACCATTCCCGTGACACTAGTTATAAATTCCGATGGTTCACTTCAGGTTTACTATATCCCTTGGACCTTCATATTGACGATGAAACAAAGAAATTGAATCGGAATTAATTACAAAAGGCACAGTGCAGAATTAAGTACAAGGAGACTGACTCTTCTTACTGTCTATGTTTTGAACCATTCCTGTGACACTTGTTGTAGATTCCGATGCTTCACTTCTGGTTTACTGTACCCCTCTGACCTTCTTATTGACGATGAAACACAGAAATTGCATCGGAATTAAATACAAAAGCACAATGCCGACTTAAGTACATGAAGACTGACTCTACTTACTGTCTATGTTTTGAACCATTCCATTGACACTAGTTATAGATTCCGATGCATCACTTCAGGTTTACTGTATCCCTTGGACCTTGTTATTGACGATGAAACACAGAAATTGCATCGGAATTAAATAGGAAAGGTACAATGCCGTCATAAGTACAAGAAGACTGACTCTTCTTACTGACTATGATTTGAACCATTCCTGTGACACTAGTTATAGATTCCGATGCTTCACCTCAGGTTTAATGTATCCCTTGGACCTTCTTATTGACGATGAAACACAGAAATTGCGTCGGAATTAAATACAAAAGGCAAAATGCCGACTTAAGTACACGAAGACTGACTCTTCTTACTGTCTATGTTTTGAACCATTCCTGTGACACTAGTTATAGATTCCGAAGCTTCACTCCAGGTTTACTGTATCCCTTGAACCCTACTTATTGACGATGAAACACAGAAATTGCATCGGAATTAAATAGAAAGGGCACAATGCCGACTTAAGTACAAGAAGACTGACTCTTCTTACTGACTATGTTTTGAACCATTCCTTTGACACTAGTTATAGATTCCGATGCTTCACTTCAGGATTACTGTATCCCTCTGACCTTCTTATTGACGATGAAACACAGAAATTGCATCGGAATTAGATAGAAAAGGCACAATGCGGACTTAAGTACAAGAAGACTGACTCTTCTTACTGTCTATGTTTTGAACCATTCCTGTGACACTAGTTATAGATTCCGATGCTTCACTCCTGGTTTACTGTATCCCTTGGACGTTCTTATTGACGATGAAACACAGAAATTGCATCCGAATTAAATACAAAAGGCACAATGCCGACTTAAGGACAAGAAGACTGACTCTTCTTACTGTCTATTTTTTGAACCATACCATTGAGACTAGTTATAGATTCCGATGCTTCTCTCCAGGTTTACTGTATCACTTGGACCTTCTTATTGACGATGAAACACAGAAATTGCATCGGAATTAAATAGAAAAGGCACTATGCCTTCTTTAGTACAAGAAGACTGACTCTTCTTACTGACTATGTTTTGAACGATTCCTGTGACACTAGTTATAGATCCCGATGCTTCACTACAGGTTTACTGTATGCCTTGGACATTCTCATTGACGATGAAACACAAAAATTGCATCGGAACTAAATACAAAAGGCAAAATGCCGACTGAAGTACACGAAGACTGACTCTTCTTACTGTCTATGATTTGAACCATTCCTGTGACACTATTTACAGATTCCGATGCTTCACTCCAGGTTTACTGTATCCCTTGGACCTTCTTATTGACGATGAAACACAGAAATTGCATCGGAATTAAATACAAAATGCACAACGCCGACTTAAGTACAAGAAGACTAACTCTTCTTACTGACTATGTTTTGAACCATTCCTGTGACACTAGTTATGGATTCCGATGCTTCACTTCAGGTTTACTGTATCCCTCTGACCTTCTTATTGACGATGAAACACAGAAATTGCATCGGAATTAAATTCAAAAGGCACAATGCCGAATTAAGTTCAAGAAGGTTGACTCTTCTTACTGTCTATTTCTGAACCACTCCTGTGACACTAGTTATAGACTCCGATGCTTCAGTCCAGGTTTACTGTATCTCTTGGACCTTCTTATTGACTATGAAACACAGAAATTGCATCGGAATTAAATACAAAAGGCACAAAGCAGAATTAAGTACAAGAAGACTGACTCTTCTTACTGTCTATGTTTTGAACCATTCCTGTGACACTAGTTAGATTCCGATGCTTCACTCCAGTTTTACTGTATCCCTTGGACCTTCTCATTGAGGATGAAACACAGATATTGCTTCGGAATTAATTACAAAAGGCACAATGCCGACTTAAGGACAAGAAGACTGACACTTCTTACTGTCTATGTTTTGAACCATTCCTGTGACACTAGTTATAAATTCCGATGCTACACTTCAGGTTTACTGTATCCCGTGGACGTTCTTATTGACGATGAAACACAGAAATTGCATCGGAATTAAATACAAAAGGCACAGTGCAGAATTAAGTACAAGGAGACTGACTCTTCTTACTGTCTATGTTTTGAAATATTCCATTGACACTAATTATAGATTTCGATGCTTCACTCCAGGTTTACTGTATCCCTTGGACCTTGTTATTGACGATGAAACACAGAAATTGCATCGGAATTAAATAGAAACGTACAATGCCGACTTAGGTACAAGAAGACTGACTCTTCTTACTGACTATGCTTTGAACCATTCCTGTGACACTACTTATAGATTCCGATGCTTCACCTCAGGTTTACTGTAAGCCTTGGACCTTCTTATTGACGATAAAACACAGAAATTGCATCGCAATTAAATACAAAAGGCAAAATGCCGACTTAAGTACACGAAGACTGACTCTTCTTACTGTCTATGTTTTGAACCATTCCTGTGGCACTAGTTATAGATTCCGATGCTACACTCCAGGTTTACTGTATCCCTTGGACCTTCTTATTGACGTAGAAACACACAAATTGCATCGGAATTAAATAGAAAAGGCACTATGCCGACGTAAGTACAAGAAGACTGACTCTTCTTACTGTCAATGTTTTGAACCATTCCTGTGACACTAGTTACAGATTACGATGCTTCACTCCGGGTTTACTGTATCCCTTGGACCTTCTTATTGACGATGAAACACAGAAATTGCATCGGAATTAAATACAAAAGGCACAATGCTGACTTAAGTACAAGAAGACTAACTCTTCTTACTGACTATGCTTTGAACCATTCCTGTGACACTAGTTATGGATTCCGATGCTTCACTTCAGGTTTACTGTATCCCTCTGACCTTCTTATTGACGATGAAACACAGAAATGGCATCGGAATTAAATACAAAATGCACAATGCTGATTTCAGTTCAAGAAGACTGACTCTTCTTACTGTCTATTTTTGAACCAGTACTGTGACACTAGTTATAGACTCCGATGCTTCACTCCAGGTTTACTGTATCCCTTGGTCCTTCTTATTGACGATGAAACACAGAAATTGCATCGGAATTAAATAGAAAAAGCACAATGCCGACTTAAGTACAAGAAGACTGACTCTTCTTACTGACTATGTTTGAACCATTCCCGTGACACTAGTTATAAATTCCGATGGTTCACCTCAGGTTTAATGTATCCCTTGGACCTTCTTATTGACGATGAAACACAGAAATTGCATCGGAATTAAATACAAAAGGCAAAATGCCGACTTAAGTACACGAAGACTGACTCTTCTTACTGTCTATGTTTTGAACCATTCCTGTGACACTAGTTATAGATTCCGAAGCTTCACTCCAGGTTTACTGTATCCCTTGAACCCTACTTATTGACGATGAAACACAGAAATTGCATCGGAATTAAATAGAAAGGGCACAATGCCGACTTAAGTACAAGAAGACTGACTCTTCTTACTGACTATGTTTTGAACCATTCCTTTGACACTAGTTATAGATTCCGATGCTTCACTTCAGGATTACTGTATCCCTCTGACCTTCTTATTGACGATGAAACACAGAAATTGCATCCGAATTAAATACAAAAGGCACAATGCCGACTTAAGGACAAGAAGACTGACTCTTCTTACTGTCTATTTTTTGAACCATACCATTGAGACTAGTTATAGATTCCGATGCTTCACTCCAGGTTTACTGTATCACTTGGACCTTCTTATTGACGATGAAACACAGAAATTGCATCGGAATTAAATAGAAAAGGCACTATGCCTTCTTTAGTACAAGAAGACTGACTCTTCTTACTGACTATGTTTTGAACGATTCCTGTGACACTAGTTATAGATCCCGATGCTTCACTACAGGTTTACTGTATGCCTTGGACATTCTCATTGACGATGAAACACAAAAATTGCATCGGAACTAAATACAAAAGGCAAAATGCCGACTGAAGTACACGAAGACTGACTCTTCTTACTGTCTATGATTTGAACCATTCCTGTGACACTAATTACAGATTCCGATGCTTCACTCCAGGTTTACTGTATCCCTTGGACCTTCTTATTGACGATGAAACACAGAAATTGCATCGGAATTAAATACAAAATGCACAACGCCGACTTAAGTACAAGAAGACTATCTCTTCTTACTGACTATGTTTTGAACCATTCCTGTGACACTAGTTATGGATTCCGATGCTTCACTTCAGGTTTACTGTATCCCTCTGACCTTCTTATTGACGATGAAACACAGAAATTGCATCGGAATTGAATACAAAAGGCAAAATGCCGACTGAAGTGCACGATGACTGACTCTTCTTACAGTCTATGATTTGAACCATTCCTGTGACACTAGTTATAGATTCCGATGCTTAACTCCTGGTTTACAGTATCCCTTGGACATTCATATTGACGATGAAACACAGAAATTGCATCACTACTAAATAGAAAATGCACAATGATGACGTAAGTACAATAAGATTGACTATTCTTACTGACTATGTTTTGAACTATTCCTGTGACACTAGTTATAGACTCCGATGCTTCACTTCAGAATTACTGTATCGCTCTGACCTTCTTATTGACGATGAAACACAGAAATTGCATCGGAATTAAATACAATAGGCACAAAGCAGAATTAAGTACAAGAAGACTGACTCTTCTTACCGTCTATGTTTTGAACCATTCCTGTGACACTAGCTATAGATTACGATGCTTCACTTCAGGTTTCAGGTTTACTGTACCCCTCTGACCTTCTTATTGACGATGAAACACAGAAATTGCATCGGAATTAAATACAAAAGGCACCATGCCGACTTAAGTACAAGAAGACAGACTCTCCTTACTGACTATGTTTTGAACCATTCCTGTGACACTAGTTATAAATTCCGATGCTTCACTTCAGGTTTACTGTATACCTTGGACTTTCTTATTGACTATGAAACACAGAAATTGCGTCGGAATTAAAAAAAAAAGGCACAAAGCAGAATTAAGTACAAGAAGACTGACTCTTCTTACTGTCTATGTTTTGAACCATTCCTGTGACACTAGTTATGGATTCCGATGCTTCACTCCAGGTTTACTGTATCCCTTGGACCTTCTTATTGAGGATGAAACACAGATATTGCTTCGGAATTAATTACAAAAGGCACAATGCCGACTTAAGGACAAGAAGACTGACACTTCTTACTGTCTATGTTTTGAACCCTTCCTGTGACACTAGCTATAGTTCCGAAGCTTCACTTCAGGTTTACTGTATCCCTTGGACTTTCTTATTGACGATGAAACACGGAAATTGCATCGGAATTAAATAGAAAAGGCACAATGCCGACTTAAGTACAAGAAGGCTGACTCTTCTTACTCACTATGTTTTGAACCATTCCTGTGACACTAGTCATAGATCCGATGCATCACTACAGATTTACTGTATACCTTGGACCTTCTTGTTGACGATGAAACACAGAAATTGCATCAGAATTAAATACAAACGGCACAATGCCGACTTAAGTACAATAAGACTGACTCTTCTTACTGTCTATGTTTTGAACCATTCCTGTGACACCAGTTATAGATTTCGATGCTTCACTTCAGGTTTACTGTATTCCTTGGACCTTCTTATTGACGATGAAACACAGAAATTGCATCGGAATTAAATACAAAAGGCACAATGCCGAATTAAGTACAAGAACACTGACTCTTCTTACTGTCTATGTTTTGAACCATTTCTGTGACACTAGTTATAGATTCCGATGCTTCACTCCAGTTTTACTGCATCCCTTGGACCTTCTTATTGACGATGAAACACAGAAATTGCATCGGAATTAAATACAAAAGGCAAAATGCCGACTGAAGTGCACGATGACTGACTCTTCTTACAGTCTATGATTTGAACCATTCCTGTGACACTAGTTACAGACTCCGATGCTTCACTCCAGGTTTACTGTATCCCTTGGTCCTTCTTATTGACGATTAAACACAGAAATTGCATCGGAATTAAATAGAAAAGGCACATTGAAGACTTAAGTACAAGAAGACTGACTCTTCTTCCTGACTATGTTTTGAACCATTCCTATGACACTAGTTATAAATTCCGATGCTACACTTCAGGTTTACTGTATCCCGTGGACATTCTTATTGACGATGAAACACAGAAATTGCATCGGAATTAAATACAAAAGGCACAGTGTAGAATTAAGTACAAGGAGACTGACTCTTCTTACTGTCTATGTTTTGAAATATTCCATTGACACTAGTTGTAGATTTCGATGCTTCACTCCAGGTTTACTGTATCCCTTGGACGTTCTTATTGACGATGAAACACAGAAATTGCATCCGAATTAATTACAAAAGGCACAATGCCGACTTAAGGACGAGAAGACTGACTCTTCTTACTGTCTATTTTTTGAACCATACCATTGAGACTAGCTATAGATTCCGATGCTTCACTCGAGGTTTACTGTATCACTTGGAACTTTTTATTGACGATGAAACACAGAAATTGCATCGGAATTAAATAGAAACGGCACTATGCCTTCTTTAGTACAAGAAGACTGACTCTTCTTACTGACTATGTTTTGAACGATTCCTGTGACACTAGTTATAGATCCCGATGCTTCACTACAGGTTTACTGTATGCCTTGGACATTCTCATTGACGATGAAACACAAAAATTGCATCGGAACTAAATACAAAAGGCAAAATGCCGACTGAAGTACACGAAGACTGACTCTTCTTACTGTCTATGATTTGAACCATTCCTGTGACACTATTTACAGATTCCGATGCTTCACTCCAGGTTTACTGTATCCCTTGGACCTTCTTATTGACGATGAAACACAGAAATTGCATCGGAATTAAATACAAAATGCACAACGCCGACTTAAGTACAAGAAGACTATCTCTTCTTACTGACTATGTTTTGAACCATTCCTGTGACACTAGTTATGGATTCCGATGCTTCACTTCAGGTTTACTGTATCCCTCTGACCTTCTTATTGACGATGAAACACAGAAATAGCATCGGAATTGAATACAAAAGGCAAAATGCCGACTGAAGTGCACGATGACTGACTCTTCTTACAGTCTATGATTTGAACCATTCCTGTGACACTAGTTATAGATTCCGATGCTTAACTCCTGGTTTACAGTATCCCTTGGACATTCATATTGACGATGAAACACAGAAATTGCATCACTACTAAATAGAAAATGCACAATGATGACGTAAGTACAATAAGATTGACTATTCTTACTGACTATGTTTTGAACTATTCCTGTGACACTAGTTATAGACTCCGATGCTTCACTTCAGAATTACTGTATCGCTCTGACCTTCTTATTGACGATGAAACACAGAAATTGCATCGGAATTAAATACAATAGGCACAAAGCAGAATTAAGTACAAGAAGACTGACTCTTCTTACCGTCTATGTTTTGAACCATTCCTGTGACACTAGCTATAGATTACGATGCTTCACTTCAGGTTTCAGGTTTACTGTACCCCTCTGACCTTCTTATTGACGATGAAACACAGAAATTGCATCGGAATTAAATACAAAAGGCACCATGCCGACTTAAGTACAAGAAGACAGACTCTCCTTACTGACTATGTTTTGAACCAATCCTGTGACACTAGTTATAAATTCCGATGCTTCACTTCAGGTTTACTGTATACCTTGGACTTTCTTATTGACTATGAAACACAGAAATTGCGTCGGAATTAAAAAAAAAAGGCACAAAGCAGAATTAAGTACAAGAAGACTGACTCTTCTTACTGTCTATGTTTTGAACCATTCCTGTGACACTAGTTATGGATTCCGATGCTTCACTCCAGGTTTACTGTATCCCTTGGACCTTCTTATTGAGGATGAAACACAGATATTGCTTCGGAATTAATTACAAAAGGCACAATGCCGACTTAAGGACAAGAAGACTGACACTTCTTACTGTCTATGTTTTGAACCCTTCCTGTCACACTAGCTATAGATTCCGAAGCTTCACTTCAGGTTTACTGTATCCCTTGGACTTTCTTATTGACGATGAAACACGGAAATTGCATCGGAATTAAATAGAAAAGGCACAATGCCGACTTAAGTACAAGAAGGTTGACTCTTCTTACTCACTATGTTTTGAACCATTCCTGTGACACTAGTCATAGATCCGATGCATCACTACTGATTTACTGTATACCTTGGACCTTCTTGTTGACGATGAAACACAGAAATTGCATCAGAATTAAATACAAACGGCACAATGCCGACTTAAGTACAATAAGACTGACTCTTCTTACTGTCTATGTTTTGAACCATTCCTGTGACACCAGTTATAGATTTCGATGCTTCACTTCAGGTTTACTGTATTCCTTGGACCTTCTTATTGACGATGAAACACAGAAATTGCATCGGAATTAAATACAAAAGGCACAATGCCGAATTAAGTACAAGAACACTGACTCTTCTTACTGTCAATGTTTTGAACCATTTCTGTGACACTAGTTATAGATTCCGATGCTTCACTCCAGTTTTACTGCATCCCTTGGACCTTCTTATTGACGATGAAACACAGAAATTGCATCGGAATTAAATACAAAAGGCAAAATGCCGACTGAAGTGCACGATGACTGACTCTTCTTACAGTCTATGATTTGAACCATTCCTGTGACACTAGTTACAGACTCCGATGCTTCACTCCAGGTTTACTGTATCCCTTGGTCCTTCTTATTGACGATTAAACACAGAAATTGCATCGGAATTAAATAGAAAAGGCACATTGAAGACTTAAGTACAAGAAGACTGACTCTTCTTCCTGACTATGTTTTGAACCATTCCTATGACACTAGTTATAAATTCCGATGCTACACTTCAGGTTTACTGTATCCCGTGGACATTCTTATTGACGATGAAACACAGAAATTGCATCGGAATTAAATACAAAAGGCACAGTGTAGAATTAAGTACAAGGAGACTGACTCTTCTTACTGTCTATGTTTTGAAATATTCCATTGACACTAGTTGTAGATTTCGATGCTTCACTCCAGGTTTACTGTATCCCTTGGACGTTCTTATTGACGATGAAACACAGAAATTGCATCCGAATTAATTACAAAAGGCACAATGCCGACTTAAGGACGAGAAGACTGACTCTTCTTACTGTCTATTTTTTGAACCATACCATTGAGACTAGCTATAGATTCCGATGCTTCACTCGAGGTTTACTGTATCACTTGGAACTTTTTATTGACGATGAAACACAGAAATTGCATCGGAATTAAATAGAAACGGCACTATGCCTTCTTTAGTACAAGAAGACTGACTCTTCTTACTGACTATGTTTTGAACGATTCCTGTGACACTAGTTATAGATCCCGATGCTTCACTACAGGTTTACTGTATGCCGTGGACATTCTCATTGACGATGAAACACAAAAATTGCATCGGAACTAAATACAAAAGGCAAAATGCCGACTGAAGTACACGAAGACTGACTCTTCTTACTGTCTATGATTTGAACCATTCCTGTGACACTATTTACAGATTCCGATGCTTCACTCCAGGTTTACTGTATCCCTTGGACCTTCTTATTGACGATGAAACACAGAAATTGCATCGGAATTAAATACAAAAGGCACAACGCCGACTTAAGTACAAGAAGACTAACTCTTCTTACTGACTATGTTTTGAACCATTCCTGTGACACTAGTTATGGATTCCGATGCTTCACATCAGGTTTACTGTATCCCTCTGACCTTCTTATTGTCGATGAAACTCAGAAATTGCATCGGAATTAAATTCAAAAGGCACAAACCCGAATTAAGTTCAAGAAGGTTGACTCTTCTTACTGTCTATCTCTGAACCACTCCTGTGACACTAGTTATAGACTCCGATGCTTCACTCCAGGTTTACTGTATCTCTTGGACCTTCTTATTGACGATGAAACACAGAAATTGCATCGGAATTAAATACAAAAGGCACAATGCCGACTTAAGTAAAAGAAGTCTGACTCTTGTTACTGTCTATGATTTGAACCATTCCTGTGACACTAGTTATAGATTCCGATGCTTAACTCCTGGTTTACTGTATCCCTTGGACATTCATATTGAAGATGAAACACAGAAATTGCATCACAATTGAATAGAAAATGCACAATGATGACCTAAGTACAATAAGACTGACTATTCTTACTGACTATGTTTTGAACTATTCCTGTGACACTAGTTATAGACTCCGATGCTTCACTTCAGAATTACTGTATCGCTCTGACCTTCTTATTGACGATGAAACACAAAAAATGCATCGGAATTAAATACAATAGGCACAAAGCAGAATTAAGTAGAAGAAGACTGACTCTTCTTACTTTCTATGTTTTGAACCATTCCTGTGACACTAGCTATAGATTACGATGCTTCAGTTCAGGTTTCAGGTTTACTGTACCCCTCTGACCTTCTTATTGACGATGAAACACAGAAATTGCATCGGAATTAAATACAAAAGGCACCATGCCGACTTAAGTACAAGAAGACTGACTCTCCTTACTGACTATGTTTTGAACCATTCCTGTGACACTAGTTATAAATTCCGATGCTTCACTTCAGGTTTACAGTATACCTTGGACCTTCTTATTGACTATGAAACACAGAAATTGCATCGGAATTAAATACAAAAGGCACAAAGCAAAATTAAGTACAAGAAGACTGACTCATCTTACTGTCTATGCTTTGAACCATTCCTGTGACACTAGTTATAGATTCCGATGCTTCACTCCAGGTTTAATGTATCCCTTGGACCTTCTTATTGAGGATGAAACACAGATATTGCTTCGGAATTAATTACAAAAGGCACAATGCCGACTGAAGGACAAGAAGACTGACACTTCTTACTGTCTATGTTTTGAACCATTCCTGTGACACTAGCTATAGATTCCGAAGCCTCACTTCAGGTTTACTGTATCCCTTGGACCTTCATATTGACGATGATACACAGAAATTGCATCGGATTTAAATAGAAAGGGTATAATGTCGACGTAAGTACAAGAAGACTGACTCTTCTTACTGTCTATGTTTTGAACCATTCCTGTGACACTAGTAATAGCTTTCGATGCTTCACTCCAGGTTTACTATATCCCATGGACCTTTTTATTGACGATGAAACACAGAAATTGCATCGGAAATAAATAGAAAAGGCACAATGCCGACTTAAGTACAAGAAGACTGACTCTTCTTACTGACAATGTTTTGAACCATTACATTGACACTAGTTATAAATTCCGATGCTTCACTTCATGTTTACTGAATCCCTTGGACTTTCTTATTGACGATGAAACACAGAAATTGCATCGGAATTAAATAGAAAAGGCACAATGCCGACTTAAGTACAAGAAGACAGACCCTTCTTACTGACTATGTTTTGAACCATTCCTGTGACACTAGTCATAGATCCGATGCTTCACTTCAGGTTTACTGTATTCCTTGGACCTTCGTATTGACGATGAAACACAGAAAATGCATCGGAATTAAATACAAAAGGCACAATGCCGACTTAAGTACATGAAGACCGACTCTTCCTACTGACTATGTTTGAACCATTCCTGTGACACCCGTTATAAATTCCGATGCTTCACTTGAGGTTTACTGTATCCCTTGGACCTTGTTATTGACGATGAAACACAGAAATTACATCGGAATTAAATACAAAAGGCACAATGCCGAATTAAGTACAAGAAGACTGACTCTTCTTACTGTCTATGTTTTGAACCATTTCTGTGACACTAGTTATAGATTCCGATGCTTCACTCCAGTTTTACTGCATCCCTTGGACCTTCTTATTGACGATGAAACACAGAAATTGCATCGGAATTAAATACAAAAGACACAATGCCGACTTAAGGACGACAAGATTGACTCTTCTTACTGACTATGTTTTGAACCATTCCTGTGACACTAGCTATAGATTCCGATGCTTCACTTCAGGTTAACTGTATCCCTCTGACCTTCT
This sequence comes from Schistocerca piceifrons, assembly GCF_021461385.2. Lineage (NCBI taxonomy): Eukaryota > Metazoa > Arthropoda > Insecta > Orthoptera > Acrididae > Schistocerca > Schistocerca piceifrons. Next base: position 711,661 of record NW_025728007.1, on the reverse strand, counting down.
TAATGACAATGAAACACAGACATTGCATCGTAATTAATTCCAAAAGGCACAATGCCGACTTAAGTACAAGAAGACTGACTCTTCTTACCGTCCATGTTTTGAACCATACCATTGACACTGGTTATAGATTCCGATGCTTCACTCCAGGTTTACTGTATCCCTTGGAACTTCTTATTGACGATGAAACACACAAATTGCATCGGAATTAAATAGAAAAGGCACTATGCCAACTTAAGTACAAGAAGACTGATTCTTCTTACTGACTATGCTTTGAGCGATTCCTGTGACACTAGTTATAGATCCCGATGCTTCACTTCAGGTTTACTGTATCCCTTGGAGCTTCTTATTGACTATGAAACACAAAAATTGCATCGGAATTAAATTCAAAAGGCAAAATGCCGACTGAAGTGCACGATGACAGACTCTTCTTACAGTCTATAATTTGAAAAATTCCTGTGACACTAGTTACAGACTCCGATGCTTCACTCCAGGTTTACTGTATCCCTTGGTCCTTCTTATTGACGATTAAACACAGAAATTGCATCGGAATTAAATAGAAATGGCACAATGCCGACTTAAGTACAAGAAGACTGACTCTTCTTACTGACTATGTTTTGAACCATTCCTGTGACACTAGTTATAAATTCCGATGCTACACTTCAGGTTTACTGTATCCCGTGGACATTCTTATTAACGATGAAACACAGAAATTGCATCGGAATTAAATACAAAAGGCACAGTGCAGAATTAAGTACAAGGAGACTGACTCTTCTTACTGTCTATGTTTTGAAATATTCCATTGACACTAGTTATAGATTTCGATGCTTCACTCCAGGTTTACTGTATCCCTTGGACCTTGTTATTGACGATGAAACACAGAAATTGCATCGGAATTAAATAGAAACGTACAATGCCGACTTAAGTACAAGAAGACTGATTCTTCTTACTGACTATGTTTTGAACCATTCCTGTGACACTACTTATAGATTCCGATGCTTCACCTCAGGTTTACTGTATGCCTTGGACCTTCTTGTTGACGATAAAACACAGAAATTGCATCGGAATTAAATAGAAAAGGCACTATGCCTTCTTCAGTACAAGAAGACTGACTCTTCTTACTGACTATGCTTTGAACGATTCCTGTCACACTAGTTATAGATCCCGATGCTTCACTACAGGTTTACTGTATGCCTTGGACATTCTCATTGACGATGAAACACAAAATTTGCATCGGAACTAAATACAAAAGGCAAAATGCCGACTGAAGTACACGAAGACTGACTCTTCTTACTGTCTATGATTTGAACCATTCCTGTGACACTATTTACAGATTCCGATGCTTCACTCTAGGTTTACTGTATCCCTTGGACCTTCTTATTGACGATGAAACACAGAAATTGCATCGGAATTAAATACAAAAGGCACAACGCCGACTTAAGTACAAGAAGACTAACTCTTCTTACTGACTACGCTTTGAACCATTCCTGTGACACTACTTATGGATTCCGATGCTTCACTTCAGGTTTTCTGTATCCCTCTGACCTTCTTATTGACGATGAAACACAGAAATTGCATCGGAATTAAATTCAAAAGGCACAATGCCGAATTAAGTTCAAGAAGGTTGACTCTTCTTACTGTCTATTTCTGAACCACTCCTGTGACACTAGTTATAGACTCCGATGCTTCACTCCAGGTTTACTGTATCTCTTGGACCTTCTTATTGACGATGAAAGACAGAAATTGCACCGGAATTAAATACAAAAGGCACAATGCCGACTTAAGTAAAAGAAGTCTGACTCTTCAAACTGTCTATGATTAGAAGCATTTCTGTGAAACTAGTTATAGATTCCGATGCTTAACTCCTGGTTTACTGTATCCCTTGGACATTCAAATTGACGATGAAACACAGAAATTGCATCACAATTAAATAGAAAATGCACAATGATGACCTAAGTACAATAAGACTGACTATTCTTAGTGACTATGTTTTGAACTATTCCTGTGACACTAGTTATAGACTCCGATGCTTCACTTCAGAATTACTGTATCGCTCTGACCTTCTTATTGACGATGAAACACAGAAAATGCATCGGAATTAAATACAATAGGCACAAAGCAGAATTAAGTACAAGAAGACTGACTCTTCTTACTGTCTATGTTTTGAACCATTCCTGTGACACTAGCTATAGATTACGATGCTTCACCTCAGGTTTCAGGTTTACTGTACCTCTCTGACCTTCTTATTGACGATGAAACACAGAAATTGCATCGGAATTAAATACAAAAGGCACCATGCCGACTTAAGTACAAGAAGACTGACTCTCCTTACTGACTATGTTTTGAACCATTCCTGTGACACTAGTTATAAATTCCTATGCTTCCCTTCAGGTTTACTGTATACCTTGGACCTTCTTATTGACTATGAAACACAGAAATTGCATCGGAATTAAATACAAAAGGCACAAAGCAGAATTAAGTACAAGAAGACTGCCTCTTCTTACTGTCTATGTTTTGAACCATTCCTGTGACACTAGTTATAGATTCCGATGCTTCACTCCAGGTTTACTGCATCCCTTGGACCTTCTTATTGAGGATGAAACACAGATATTGCTTCGGAATTAATTACAAAATGCACAATGCCGACTTAAGGACAAGAAGACTGACACTTCTTACTGTCTATGTTTTGAACCATTCCTGTGACACTACCTATAGATTCCGAAGCTTCACTTCAGGTTTACTGTATCCCTCGGCCCTTCATATTGACGATGATACACAGAAATTGCATCGGATTTAAATAGAAAGTGCACAATGTCGACGTAAGTACAAGAAGACTGACTCTTCATACTGTCTATGTTTTGAACCATTCCTGTGACACTAGTAATAGCTTCCGATGCTTCACTCCAGGTTCACTATATCCCATGGACCTTCTTATTGACGATGAAACACAGAAATTGCATCGGAAATAAATAGAAAAGGCACAATGCCGACTTAAGTACAAGAAGACTGACTCTTCTTACTGACAATGTTTTGAACCATTACATTGACACTAGTTATAAATTCCGATGCTTCACTTCATGTTTACTGTATCCCTTGGACTTTCTTATTGACGATGAAACACAGAAATTGCATCGGAATTAAATAGAAAAGGCACAATGCCGACTTAAGTACAAGAAGACTGACTCTTCTTACTGACTATGTTTTGAACCATTCCTGTGACACTAGTCATAGATCCGATGCATCACTACAGATTTACTGTATACCTTGGACCTTCTTGTTGACGATGAAACACAGAAATTGCATCGGAATTAAATACAAACGGCACAATGCCGACTTAAGTACAATAAGACTGACTCTTCTTACTGTCTATGTTTTGAACCATTTCTGTGACACTAGTTATAGATTCCGACGCTTCACTCCATTTTTACTGCATCCCTTGGACCTTCTTATTGACGATGAAACACAGAAAAGGCATCGGAATTAAATACAAAAGGCACAATGCCGACTTAAGGACAACAAGATTGACTCTTCTTACTGACTATGTTTTGAACCATTCCTGTGACACTAGCTATAGATTCCGATGCTTCACTTCAGGTTTACTGTGTCCCTCTGACCTTCTTAATGACAATGAAACACAGACATTGCATCGTAATTAATTCCAAAAGGCACAATGCCGACTTAAATACAAGAAGACTGACTCTTCTTACTGTCTATGTTTTGAAATATTCCATTGACACTAGTTATAGATTTCGATGCTTCACTCCAGGTTTACTGTAGCCCTTGGACCTTGTTATTGACGATGAAACACAGAAATTGCATCGGAATTAAATAGATACGTACAATGCCGACATAAGTACAACAAGACTGACTCTTCTTACTGACTATGTTTTGAACCATTCCTGTGACACTACTTATAGATTCCGATGCTTCACCTCAGGTTTACTGTATGCCTTGGACCTTCTTATTGACGATAAAACACAGAAATTGCATCGGAATTAAATACAAAAGGCAAAATGCCGACTTAAGTACACGAAGACTGACTCTTCTTACTGTCTATGTTTTGAACCATTCCTGTGACACTAGTTATAGATTCCGATGCTACACTCCAGGTTTACTGTACCCCTTGGACCTTCTTATTGACGTTGAAACACACAAATTGCATCGGAATTAAATAGAAAAGGCACTATGCCGACGTAAGTACAAGAAGACTGACTCTTCTTACTGTCTATGTTTTAAACCATTCCTGTGACACTAGTTATAGTTTCCGATGCTTCACTCCAGGTTTACTGTATCCCTTGGACCTGCTTATTGACGATGAAACACAGATATTGCATCGGAATTAAATAGGAAAGGCACAATGCCGTCTTAACTACAAGAAGACTGACTCGTCTTACTGACTATGTTTTGAACCATTCCTGTGACACTAGTTATAGATTCCGATGCTTCACTCCTGGTTTACTGTATCCCTTGGACGTTCTTATTGACGATGAAACACAGAAATTGCATCCGAATTAAATACAAAAGGCACAATACCGACTTAAGGACAAGAAGACTGATTCTTCTTACTGTCTATTTTTTGAACCATAGCATTGAGACTAGTTATAGATTCCGATGCTTCACTCCAGGTTTACTGTATCACTTGGACCTTCTTATTGACGATGAAACGCAGAAATTGCATCGGAATTAAATAGAAAAAGCACTATGCCTTCTTCAGTACAAGAAGACTGACTCTTCTTACTGACTATGTTTTGAACGATTCCTGTGACAATAGTTATAGATCCCGATGCTTCACTACAGGTTTACTGTATGCCTTGGACATTCTCATTGACGATGAAACACAAAAATTGCATCGGAACTAAATACAAAAGGCAAAATGCCGACTGAAGTACACGAAGACTGACTCTTCTTAGTGTCTATGATTTGAACCATTCCTGTGACACTATTTACAGATTCCGATGCTTCACTCCAGGTTTACTGTATCCCTTGGACCTTCTTATTGACGATGAAACACAGAAATTGCATCGGAATTAAATACAAAAGGCACAATGCCGACTTAAGTACAAGAAGACTAACTTTTCTTACTGACTATGTTTTGAACCATTCCTGTGACACTAGTTATGGATTACGATGCTTCACTTCAGGTTTACTGTATCCCTCTGACCTTCTTATTGACGATGAAACACAGAAATTGCATCGGAATTAAATTCAAAAGGCACAATGCCGAATTAAGTTCAAGAAGGTTGACTCTTCTTACTGTCTATTTCTGAACCACTCCTGTGACACTAGTTATAGACTCCGATGCTTCACTCCAGGTTTACTGTATCTCTTGGACCTTCTTATTGACGATGAAACACAGAAATTGCACCGGAATTAAATACAAAAGGCACAATGCCGACTTAAGGACAACAAGATTGACTCTTCTTACTGACTAAGTTTTGAACCATTCCTGTGACACTAGCTATAGATTCCGAAGCTTCACTTCAGGTTTACTGTATCCCTTGGACCTTCATATTGACGATGATACACAGAAATTGCATCGGATTTAAATAGAAAGGGCACAATGTCGACGTAAGTACAAGAAGACTGACTCTTCTTACTGTCTATGTTTTGAACCATTCCTGTGACACTAGTAATAGCTTCCGATGCTTCACTCCAGGTTTACTATATCCCATGGACCTTCTTATTGACGATGAATCACAGAAATTGCATCGGAAATAAATAGAAAAGGCACAATGTCGACTTAAGTACAAGACGACTGACTCTTCTTACTAACAATGTTTTGAACCATTACATTGACACTAGTTATAAATTCCGATGCTTCACTTCATGTTTGGTGTATCCCTTGGACTTTCTTATTGGCGATGAAACACAGAAATTGCATCGGAATTAAATAGAAAAGGCACAATGCCGACTTAAGTACAAGAAGACTGACTCTTCTTACTGACTATGTTTTGAACCATTCCTGTGACACTAGTCATAGATCCGATGCATCACTACAGATTTACTGTATACCTTGGACCTTCTTGTTGACGATGAAACACAGAAATTGCATCGGAATTAAATACAAAAGGCACAATGCCGACTTAAGTACAATAAGACTGACTCTTCTTACTGTCTACGTTTTGAACCATTACTGTGACACTAGTTACAGATTTCGATGCTTCACTTCAGGTTTACTGTATTCCTTGGACCTTCTTATTGACGATGAAACACAGAAAATGCATCGGAATTAATTACAAAAGGCACAATGCCGACTTAAGTCCAAGAAGACCGACTCTTCCTACTGACTATGTTTGAACCATTCCTGTGACACCCGTTATAAATTCCGATGCTTCACTTGAGGTTTAATGTATCCCTTGGACCTTGTTATTGACGATGAAACACAGAAATTGCATCGGAATTAAATACAAAAGGCACAATGCCGAATTAAGTACAAGAAGACTGACTCTTCTTACTGTCTATGTTTTGAACCAATTCTGTGACACTAGTTATAGATTCCGATGCTTCACTCCAGTTTTACTGCATCCCTTGGACCTTCTTATTGACGATGAAACACAGAAATTGCATCGGAATTAAATACAAAAGGCACAATGCAGACATAAGGACAACAAGATTGACTCTTCTTACTGACTATGTTTTGAACCATTCCTGTGACACTAGCAATAGATTCCAATGCTTCACTTCAGGTTTACTGTATCCCTCTGACCTTTTCAATGACAATGAAACACAGACATTGCATCGTAATTAATTCCAAAAGGCACATTGCCGACTTAAGTACAAGAAGACTGACTCTTCTTACCGTCCATGTTTTGAACCATACCATTGACACTAGTTATAGATTCCGATGCTTCACTCCAGGTTTACTGTATCCCTTAGAACTTCTTATTGACGATGAAACACACAATTTGCATCGGAATTAAATAGAAAAGGCACTATGCCAACTTAAGTACAAGAAGACTGACTTTTCTTACTGACTATGCTTTGAACGATTCCTGTGACACTAGTTATAGATCCCGATGCATCACTTCAGGTTTACTGTATCCCTTGGACCTTCTTATTGACTATGAAACACAAAAATTGCATCGGAATTAAATACAAAAGGCAAAATGCCGACTGAAGTGCACGATGACTGACTCTTCTTGCAGTCTATGATTTGAACCATTCCTGTGACACTAGTTACAGACTCCGATGCTTCACTCCAGGTTTACTGTATCCCTTGGTCCTTCTTATTGACGATTAAACACAGAAATTGCATCGGAATTAAATAGAAAAGGCACAATGCCGACTTAAGTACAAGAAGACTGACTCCTCTTACTGACTACGTTTTGAACCATTACTGTGACACTAGTTATAAATTCCGATGCTACACTTCAGGTTTACTGTATCCCGTGGACATTCTTATTGACGATGAAACACAGAAATTGCATCGGAATTAAATACAAAAGGCACAGTGCAGAATTAAGTTCAAGGAGACTGACTCTTCTTACTGTCTATGTTTTGAAATATTCCATTGACACTAGTTATAGATTTCGATGCTTCACTCCAGGTTTACTGTATCCCTTGGACCTTGTTATTGACGATGAAACACAGAAATTGCATCGGAATTAAATAGAAACGTACAATGCCGACTTAAGTACAAGAAGACTGACTCTTCTTACTGACTATGTTTTGAACCATTCCTGTGACACTACTTATAGATTCCGATGCTTCACCTCAGGTTTACTGTATGCCTTGGACCTTCTTATTGACGATAAAACACAGAAATTGCATCGGAATTAAATACAAAAGGCAAAATGCCGACTTAAGTACACGAAGACTGACTCTTCTTACTGTCTATGTTATGAACCATTCCTCTGACACTAGTTATAGATTCCGATGCTACACTCCAGGTTTACTGTATCCCTTGGACCTTCTTATTGACGATGAAACACAGAAATTGCATCGGAATTAAATACAAAAGGCACAACGCCGACTTAAGTAAAAGAAGTCTGACTCTTCTTACTGTCTATGATTTGAACCATTCCTGTGACACTAGTTATAGATTCCGATGCTTAACTCCTGGTTTACTGTATCCCTTGGACATTCATATTGACGATGAAACACAGATATTGCTTCGGAATTAATTACAAAAGGCACAATGCCGACTTAAGGACAAGAAGACTGACACTTCTTACAGTCTATGTTTTGAACCATTCCTGTGACACTAGCTATAGATTCCGAAGCTTCACTTCAGGTTTACTGTATCCCTTGGACCTTCATATTGACGATGATACACAGAAATTGCATCGGATTTAAATAGAAAGGGCACAATGTCGACGTAAGTACAAGAAGCCTGACTCTTCTTACTGTCTATGTTTTGAACCATTCCTGTGACACTAGTAATAGCTTCCGATGCTTCACTCCAGGTTTACTATATCCCATGGACCTTCTTATTGACGATGAAACACAGAAATTGCATCGGAAATAAATAGAAAAGGCACAATGTCGACTTAAGTACAAGACGACTGACTCTTCTTACTAACAATGTTTTGAACCATTACATTGACACTAGTTATAAATTCCGATGCTTCACTTCATGTTTACTATATCCCTTGGACTTTCTTATTGACGATGAAACACAGAAATTGCATCGGAATTAAATAGAAAAGGCACAATGCCGACTTAAGTACAAGAAGACTGACTCTTCTTACTGACTATGTTTTGAACCATTCCTGTGACACTAGTCATAGATCCGATGCATCACTACAGATTTACTGTATACCTTGGACCTTCTTGTTGACGATGAAACACAGAAATTGCATCGGAATTAAATACAAAAGGCACAATGCCGACTTAAGTACAATAAGACTGACTCTTCTTACTGTCTACGTTTTGAACCATTACTGTGACACTAGTTACAGATTTCGACGCTTCACTTCAGGTTTACTGTATTCCTTGGACCTTCTTATTGACGATGAAACACAGAAAATGCATCGGAATTAATTACAAAACACACAATGCCGACTTAAGTACAAGAAGACCGACTATTCCTACTGACTATGTTTGAAACATTCCTGTGACACCCGTTATAAATTCCGATGCTTCACTTGAGGTTTACTGTATCCCTTGGACCTTGTTATTGACGATGAAACACAGAAATTGCATCGGAATTAAATACAAAAGGCACAATGCCGAATTAAGTACAAGAAGACTGACTCTTCTTACTGTCTATGTTTTGAACCAATTCTGTGACACTAGTTATAGATTCCGATGCTTCACTCCAGTTTTACTGCATCCCTTGGACCTTCTTATTGACGATGAAACACAGAAATTGCATCGGTATTAAATACAAAAGGCACAATGCAGACATAAGGACAACAAGATTGACTCTTCTTACTGACTATGTTTTGAACCATTCCTGTGACACTAGCAATAGATTCCAATGCTTCACTTCAGGTTTACTGTATCCCTCTGACCTTCTCAATGACAATGAAACACAGACATTGCATCGTAATTAATTCCAAAAGGCACATTGCCGACTTAAGTACAAGAAGACTGACTCTTCTTACCGTCCATGTTTTGAACCATACCATTGACACTAGTTATAGATTCCGATGCTTCACTCCAGGTTTACTGTATCCCTTAGAACTTCTTATTGACGATGAAACACACAATTTGCATCGGAATTAAATAGAAAAGGCACTATGCCAACTTAAGTACAAGAAGACTGACTTTTCTTACTGACTATGCTTTGAACGATTCCTGTGACACTAGTTATAGATCCCGATGCATCACTTCAGGTTTACTGTATCCCTTGGACCTTCTTATTGACTATGAAACACAAAAATTGCATCGGAATTAAATACAAAAGGCAAAATGCCGACTGAAGTGCACGATGACTGACTCTTCTTGCAGTCTATGATTTGAACCATTCCTGTGACACTAGTTACAGACTCCGATGCTTCACTCCAGGTTTACTGTATCCCTTGGTCCTTCTTATTGACGATTAAACACAGAAATTGCATCGGAATTAAATAGAAAAGGCACAATGCCGACTTAAGTACAAGAAGACTGACTCCTCTTACTGACTACGTTTTGAACCATTACTGTGACACTAGTTATAAATTCCGATGCTACACTTCAGGTTTACTGTATCCCGTGGACATTCTTATTGACGATGAAACACAGAAATTGCATCGGAATTAAATACAAAAGGCACAGTGCAGAATTAAGTTCAAGGAGACTGACTGTTCTTACTGTCTATGTTTTGAAATATTCCATTGACACTAGTTATAGATTTCGATGCTTCACTCCAGGTTTACTGTATCCCATGGACCTTGTTATTGACGATGAAACACAGAAATTGCATCGGAATTAAATAGAAACGTACAATGCCGACTTAAGTACAAGAAGACTGACTCTTCTTACTGACTATGTTTTGAACCATTCCTGTGACACTACTTATAGATTCCGATGCTTCACCTCAGGTTTACTGTATGCCTTGGACCTTCTTATTGACGATAAAACACAGAAATTGCATCGGAATTAAATACAAAAGGCAAAATGCCGACTTAAGTACACGAAGACTGACTCCTCTTACTGTCTATGTTATGAACCATTCCTCTGACACTAGTTATAGATTCCGATGCTACACTCCAGGTTTACTGTATCCCTTGGACCTTCTTATTGACGATGAAACACAGAAATTGCATCGGAATTAAATACAAAAGGCACAACGCCGACTTAAGTAAAAGAAGTCTGACTCTTCTTACTGTCTATGATTTGAACCATTCCTGTGACACTAGTTATAGATTCCGATGCTTAACTCCTGGTTTACTGTATCCCTTGGACATTCATATTGACGATGAAACACAGATATTGCTTCGGAATTAATTACAAAAGGCACAATGCCGACTTAAGGACAAGAAGACTGACACTTCTTACAGTCTATGTTTTGAACCATTCCTGTGACACTAGCTATAGATTCCGAAGCTTCACTTCAGGTTTACTGTATCCCTTGGACCTTCATATTGACGATGATACACAGAAATTGCATCGGATTTAAATAGAAAGGGCACAATGTCGACGTAAGTACAAGAAGACTGACTCTTCTTACTGTCTATGTTTTGAACCATTCCTGTGACACTAGTAATAGCTTCCGATGCTTCACTCCAGGTTTACTATATCCCATGGACCTTCTTATTGACGATGAAACACAGAAATTGCATCGGAATTAAATAGAAAAGGCACAATGCCGACTTAAGTACAAGAAGACTGACTCTTCTTACTGACTATGTTTTGAACCATTCCTGTGACACTAGTCATAGATCCGATGCATCACTACAGATTTACTGTATACCTTGGACCTTCTTGTTGACGATGAAACACAGAAATTGCATCGGAATTAAATACAAAAGGCACAATGCCGACTTAAGTACAATAAGACTGACTCTTCTATCTGTCTACGTTTTGAACCATTACTGTGACACTAGTTACAGATTTCGACGCTTCACTTCAGGTTTACTGTATTCCTTGGACCTTCTTATTGACGATGAAACACAGAAAATGCATCGGAATTAATTACAAAACACACAATGCCGACTTAAGTACAAGAAGACCGACTATTCCTACTGACTATGTTTGAAACATTCCTGTGACACCCGTTATAAATTCCGATGCTTCACTTGAGGTTTACTGTATCCCTTGGACCTTGTTATTGACGATGAAACACAGAAATTGCATCGGAATTAAATACAAAAGGCACAATGCCGAATTAAGTACAAGAAGACTGACTCTTCTTACTGTCTATGTTTTGAACCAATTCTGTGACACTAGTTATAGATTCCGATGCTTCACTCCAGTTCTACTTCATCCCTTGGACCTTCTTATTGACGATGAAACACAGAAATTGCATCGGAATTAAATACAAAAGGCACAATGCCGACGTAAGTACAAGAAGACTGACTCTTCTTACTGTCTATGTTTTGAACCATACCATTGACACTAGTTATAGATTCCGATGCTTGACTCCAGGTTTACTACATCCCTTGGACCTTCTTATTGACGATGAAACACAGAAATTGCATCGGAATTAAATAGATAAGGCACTATGCCGACTTAAGTACAAGAAGACTGACTTTTCTTACTGACTATGCTTTGAACGATTCCTGTGACACTAGTTATAGATCCCGATGCATCACTTCAGGTTTACTGTATCCCTTGGACCTTCTTATTGACTATAAAACACAAAAATTGCATCGGAATTAAATACAAAAGGCAAAATGCCGACTGAAGTGCACGATGACTGACTCTTCTTGCAGTCTATGATTTGAACCATTCCTGTGACACTAGTTACAGACTCCGATGCTTCACTCCAGGTTTACTGCATCCCTTGGTCCTTCTTATTGACGATTAAACACAGAAATTGCATCGGAATTAAATAGAAAAGGCACAATGCCGACTTCAGTACAAGAAGACTGTCTCCTCTTACTGACTACGTTTTGAACCATTACAGTGACACTAGTTATAAATTCCGATGCTACACTTCAGGTTTACTGTATCCCGTGGACATTCTTATTGACGATGAAACACAGAAATTGCATCGGAATTAAATACAAAAGGCGCAGTGCAGAATTAAGTTTAAGGAGACTGACTCTTCTTACTGTCTATGTTTTGAAATATTCCATTGACACTAGTTATAGATTTCGATGCTTCACTCCAGGTTTACTGTATCCCTTGGACCTTGTTATTGACGATGAAACACAGAAATTGCATCGGAATTAAATAGAAACGTACAATGCCGACTTAAGTACATGAAGACTGACTCTTCTTACTGACTATGTTTTGAACCATTCCTGTGACACTACTTATAGATTCCGATGCTTCACCTCAGGTTTACTGTATGCCTTGGACCTTCTTATTGACGATAAAACACAGAAATTGCATCGGAATTAAATACAAAAGGCAAAATGCCGACTTAAGTACACGAAGACTGACTCTTCTTACTGTCTATGTTATGAACCATTCCTCTGACACTAGTTATACATTCCGATGCTACACTCCAGGTTTACTGTATCCCTTGGACCTTCTTATTGACGTTGAAACACACAAATTGCATCGGAATTAAATAGAAAAGGCACTATGCCGACGTAAGTACAAGAAGACTGACTCTTCTTACTGTCTATGTTTTGAACCATACCATTGACACTAGTTATAGATTCCGATGCTTGACTCCAGGTTTACTACATCCCTTGGACCTTCTTATTGACGATGAAACACAGAAATTGCATCGGAATTAAATAGATAAGGCACTATGCCGACTTAAGTACAAGAAGACTGACTCTTCTAACTGACTATGTTTTTAACGATTCCTGTGACACTAGTTACAGATCCCGATGCTTCACTTCAGGTTTACTGTATCCCTTGGACCTTCTTATTGACGATGAAACACAGAAATTGCATCGGAATTAAATACAAAAGGCTAAATGCCGACTGAAGTACACGAAGACTGACTCTTCTTATTGTCTATGATTTGAACCATTCCTGTGACACTAGTTATAGATTCCGATGCTTCACTCTAGGTTTACTGTATCCCTTGGACCTTCTTATTGACGATGAAACACAGAAATTGCATCGGAATGAAATACAAAAGACACAATTCCAACTTAAGTACAAGAAGACTGACTCTTCTTACTGACTATGCTTTGAATCATTCCTGTGACACTAGTTTTAGGTACCGATGCTTCACTTCAGGTTCACTGTTTCCCTTGGACCTTCTTATTGATGATGAAACACAGAAATTGCATCGGTATTAAACAGAAAAGGCACAATACCGACTTAAGTAAGGAAGACTGACTCTTCTTACTGACTATGTTTTGAACCACTCCTGTGACACTAGTTACAGATTCCGATGCTTCACTTCAGATTTACTCTATCCCTCTGACGTTCTTATTGACGACGAAACACAGAAATTGCGTCGGAATTAATTACAAAAGGCACAATGCCGAATAAAGTACAAGAAGACTGAGTCTTCTTACTGTCTATGTTTTGAACCATTCCTGTGAACTAGTTACAGATTCCGATGCTACACGCCAGGTTTACTGTATCCCTTGGACCTTCTTATTGACGATGAAACACAGAAATTGCATCGGAATTAAATGCAAAAGGCACAATGCCGACATAAGTACAAGAAGACTGGCTCTTCTTTCTGACTATGCTTTGAATTTTTCCTGTGACACTAGTTATAGATTCCGATGCTTCACTTTAGGTTCACTGTATCCCTTGGACCTTCTTAATGACGATGAAACACAGAAATTGCATCGGAATTAAATACAAAAGGCACAATGCCGACTTAAGTACAAGAAGACTGACTCTGCTTACCGACTATGGTTTGAACCATTTCCGTGATACTAGTTATAGTTTTCGATGCTTCACTTCAGGTTTACAGTATTCCTTGGACCTTCTTATTGTCGATGAAACGCAGAAATTGCATCGGAATTAAATACAAAATCACAATGCCGACTTAAGTACAAGAAGACTGACTCCTCTTACTGACTATGTTTTGAATCATTCCTGTGACACTAGTAATAGATTCTGATGCTTCACTTCAGGTGTACTGTATCCCTTGGACCTTCTTATTGGCGATGAATCACAGGAATTGCATCGGAATTAAATACAAAAGGCACAATGCCGACTTAAGTACAAGAAGACTGACTCATCTTACTGTCTATGTTCTGAACCATTCCTGTGACACAAGTTATAGATTCCGATGCTTCACTTCAGGTCTACTGTTTCCCTCAGCCCTTCTTATTGACGATGAAACACAGAAATTGCATCGGAATTAAATACAAAAGGCACAATGCCGAATTAAGTACAAGAAGACTGACTCTTCTTCTGTCTATGTATTGAACCACTCCTGTGACACTAGTTATAGATTTCTATGCTTCACTTCAGGTTTACTGTATCCCTTGGACCTTCTTATTGACGATGAAACACAGAAATTGCATCGGAATTAAATACAAAAGGCACAAGGCCGACTTAAGTACAAGAAGACTGACTCCTCTTACTATGTTTTCAACCATTCCCGTGACACTAGTTATAGATTCTGATGCTTCACTTAGGGTATACTGTATCCCTTGGACCTTCTTATTGGCGATGAAACACAGAAATTGCATCGGAATTAAATACAAAAAGGCACAATGCCGACTTAAGTACAGGAAGACTGACTCTGCTTTCTGTCTATGTTTTGAACCATTTCTGTGGTACTAGTTATAGATTCCGATGCTTCACTCCAGGTTTACTGTATCCCTTGGACCTTCATATTGACGATGAAACTCGGAAATTACATCGGAATTAAATACAAAAGGCACAATGCCGACTTAAGTACAAGACGACTCACTCTTCTTACTGTCTATGTTTTGAACCATTCCTGTGACACTAGTTGTAGATTCCGATGCTTCACTTCAGGTTTTCTGTATCCCTGTGAGCTTCTTGTCGACGATGAAACACAGAAATTGCATCGGAATTAAATACAAAAGGCACAATGCCGACTTAAGTACAAGAAGACTAACTCTTCTTACTGACTATGCTTTGAACCATTCCTGAGACACTAGTTATGGATTCCGATGCTTCACTTCAGGTTTACTGTATCCCTCTGACCTTCGTATTGACGATGAAACACAGAAAGTATACCGGAATTAAATACAAAAGGCACAATGGCGACTTAAGTACAAGAAGACTGACTCCTCTTACTGTCTATCTTTTGAACCATTCCTGTGAAACTAGTTATAGATTCCGATGCTTCACTTCAGGTTTACTGTATCCCTTGGACCTTCTTATTGACGATGAAACACAGAAATTGCATCGGATTTAAACACAAAGGGCACAATGCCGACTTAAGTACAAGAAGACTGACTCTTCTTACTGACTAAGTTTTGAACCAATCCTGTGACACTAGTTATAGATTCCGATGCTCACTTCAAGTTTACTGTATCCCTCTGACCTTCTTATTGACGATGAAACACAGAAATTGCATCGGGATTAAATACAAAAGGCACAATGCTGACTTAAGTACAAGAAGACTGACTCTTTATACTGACTATGCTTTGAACCATTCCTGTGACACTAGTTATAGATTCGGATGCCGACTAAAGTACACGAAGACCGACTCTTCTTACTGTCTATGTTTTGAACCTTTCCTGTGACACAAGTTATAGATTCCGATGCTACACTCCAGGTTTACTGTATCCCTTGGACCTTCTCATTGACGATGAAACACAGAAATTGCATCGGAATTAAATACAAAAGGCACAATGCCGACTTAAGGACAAGAAGACTGACTCTTCCTACTGTCTATGTTTTGAATCATTCCTGTGACACTAGTTTGGGATTCCGATGCTTCACTCCAGGTTTACTGTATCCCTTGGACCTTCTTATTGACGATGAAACACAGAAATTGCATCGGAATTAAATAGAAAAGGCACAATGAAGACTTAAGTACAAGAAGACTGACTCTTCTTACTGAGTATGTTTTGAACCATTCCTGTGACACTAGTTATAAATTATAATGCTTCACTTCAGGTTTACTGTATCCCTTGGACCTTCTTATTGACGAAGAAACACAGAAATTGCATCGGAATTAAATACAAAAGGCGAAATGCCGACTTTAGTACACGAAGACTGACTTTTCTTACTGTCTATGTTTTGAACCAATCCTGTGACACTAGTAATAGATTCCCATGCTACACTCCAGGTTTCCTCTATCCCTTGGACCTTCTTGTTGACGATGAAACACAGAAATTGCGTCGGAATTAAATACAAAAGGCACAATGCCGACTTAAGGACAAGAAGACTGACTGTTCTTACTGACTATGTTGGAACCATTCCTGTGACACTAGTTATAGATTCCGATGCTTCACTTCAAATTTATTGTATCCCTCTGACCTTCTTATTGACGATGAAACACAGAAATTGCATCGGAATTATATAGAAAAGTCACAATGTCGACTTCAGTACAAGCAGACTGACTCTTCTTACTGGCTATGTTTTGAACCATTCCTGTGACACTTGTTATAGATTCCGATGCTTCACTTAAGGTTTACTGTATACCTTGGACCTTCTTATTGACGATGAAACACAGAAATTGCATCGGAATGAAATACTAAATGCACAATGCCGACTTAAGTACAAGAATACTGACTCTTCCTACTGTCTATATTTAGAATCATTCCTGTGACACTAGTTTTGGATTCCGATGCTTCACTGAGGTTTACTGTATCCCCCTGTCCTCCTTATTGACGATGAAACACAGAAATTTCATCGGAATGAAATACAAAAGGCACAATGCCGGCTTAAGTACACGAAGACTGACTCTTCCTACTGTCTATGTTTTGAACTATTCCTGTGACACTAGTTATAGATTCCGATGCTTCACTTCAGGTTTACTGTATCCCTCTGACCGTATTGCCGATGAAACTCAGAAATTGCATCGGAATTAAACACAAAAGGCACAATGCCGACTTAAGGACAAGAAGACTAACTATTCTTACTGACTATGTTTTGAACCATTCCTGTGACACAAGTTATAGATTCCGATGCTACAGTCCAGGTTTACTGTATCTCTTGGACCTTCCTATTGACGATGAAACACAGAAATTGCATCAAAATTAAATAGAAAAGGCACAATGATGACTTAAGTACAAGAAGACTGACTCTTCTTACTGACTATGTTTTGAACCATTCCTGTGACACTAGTTATAGATTATAATGCTTCACTTCAGGTTTACTGTATCCCTTGGACCTTCTTATTGACGAAGAAACACAGAAATTGCATCGGAATTAAATACAAAAGGCGAAATGCCGACTTTAGTACACGAAGACTGACTTTTCTAACTGTCTATGCTTTGAACCATTCCTGTGACACTAGTAATTGATTCCCATGCTTCACTCCAGGTTTTCTCTTTCCCTTGGACCTTCTTGTTGACGATGAAACACAGAAATTGCGTCGGAATTAAATACACAAGGCACAATGCCGACTTAAGGACAAGGAGACTGACTGTTCTTACTGACTATGTTGGAACCATTTCTGTGACAGTAGTTATAGATTCCGATGCTTCACTTCAAGTTTATTGTAGACCCTCTGACCTTCATATTGACGATGAAACACAGAAATTGCATCGGAATTAAATAGAAAAGTCACAATGTCGACTTAAGTACAAGCAGACTGACTCTTCTTACTGTCTATGTTTTGAACCATTCCTGTGACACTAGTTATAGATTCCGATGTTTCACTCCAGGTTTACTGTATCCCTTGGACCTACTTATTGACGATGAAACACAGAAATTGCATCGGAATTAAATACAAAAGGCACAGTGCCGACTTAACTACAAGAAGACTGACTCTTCTTACTGACTAAGTTTTGAACCATTCCTGTGACACTTGTTATAGATTCCGATGCTTCACTTAAGGTTTACTGTATACCTTGGACCTTCTTATTGACGATGAAACACAGAAATTGCATCGGAATTAAATACAAAAGGCACAATGCCGTCTTAAGGACAAGAGGACTGACTCTTCTTACTGACTTAGTTTTGAACCATTCCTGTGACACTAGCTGTAGATTCCGATGCTTCACTACAGGTTTATTGTATCTCTCTGACCTTCTTATTGTCGATGAAACACAGAAATTGCATCGGAATTAAATACTAAAGGCACAATGCCGAATTAAGTACAAGAAGACTGACTCTTCTTACTGTCTCTGTTTTGAACCATTACTGTGACACTAGTTACAGATTCCGATGCTTCACTCCAGGTTTACTGTATCCCTTGGACCGTCTTATTGACGATGAAACACAGAAATTGCATCGGAATTATATACAAAAGGCACAATGCCGACTTAAGGACAAGAAGACTGACTCTTCTTACTGACTATGTTTTGAGCCATTCCTGTGACACTAGCTATAGATTCTGATGCTTCACTTCAGGTTTACTGTATCCCTCTGACCTTCTTATTGACGATGATACACAGAAATTGCATCGGAAATAAATAGAATAGGCACAATGTCGACGTAAGTACAAGAAGACTGACCCTTCTTACTGACTATGTTTTGAACCATTCCTGTGACAATAGTTATAGATTCCGATGCTTCACTCCAGGTTTACTGTATCGGTTGGACTTTCATATTGACGATGAAACACAGTAATTGCATCAGAATTAAATAGAAAATGCACAATGATGACTTAAGTACAATAAGAATGACTACTCTTACTGACTAAGTTTTGAACCATTTGTGTGACACTAGTTATAGATTCCGATGCTTCACTCCAGGTTTACTGTATCCCTTGGACATTCTTACTGACGGTGAAACACAGAAATTGCATCGGAATTAAATACAAAAGTCACAATGCCGACTTAAGGACAAGAAGACTGACTCTTCTTACTGACTTTGTTTTGAACCATTCCTGTGACACTAGTTATAGATTCCGATGCTTCACTTCAAGGTTTATTGTATCCCTCTGACCTTCTTATTGACGATGAAACACAGAAATTGCATCGGAAATAAATAGAATAGGCACAATGTCGACGTAAGTACAAGAAGACTGACTCTTCTTAATGTCTATGTTTTGAACCATTCTTGTGACACTAGTTATAGATTCCGATGCTTCTCTCCAGGTTTACTATATCCCTCGGACCTTCTTATTGACGATAAAACACAGAAATTGCATCGGAATTAAATAGAAAAGGCACAATGCCGATTTAAGTACAAGAAGACTGACACACCTTCCTGACTATGTTTGAACCATTCCTGTGACACTAGTTATAGATTCCGATGCTTCACTTCAGGATTTCTGTTTCCCTTGGACATTCTTATTGACGATGAAACACAGACATTGCATCGGAATTAAATACAAAGGCACAATGCCGACTTAAGTACAAGAAGACTGACTCTTCTTACTGACTATGTTTTGAACCATCACTGTGACACTAGTTATAGATTCCGATGCTTCACTAAAGGTTTACTGTATCCCTTGGTCCCTCTTATTGACGATGAAACACAGAAATTTCATCGGAATGAAATACAAAAGGCACATTGCCGACTTAAGTACAAGAAGACTGACACTCCTTACTGACTATGTTTTCAACCATTCCTGTGACACTAGTTATAAACTCCGATGCTTTACTTTAGGTTTACTGTATCGCATGGACCTTCTTATTGACGTTGAAACACAGAAATTGCATCGGAATTAAATACAAAATGCACAAAGCAGAGTTAAGTACAAGAAGACTGACTCTTCTTACTGTCTATGATTTGAAACATTCCTGTGACACTAGTTATAGATTCCGATGCTTCACTCCAGGTTTACTGTATCCCTTGGACTTTCTTATTGACGATGAAACACAGAAATTGCATCGGAATTAAATACAAAAGGCACAATGCCGACTTGAGGACAAGAAGACTGACTCTTCTTACTGACTTTGCTTTGAACCATTCCTGTGACACTAGTTATAGATTCCGATGCTTCACTTCAGGTTTATTGTATCCCTCTGACCTTCTTATTGACGATGAAACACAGAAATTGCATCGGAAATAAATAGAATAGGCACAATGTCGACGTAAGTAGAAGAAGACTGACTCTTCTTACTGTCTATGTTTCGAACCATTCCTGTGACACTAGTCATAGATTCCGATGCTTCACTCCAGGTTTACTATATCCCTTGGACCTTCTTATTGACGATGAAACACAGAAATTGCATCGGAATTAAATAGAAAAGGCACAATGCCTCCTTATGTACAAGAAGACTGACTCTTGTTACTGACTATGTTTTGAACCATTCCTGTGACACTAGTTATCGATTCCGATGCTTTACTTCAGGATTACTGTATCCCTCTGACATTCTTATTGACGATGATACACAGAAATTGCTCCGGAATTAAATAGAAAAGGCACAATGCCGCCTTAAGTACAAGAAGACTGACTCTTCTGACTGTCTACGTTTTGAACCATCCCTGTGACACTAGTTATAGATTCCGATGCTTCACTTCAGGTTTACTGTATCCCTTGGACCTTCATATTGACGATGAAACACAGAAAATGCATCGGAATTAAATACAAAAGGCACAACGCCGACTTAAGTACAAGAAGACCGACTCTTCCCACTGACTATGTTTGAACCATTCCTGTGACACCCGTAATAGATTCCGACGCTTCACTTGATGTTTACTGTATCCCTTGGAACTTCTTATTGACGATGAAACACTGAAATTGCATCGGAATTAAATACTAAAGGCACAATGCCGAATTAAGTACAAGAAGACTGACTCTTCTTACTGTCCATGTTTTGAGCCATTACTGTGACACTAGTTACAGATTCCGATGCTTCACTCCAGGTTTACTGTATCCCTTGGACCTTCTTATTGACGATGAAAAACAGAAATTGCATCGGAATTATATACAAAAGGCACAATGCCGACTTAAGGACAAGAAGACTGACTCTTCTTACTGACTATGTTTTGAACCATTCCTGTGACACTAGCTATAGATTCTGATGCTTCACTTCAGGTTTACTGTATCCCTCTGACCTTCTTATTGACGATGAAACACAGAAATTGCATCGGAATTAAATACAAAAGGCACAATGCCGACTTAAGTACAAGAAGACTGACTCTTCTTACTGTCTATGTTTTGAACCATACCATTGACACTATTTATAGATTCCGATGCTTCACTCCAGGTTTACTGTATCCCTTGGACCTTCATATTGACGATGAAACACAGATATTGCATCGGAATTAAATAGAAAAGGCAAAATGCCGACTGAAGTACACGAAGACAAACTCTTCTTACTGTCTATGTTTTGAAACATTCCTGTGACACTAGTTATAGATTCCGCTGCTTCACTCCAGGTTTACTGTATCCCTTGGACCTTCTTATTGACGATGAAACATAGAAATTGCATCGGAATTAAATACAAAAGGCACAATGCCGACTTGAGGACAAGAAGACTGACTCTTCTTACTGACTTTGCTTTGAACCATTCCTGTGACACTAGTTATAGATTCCGATGCTTCACTTCAGGTTTATTGTATCCCTCTGACCTTCTTATTGACGATGAAACACAGAAATTGCATCGGAAATAAATAGAATAGGCACAATGTCGACGTAAGTACAAGAGGACTGACTCTTCTTACTGTCTATGTTTCGAACCATTCCTGTGACACTAGTTATAGATTCCGATGCTTCACTCCAGGTTTACTATATCCCTTGGACCTTCTTATTGACGATGAAACACAGAAATTGCATCGGAATTAATTAGAAAAGGCACAATGCCTACTTATGTACAAGAAGACTGACTCTTCTTACTGACTATGTTTTGAACCATTCCATTGACACTAGTTATAGATTCCGATGCTTCACTTCAGGTCTACTGTATCCCTTGGACCTTCTTATTGACGATGAAACACAGAAATTGCATCGGAATTAAATACAAAAGGCACAATGCCGACTTAAGGAGAAGAAGACTGACTCTTGTTACTGACTTTGTTTTGAACCATTTATGTGACACTAGTTGTAGATTCCGATGCTTCGCTTCAGGTTTATTGTATCCCTCTGACATTCTTATTGACGATGAAACAGAAATTGCATCGGATTTAAATAGAAAAGGCACAATGCCGACTTAAGTACAACAAGACTGACTCTTCTTACTGACTATGTTTTGAACCATTCCTGTGACACTAGTTATCGATTCCGATGCTTTACTTCAGGATTACTGTATCCCTCTGACATTCTTATTGACGATGAAACACAGAAATTGCTCCGGAATTAAATAGAAAAGGCACAATGCCTCTTTAAGTACAAGAAGACTGACTCTTCTGACTGTCTACGTTTTGAACCATCCCTGTGACACTAGTTATAGATTCCGATGCTTCACTTCAGGTTTACTGAATCCCTTGGACCTTCATATTGACGATGAAACACAGACAATGCATCGGAATTAAATACAAAAGGCACAACGCCGACTTAAGTACAAGAAGACCGACTCTTCCCACTGACTATGTTTGAACCATTCCTGTGACACCCGTAATAGATTCCGACGCTTCACTTGATGTTTACTGTATCCCTTGGAACTTCTTATTGACGATGAAACACTGAAATTGCATCGGAATTAAATACTAAAGGCACAATGCCGAATTAAGTACAAGAAGACTGACTCTTCTTACTGTCCATGTTTTGAACCATTACTGTGACACTAGTCACAGATTCCGATGCTTCACTCCAGGTTTACTGTATCCCTTGGACCTTCTTATTGACGATGAAAAACAGAAATTGCATCGGAATTATATACAAAAGGCACAATGCCGACTTAAGGACAAGAAGACTGACTCTTCTTACTGACTATGTTTTGAACCATTCCTGTGACACTAGCTATAGATTCTGATGCTTCACTTCAGGTTTACTGTATCCCTCTGACCTTCTTATTGACGATGAAACACAGAAATTGCATCGGAATTAAATACAAAAGGCACAATGCCGACTTAAGTACAAGAAGACTGACTCTTCTTACTGTCTATGTTTTGAACCATACCATTGACACTATTTATAGATTCCGATGCTTCACTCCAGGTTTACTGTATCCCTTGGACCTTCATATTGACGATGAAACACAGAAATTGCATCGGAATTAAATAGAAAAGGCAAAATGCCGACTGAAGTACACGAAGACAAACTCTTCTTACTGTCTATGTTTTGAACCATACCATTGACACTATTTTTAGATTCCGATGCTTCACTCCAGGTTTACTGTATCCCTTGGACCTTCTTATTGACGATGAAACACAGAAATTGCATCGGAATTAAATACAAAAGGCACAACGCCGACTTAAGTACAAGAAGACTAACTCTTCTTACTGACTATGCTTTGAACCATTCCTGTGACACTAGTTATGGATTCCGATGCTTCACTTCAAGTTTACTGTATCCCTCTGACCTTCTTATTGATGATGAATCACAGAAATTGCATCGGAATTAAATACAAAAGACACAATGCCGAATTAAGTTCAAGAAGACTGACTCTTCTTACAGTCTATTTTTGAACCAGTCCTGTGACACTAGTGATAGACTCCGATGCTTCACTCCAGGTTTACTGTATCCCTTGGACCTTCTTATTGACGATGAAACACAGAAATAGCATCGGAATTAAATACAAAAGGCACAATGCCGACTTAAGTAAAAGAAGTCTGACTCTTCTTACTGTCTATGATTTGAACCATTCCTGTGACAATAGTTATAGATTCCGATGCTTCACTCCAGGTTTACTGTATCGGTTGGACTTTCATATTGACGATGAAACACAGTAATTGCATCAGAATTAAATAGAAAATGCACAATGATGACTTAAGTACAATAAGAATGACTACTCTTACTGACTAAGTTTTGAACCATTCGTGTGACACTAGTTATAGATTCCGATGCTTCACTCCAGGTTTACTGTATCCCTTGGACCTTCTTATTGACGATGAAACACAGAAATTGCATCGGAATTAACTACAAAAGGCACAATGCCGACTTAAGTACAAGAAGACTGACTCTTCTAACTGACTATGTTTGAACCATTCCTGTGACACTGGCTATAGATTCCGAAGCTTCACTTCAGGTTTACTGTATCCCTTGGACCTTCTTATTGACGATGAAACACAGAAATTGCATCGGAATTAAATACAGAAGGCACAATGCCGACTTAAGGGCAAGAAGACTGTCTCTTCTTACTGACTTTGCTTTGAACCATTCCTGTAACACTAGTTATAGATTCCGATGCTTAACTTCAGGTTTATTGTATCCCTCTGACCTTCTTATTGACGATGAAACACAGAAATTGCATCGGAATTAAATACAAAATGCACAAAGCAGATATAAGTACAAGAAGACTGACTCTTCTTACTGTCTATGATTTGAAACATTCCTGTGACACTAGTTATAGATTCCGATGCTTCACTCCAGGTTTACTGTATCCCTTGGACCTTCTTATTGACGATGAAACACAGAAATTGCATCGGAATTAAATACAAAAGGCACAATGCCGACTTAAGGACAAGAAGACTAACTCTTGTTACTGACTTTGTTTTGAACCATTTCTGTGACACTAGTTATAGATTCCGATGCTTCGCTTCAGGTTTATTGTATCCCTCTGACCTTCTTATTGACGATGAAACACAGAAATTGCATCGGAAATAAATAGAATAGGCACAATGTCGACGTAAGTACAAGAAGACTGACTCTTCTTACTGTCTATGTTTCGAACCATTCCTGTGACACTAGTTATAGATTCCGATGCTTCACTCCAGCTTTACTATATCCCTTGGACCTTCTTATTGACGATGAAACACAGAAATTGCATCGGAATTAAGTAGAAAAGGCACAATGCCGATTTAAGTACAAGAAGACTGACACACCTTCCTGACTATGTTTGAACCATTCCTGTGACACTAGTTATAGATTCCGATGCTTCACTTCAGGATTTCTGTTCCCCTTGGACATTCTAATTGACGATGAAACACAGAAATTGCATCGGAATTAAATTCAAAGGCACAATGCCGACTTAAGTACAAGAAGACTGACTCTTCTTACTGACTATGATTTGAACCATCCCTGTGACACTAGTTATAGATTCCGATGCTTCACTAAAGGTTTACTGTATCCCTTGGTCCCTCTTATTGACGATGAAACACAGAAAATGCATCGGAATTAAATACAAAAGGCACAATGCCGACTTAAGTACAAGAAGACTGACACTCCTTACTGACCATGTTTTGAACCATTCCTGTGACACTAGTTATAAACTCCGATGCTTTACTTCAGGTTTACTGTATCGCTTGGACCTTCTTATTGACGTTGAAACACAGAAATTGCATCGGAATTAAAAACAAAATGCACAAAGCAGAAATAAGTACAAGAAGACTGACTCTTCTTACTGTCTATGATTTGAAACATTCCTGTGACACTAGCTATAGATTCCGATGCTTCACTCCAGGTTTACTGTATCCCTTGGACCTTCTTATTGACGATGAAACACAGAAATTGCATCGGAATTAAATACAAAAGGCACAATGCCGACTTAAGGACAAGAAGACTAACTCTTGTTACTGACTTTGTTTTGAACCATTTCTGTGACACTAGTTATAGATTCCGATGCTTCGCTTCAGGTTTATTGTATCCCTCTGACCTTCTTATTGACGATGAAACACAGAAATTGCATCGGAAATAAATAGAATAGGCACAATGTCGACGTAAGTACAAGAAGACTGACTCTTCTTACTGACTATGTTTTGAACCATTCCTGTGACACTAGTTATCGATTCCGATGCTTTACTTCAGGATTACTGTATCCCTCTGACATTCTTATTGACGATGAAACACCGAAATTGCTCCGGAATTAAATAGAAAAGGCACAATGCCGCCTTAAGTACAAGAAGACTGACTCTTCTGACTGTCTACGTTTTGAACCATCCCTGTGACACTAGTTATAGATTCCGATGCTTCACTTCAGGTTTACTGTATCCCTTGGACCTTCATATTGACGATGAAACACAGAAATTGCATCGGAATTAAATAGAAAAGGCAAAATGCCGACTGAAGTACACGAAGACAAACTCTTCTTACTGTCTATGTTTTGAACCATACCATTGACACTATTTTTAGATTCCGATGCTTCACTCCAGGTTTACTGTATCCCTTGGACCTTCTTATTGACGATGAAAAACAGAAATTGCATCGGAATTATATACAAAAGGCACAATGCTGACATAAGGACAAGAAGACTGACTCTTCTTACTGACTATGTTTTGAACCATTCCTGTGACACTAGCTATAGATTCTGATGCTTCACTTCAGGTTTACTGTATCCCTCTGACCTTCTTATTGACGATGAAACACAGAAATTGCATCGGAATTAAATACAAAAGGCACAATGCCGACTTAAGTACAAGAAGACTGACTCTTCTTACTGTCTATGTTTTGAACCATACCATTGACACTATTTATAGATTCCGATGCTTCACTCCAGGTTTACTGTATCCCTTGGACCTTCATATTGACGATGAAACACAGAAATTGCATCGAAATTAAATAGAAAAGGCAAAATGCCGACTGAAGTACACGAAGACAAACTCTTCTTACTGTCTATGTTTTGAACCATACCATTGACACTATTTTTAGAGTCCGATGCTTCACTCCAGGTTTACTGTATCCCTTGGACCTTCTTATTGACGATGAAACACAGAAATTGCATCGGAATTAAATACAAAAGGCACAACGCCGACTTAAGTACAAGAAGACTAACTCTCCTTACTGACTATGTTTTGAACCATTCCTGTGACACTAGTTATGGATTCCGATGCTTCACTCCAGGTTTACTGTATCGGTTGGACTTTCATATTGACGATGAGACACAGTAATTGCATCAGAATTAAATAGAAAATGCACAATGATGACTTAAGTACAATAAGAATGACTACTCTTACTGACTAAGTTTTGAACCATTCGTGTGACACTAGTTATAGATTCCGATGCTTCACTCCAGGTTTACTGTATCCCTTGGACCTTCTTATTGACGATGAAACACAGAAATTGCATCGGAATTAATTACAAAAGGCACAATGCCGACTTAAGTACAAGAAGACTGACTCTTCTAACTGACTATGTTTGAACCATTCCTGTGACACTGGCTATAGATTCCGAAGCTTCACTTCAGGTTTACTGTATCCCTTGGACCTTCTTATTGACGATGAAACACAGAAATTGCATCGGAATTAAATACAAAAGGCACAACGCCGACTTAAGGACAAGAAGACTGACTCTTCTTACTGACTTCGTTTTGAACCATTCCTGTGACACTAGTTATAGATTCCGATGCTTAACTTCAGGTTTATCGTATCCCTCTGACCTTCTTATTGACGATGAAACACAGAAATTGCATCGGAATTAAATACAAAAGGCACAACGCCGACTTAAGTACAAGAAGACTAACTCTCCTTACTGACTATGTTTTGAACCATTCCTGTGACACTAGTTATGGATTCCGATGCTTCACTCCAGGTTTACTGTATCGGTTGGACTTTCATATTGACGATGAGACACAGTAATTGCATCAGAATTAAATAGAAAATGCACAATGATGACTTAAGTACAATAAGAATGACTACTCTTACTGACTAAGTTTTGAACCATTCGTGTGACACTAGTTATAGATTCCGATGCTTCACTCCAGGTTTATTGTATCCCTTGGACCTTCTTATTGACGATGAAACACAGAAATTGCATCGGAATTAATTACAAAAGGCACAATGCCGACTTAAGTACAAGAAGACTGACACACCTTCCTGACTATGTTTGAACCATTCCTGTGACACTAGTTATAGATTCCGATGCTTCACTTCAGGATTTCTGTTTCCCTTGGACATTCTTACTGACGATGAAACACAGAAATTGCATCGGAATTAAATACAAAGGCACAATGCCGACTTAAGTACAAGAAGACTGACTCTTCTTACTGACTATGATTTGAACCATCCCTGTGACACTAGTTATAGATTCCGATGCTTCACTAAAGGTTTACTGTATCCCTTGGTCCCTCTTATTGACGATGAAACACAGAAAATGCATCGGAATTAAATACAAAAGGCACAATGCCGACTTAAGTACAAGAAGACAGACACTCCTTACTGACTATGTTTTGTACCATTCCTGTGACACTAGTTATAAACTCCGATGCTTTACTTCAGGTTTACTGTATCGCTTGGACCTTCTTATTGACGTTGAAACACAGAAATTGCATCGGAATTAAATACAAAATGCACAAAGCAGAAATAAGTACAAGAAGACTGACTCTTCTTACTGTCTATGATTTGAAACATTCCTGTGACACTAGTTATAGATTCCGATGCTTCACTCCAGGTTTACTGTATCCCTTGGACCTTCTTGTTGACGATGAAACACAGAAATTGCATCGGAATTAAATACAAAAGGCACAATGCCGACTTAAGGACAAGAAGACTAACTCTTGTTACTGACTTTGTTTTGAACCATTTCTGTGACACTAGTTATAGATTCCGATGCTTCGCTTCAGGTTTATTGTATCCCTCTGACATTCTTATTGACGATGAAACACCGAAATTGCATCGGAATTAAATAGAAAAGGCACAATGCCGACTTAAGTACAACAAGACCGACTCTTCTTACTGACTATGTTTTGAACCATTCCATTGACACTAGTTATAGATTCCGATGCTTCACTTCAGGTTTACTGTATCCCTTGGACCTTCTTATTGACGATGAAACACAGAAATTGCATCGGAATTAAATACAAAAGGCACAATGCCGACTTAAGGACAAGAAGACTGACTCTTGTTACTGACTTTGTTTTGAACCATTTCTGTGACACTAGTTGTAGATTCCGATGCTTCGCTTCAGGTTTATGGTATCCCTCTGACATTCTTATTGACGATGAAACACAGAAATTGCATCGGATTTAAATAGAAAAGGCACAATGCCGACTCAAGTACAACAAGACTGACTCTTCTTACTGACTATGTTTTGAACCATTCCTGTGACACTAGTTATCGATTCCGATGCTTCACTTCAGGATTACTGTATCCCTCTGACATTCTTATTGACGATGAAACACAGAAATTGCTCCGGAATTAAATAGAAAAGGCACAATGCCGCCTTAAGTACAAGAAGACTGACTCTTCTGACTGTCTACGTTTTGAACCATCCCTGTGACACTAGTTATAGATTCCGATGCTTCACTCCAGGTTTACTGTATCCCTTGATCCTTCTTATTGACGATGAAACACAGAAATTGCATCGGAATTAAATACAAAAGGCACAATGCCGACTTAAGTACAAGAAGACTGACTCTCCTTACTCACTATGTTTTGAACCATTCCTGTGACACTTGTTATAAATTCCGATGCTTCACTTCAGGTTTACTGTATCCCTTGGACCTTCTTATTGACGATGAAACACAGAAAATGCATCGGAATTAAATACAAAAGGCACAACGCCGACTTAAGTACAAGAAGACCGACTCTTCCCACTGACTATGTTTTGAACCCTTCCTGTGACACTAGTTATAAACTCCGATGCTTTACTTCAGGTTTACTGTATCGCTTGGACCTTCTTATTGACGTTGAAACACAGAAATTGCATCGGAATTAAATACAAAATGCACAAAGCAGAATTAAGTACAAGAAGACTGACTCTTCTTACTGTCTATGATTTGAAACATTCCTGTGACACTAGTTATAGATTCCGATGCTTCACTCCAGGTTTACTGTATCCCTTGGACCTTCTTATTGACGATGAAACACAGACATTGCATCGGAATTAAATACAAAAGGCACAATGCCGACTTAAGGACAAGAAGATTAACTCTTGTTACTGACTTTGTTTTGAACCATTTCTGTGACACTAGTTATAGATTCCGATGCTTCGCTTCAGGTTTATTGTATCCCTCTGACATTCTTATTGACGATGAAACACCGAAATTGCATCGGAATTAAATAGAAAAGGCACTATGCCGACTTAAGTACAACAAGACTGACTCTTCTTACTGACTATGTTTTGAACCATTCCATTGACACTACTTATAGATTCCGATGCTTCACTTCAGGATTACTGTGTCCCTTGGACCTTCTTATTGACGATGAAACACAGAAATTGCATCGGAATTAAATACAAAAGGCACAATGCCGACTTAAGGACAAGAAGATTGACTCTTCTTACTGACTTTGCTTTGAACCATTCCTGTGACACTAGTTATAGATTCCGATGCTTCACTTCAGGTTTATTGTAGCCCTCTGACCTTCTTATTGACGATGAAACACAGAAATTGCATCGGAAATAAATAGAATAGGCACAATGTCGACGTAAGTACAAGAAGACTGACTCTTCTTACTGTCTATGTTTCGAAGCATTCCTGTGACACTAGTTATAGATTCCGATGCTTCACTCCAGGTTTACTATATCCCTTGGACCTTCTTATTGACGATGAAACACAGAAATTGCATCGGAATTAAATAGAAAAGGCACAATGCCTACTTAAGTACAAGAAGACTGACTCTTCTTACTGACTATGTTTTGAACCATTCCATTGACACTAGTTATAGATTCCGATGCTTCACTTCAGGTTTACTGTATCCCTTGGACCTTCTTATTGACGATGAAACACAGAAATTGCATCGGAATTAAATACAAAAGGCACAAGACCGACTCTTCCCACTGACTATGTTTTGAACCATTCCTGTGACTCCCGTAATAGATTCCGACGCTTCACTTGATGTTTACTGTATCCCTTGGAACTTCTTATTGACGATGAAACACAGAAATTGCATCGGAATTAAATACTAAAGGCACAATGCCGACTTAAGGACAAGAAGACTGACTCTTGTTACTGACTTTGTTTTGAACCATTTCTGTGCCACTAGTTGTAGATTCCGATGCTTCGCTTCAGGTTTACTGTATCCCTTGGACCTTCTTATTGACGATGAAACACAGAAAATGCATCGGAATTAAATACAAAAGGCACAAGAACGACTCTTCCCACTGACTATGTTTTGAACCATTCCTGTGACTCCCGTAATAGATTCCGACGCTTCACTTGATGTTTACTGTATCCCTTGGAACTTCTTATTGACGATGAAACACAGAAATTGCATCGGAATTAAATACTAAAGGCACAATGCCGAATTAAGTACAAGAAGACTGACTCTTCTTACTGTCTATGTTTTGAACCATTACTGTGACACTAGTTACAGATTCCGATGCTTCACTCCAGGTTTACTGTATCCCTTGGACCTTCTTATTGACGATGAAAAACAGAAATTGCATCGGAATTATATACAAAAGGCACAATGCCGACTTAAGGACAAGAAGACTGACTCTTCTTACTGACTATGTTTTGAACCATTCCTGTGACACTAGCTATAGATTCTGACGCTTCACTTCAGGTTTACTGTATCCCTCTGACCTTCTTATTGACGATGAAACACATAAATTGCATCGGAATTAAATACAAAAGGAACAATGCCGAATTAAGTTCAAGAAGACTGACTCTTCTTACTGTCTATTTTTGAACCAGTCCTGTGACACTAGTGATAGACTCCGATGCTTCAGTCCAGGTTTACTGTATCCCGTGGACCTTCATATTGACGATGAAACACAGAAATAGCATCGGAATTAAATACAAAAGGCACAATGCCGACTCAAGTAAAAGAAGTCTGACTCTTCTTACTGTCTATGATTTGAACAATTCCTGTGACAATAGTTATAGATTCCGATGCTTCACTCCAGGTTTACTGTATCGGTTGGACTTTCATATTGACGATGAAACACAGTAATTGCATCAGAATTAAATAGAAAATGCACAATGATGACTTAAGTACAATAATAATGACTACTCTTACTGACTAAGTTTTGAACCATTCGTGTGACACTAGTTATAGATTCCGATGCATCACTCCAGGTTTACTGTATCCCTTGGACCTTCTTATTGACGATGAAACAGAAATTGCATCGGAATTAAATACAAAAGGCACAATGCCGACTTAAGGACAAGAAGACTGACTCTTCTTACTAACTTTGTTTTGAACCATTCCTGTGGCACTAGTTATAGATTCCGATGCCTCACTTCAGGTTTATTGTATCCCTCTGACCTTCTTATTGACGATGAAACACAGAAATTGCATCGGAAATAAATAGAATAGGCACAATGTCGACGTAAGTACAAGAAGACTGACTCTTCTTACTGTCTATGTTTTGAACCATTCCTGTGACACTAGTTATAGATTCCGATGCTTCACTCCAGGTTTACTATATCCCTTGGACCTTCTTATTGACGATGAAACACAGAAATTGCATCGGAATTAAATAGAAAAGGCACAATGCCGATTTAAGTACAAGAAGACTGACACACCTTCCTGACTATGTTTGAACCATTCCTGTGACACTAGTTATAGATTCCGATGCTTCACTTCAGGATTTCTGTTTCCCTTGGACATTCTTTTAGACGATGAAACACAGAAATTGCATCGGAATTAAATAAAAAGGCACAATGCCGACTTAAGTACAAGAAGACTGACTCTTGTTACTGACTATGTTTTGAACCATCCCTGTGACACTAGTTATAGATTCCGATGCTTCACTAAAGGTTTACTGTATCCCTTGGTCCCTCTTATTGACGATGAAACACAGAAAATGCATCGGAATTAAATACAAAAGGCACAATGCCGACTTAAGTACAAGAAGACTGACACTCCTTACTGACTATGTTTTGAACCATTCCTGTGACACTAGTTATAAACTCCGATGCTTTACTTCAGGTTTACTGTATCGCTTGGACCTTCTTATTGACGTTGAAACACAGAAATTGCATCGGAATTAAATACAAAGTGCACAAAGCAGAATTAAGTACAAGAAGACTGACTCTTCTTACTGTCTATGATTTGAAACTTTCCTGTGACACTAGTTATAGATTCCGATGCTTCACTCCAGGTTTACTGTATCCCTTGGACCTTCTTATTGACGATGAAACACAGAAATTGCATCGGAATTAAATACAAAAGGCACAATGCCGACTTAAGGACAAGAAGACTAACTCTTGTTACTGACTTTGTTTTGAACCATTTCTGTGACACTAGTTATAGATTCCGATGCTTCGCTTCAGGTTTATTGTATCCCTCTGACATTCTTATTGACGATGAAACACCGAAATTGCATCGGAATTAAATAGAAAAGGCACTATGCCGACTTAAGTACAACAAGACTGACTCTTCTTACTGACTATGCTTTGAACCATTCCTGTGACACTAGTTATCGATTCCGATGCTTCACTTCAGGATTACTGTATCCCTCTGACATTCTTATTGACGATGAAACACAGAAATTGCATCGGAATTAAATACAAAAGGCACAACGCCGACTTAAGTACAAGAAGACTAACTCTTCTTACAGACTATGTTTTGAAACATTCCTGTGACACTAGTTATGGATTCCGATGCTTCACTTCAGGTTTACTGTATCCCTCTGACCTTCTTATTGATGATGAAACACAGAAATTGCATCGGAATTAAATACAAAAGGCACAATGCCGAATTAAGTTCAAGAAGACTGACTCTTCTTACTGTCTATTTTTGAACCAGTCCTGTGACACTAGTGATAGACTCCGATGCTTCACTCCAGGTTTACTGTATCCCTTGGACCTTCTAATTGACGATGAAACACAGACATAGCATCGGAATTAAATACAAAAGGCACAATGCCGACTTAAGTAAAAGAAGTCTGACTCTTCTTACTGTCTATGATTTGAACCATTCCTGTGACAATAGTTATAGATTCCGATGCTTCACTCCAGGTTTACTGTATCGGTTGGACTTTCATATTGACGATGAAACACAGTAATTGCATCAGAATTAAATAGAAAATGCACAATGATGACTTAAGTACAATAAGAATGACTACTCTTACTGACTAAGTTTTGAACCATTCGTGTGACACTAGTTATAGATTCCGATGCTTCACTCCCGGTTTACTGTATCCCTTGGACCTTCTTATTGACGATGAAACACAGAAATTGCATCGGAATTAATTACAAAAGGCACAATGCCGACTTAAGTACAAGAAGACTGACTCTTCTAACTGACTATGTTTGAATCATTCCTGTGACACTGGCTATAGATTCCGAAGCTTCACTTCAGGTTTACTGTATCCCTTGGACCTTCTTATTGACGATGAAACAGAAATTGCATCGGAATTAAATACAATAGGCACAATGCCGACTTAAGGACAAGAAGACTGACTCTTCTTACTAACTTTGTTTTGAACCATTCCTGTGACACCAGTTATAGATTCCGATGCTTCACTTCAGGTTTATTGTATCCCTCTGACCTTCTTATTGACGATGAAACACAGAAATTGCATCGGAAATAAATAGAATAGGCACAATGTCGACGTAAGTACAAGAAGACTGACTCTTCTTACTGTCTATGTTTTGAACCATTCCTGTGACACTAGTTATAGATTCCGATGCTTCACTCCAGGTTTACTATATCCCTTGGACCTTCTTATTGACGATGAAACACAGAAATTGCATCGGAATTAAATAGAAAAGGCACAATGCCGATTTAAGTACAAGAAGACTGACACACCTTCCTGACTATGTTTGAACCATTCCTGTGACACTAGTTATAGATTCCGATGCTTCACTTCAGGATTACTGTTTCCCTTGGACATAGTTTTTGACGATGAAACACAGAAATTGCATCGGAATTAACTTCAAAGGCACAATGCCGACTTAAGTAGAAGAAGACTGACTCTTCTTACTGACTATGTTTTGAACCATCCCTGTGACACTAGTTAGAGATTCCGATGCTTCACCAAAGGTTTACTGTATCCCTTGGTCCCTCTTATTGACGATGAAACACAGAAAATGCATCGGAATTAAATACAAAAGGCACAATGCCGACTTAAGTACAAGAAGACTGACACTCCTTACTGACTATGTTATGAACCATTCCTGTGACACTAGTTATAAACTCCGATGCTTTACTTCAGGTTTACTGTATCGCTTGGACCTTCTTATTGACGTTGAAACACAGAAATTGCATCGGAATTAAATACAAAATGCACAAAGCAGAATTAAGTACAAGAAGACTGACTCTTCTTACTGTCTATGATTTGAAACATTCCTGTGACACTAGTTATAGATTCCGATGCTTCACTCCAGGTTTACTGTATCCCTTGGACCTTCTTATTGACGATGAAACACAGAAATTGCATCGGAATTAAATACAAAAGGCACAATGCCGACTTAAGTCCAAAAAGACTAACTCTTGTTACTGACTTTGTTTTGAACCATTTCTGTGACACTAGTTATAGATTCCGATGCTTCGCTTCAGGTTTATTGTATCCCTCTGACATTCTTATTGACGATGAAACACCGAAATTGCATCGGAATTAAATAGAAAAGGCACTATGCCGACTTAAGTACAACAAGACTGACTCTTCCTACTGACTATGCTTTGAAACATTCCTGTGACACTAGTTATCGATTCCGATGCTTCACTTCAGGATTACTGTATCCCTCTGACATTCTTATTGACAATGAAACACAGAAATTGCTCCAGAATTAAATAGAAAAGGCACAATGCCGCCTTAAGTACAAGAAGACTGACTCTTCTGACTGTCTATGCTTTGAACCATCCCTGTGACACTAGTTATAGATCCCGATGCTTCACTCCTGGTTTACTGTATCCCTTGGTCCTTCTTATTGACGATGAAGCACAGAAATTGCATCGGAATTAAATACAAAAGGCACAATGCCGACTTAAGTACAAGAAGACTGATTCTCCTTACTGACTATGTTTTGAACCATTCCTGTGACAGTAGTTATAAATTCCGATGCTTCACTTCAGGTTTACTGTATCCCTTGGACCTTCTTATTGACGATGAAACACAGAAAATGCATCGGAATTAAATACAAAAGTCACAATGCCGACTTAAGTACAAGAAGACCGACTCTTCCTACTGACTATTTTTTGAACCATTCCTGTGACACCCGTTATAGATTCCGACGCTTCACTTGATGTTTACTGTATCCCTTGGAACTTCTTATTGACGATGAAACACAGAAATTTCATCGGAATTAAATACTAAAGGCACAATGCCGAATTAAGTACAAGAAGACTGACTCTTCTTACTGTCTATGATTTGAACCATTACTGAGACAATAGTTACAGATTCCGATGCTTCACTCCAGGTTTACTGTATCCCTTGGACCTTCTTATTGTCGATGAAACACAGAAATTGCATCGGAATTATATACAAATGCCACAATGCCGACTTAAGGACAAGAAGACTGACTCTTCTTACTGACTATGTTTTGAACCATTCCTGTGACACTAGCTATAGATTCCGATGCTTCACTTCAGGTTTACTGTATCCCTCTGACCTTCTTATTGACGATGAAACACAGAAATTGCATCGGAATTAAATACAAAAGGCACAATGCCGACTTAAGTACAAGAAGACTGACTCTTCTTACTGTCTATGCTTTGAACCATACCATTGACACTATTTTTAGATTCCGATGCTTCACTCCAGGTTTACTGTATCCCTTGGACCTTCGTAATGACGATAAAACACAGAAATTGCATCGGAATTAAATAGAAAAGGCACAACGCCGACTTAAGTACAAGAAGACTAAATCTTCTTACTGACTATGTTTTCAACCACTCCTGTGACACTAGTTATATATTCCGATGCTTCACTTCAGGTTTACTGTATCCCTCTGACCTTCTTATTGATGATGAAACACAGAAATTGCATCGGAATTAAATACAAAAGGCACAATGCCGACTTAAGAAAAGAAGTCTGACTCTTCTTACAGTCTATGATTTGAACCATTCCTGTGACACTAGTTATAGATTCCGATGCTTCACTCCAGGTTTACTGTATCGGTTGTACCTTCATATTGACGATGAAACACAGAAATTGCATCAGAATTAGATACAAAATGCACAATGATGACTTAAGTACAATGAGACTGACTATTCTTACTGACTATGTTTTGAACCATTCCTGTGACACTAGTTATAAATTCCGATGCTTCACTCAAGGTATACTGTATCCCTTGGACCTTCTTATTGACGATGAAACACAGAAATTGCATCGGAATTAATTACAAAAGGCACAACGCCGACTTAAGGACAAGAAGACTGACTCTTCTTACTGTCTATGCTTAGAACCATTCCTGTGACACTAGTTATAGATTCCGATGCTTCACTCCAGGTTTACTATATCCCTTGGACGTTCTTATTGACGATGAAACACAGAAATTGCATCGGAATTAAATAAAAAGGCACAATGCCGACTTAAGGACAAGAAGACTGACTCTTCTTACTGACTTTGTTTTCAACCATTCCTGTGACACTAGTTATAGATTCCGTTGCGTCACTCCAGGTTTACTGTATCCCTTGGACCTTCTTATTAAACGATGAAACACAGAAATTGCATCGGAATTAATTACAAAAGGCACAATGCCGACATAAGTACAAGAAGACTGACTCTTCTTACTGTCTATGTTTTGAACCATTCCTGTGACACTAGTTATAGATTCCGATGCTTCACTCCTGGTTTACTGTATCCCTTGGACGTTCTTATTGACGATGAAACACAGAAATTGCATCTGAATTAAATACAAAAGGCACAAAGCCGAATTAAGTACAACAAGAATGACTCTTCGTA
The DNA here is from genome assembly GCF_021461385.2 of Schistocerca piceifrons. Lineage (NCBI taxonomy): Eukaryota > Metazoa > Arthropoda > Insecta > Orthoptera > Acrididae > Schistocerca > Schistocerca piceifrons. Next base: position 673,392 of record NW_025728007.1, on the reverse strand, counting down.
CTGACTATGTTTTGAACCATTCCTGTGACACTAGTTATCGATTCCGATGCTTCACTTCAGGATTACTGTATCCCTCTGACACTCCTATTGACGATGAAACACAGAAATTGCACCGGAATTAAATAGAAAAGGCACAATGCCGACTTAAGTACAAGAAGACAGACTCTTCTGACTGTCTATGTTTTGAACCTTCCCTGTGACACTAGTTATAGATTCCGATGCTTCACTCCAGGTTTACTGTATCCCTTGGTCCTTCGTATTGACGATGAAACACAGAAATTGCATCGGAATGAAATACGAAAGGCACAATGCCGACTTAAGTACAAGAAGACCGACTCTCCCTACTGACTATGTTTTGAACCATTCCTGTGACACCCGTTATAGATTCCGACGCTTCACTTAATGTTTACTGTATCCCTTGGAACTTGTTATTGACGATGAAACACAGAAATTGCATCGGAATTAAATGAAAAAGGCACAATGCCGAATTAAGTACAAGAAGACTGACTCCTCTTACTGTCTATGTTTTGAACCATTACTGTGACACTAGTTACAGATTCCGACGCTTCACTTGATGTTTACAATATCCCTTGGACCTTCTTATTGTCGATGAAACACAGAAATTGCATCGGAATTAAAAACAAAAGACACAATGCCCACTTAAGAACAAGAAGACTGACACTCCTTACTGACTATGTTTGAACCATTCCTGTGACACTAGTTATAAACTCCGATGCTTCACTTCAGGTGTACTGTATCGCTTGGACCTTCTTATTAACGATGAAAGACAGAAATTGCATCGGAATTATATACAAAATGCACAAAGCAGAATTAAGTACAAGAGGACTGACTCTTCTTACTGTCTACGTTTTGAACCATTCCTGTGACACCCGTTATAGATTCCGACGCTTCACTTGATGTTTACAATATCCCTTGGACCTTCTTATTGACGATGAAAAACAGAAATTGCATCGGAATTAAATACAAAAGGCACAATGCCGAATTAAGTACAAGAAGACTGACTCTTCTTACTGACTATGTTTTGAACCATTCCTGTGACTCTAGTTATGGATTCCGATGCTTCACTTCAGATTTACTGTATCCCTCTGACCTTCTTATTGATGATGAAACACAGAAATTGCATCGGAATTAAATACAAAAGGCACAATGCCGAATTAGGTTCAAGAAGACTGACTCTTATTACTTTCTATTTTTGAACCAGTCCTGTGACACTAGTGATAGACTCCGATGCTTCACTCCAGGTTTACTGTATCCCTTGGACCTTCTTATTGACGATGAAACACAGAAATAGCATCGGAATTAAATACAAAAGGCACAATGCCGACTTAAGTAAAAGAAGTCTGACTCTTCTTACTGTCTATGATTTGAACCATTCCTGTGACAATAGTTATAGATTCCGATGCTTCACTCCAGGTTTACTGTATACCTTGGACCTTCTTATTGACGATGAAACACAGAAATCGCATTGGAATTAATTACAAATGGGACAATGCCGACTTAAGGACAAGAAGACTGACTCTTCTTACTGACTATGTTTTAAACCATGCCTGTGACACTAGCTATAGATTCCAATGCTACACTCCAGGTTTACTGTATCCCTTGGCCCTCTTGTTGACGATGAAACACAGAAATTGCATCGGAATTAAATAGAAAAGGTACAATGTCGACGTAAGTACAAGAAGACTGACTCTTCTTACTGTCTATGTTTTGAACCATTCCTGTGACACTAGTTATACATAGATTCCGATGCTTCACTCCAGGTTTACTACATCCCTTGGACATTCTTATTGACGATGAAACATAGAAATTGCATCGGAATTAAATACATAAAGCACAATGCCGTCTTTAGGACAAGAGGACTGACTCTTCTTACTGACTTAGCTTTGAACCATTCCTGTGACACTAGTTATGGATTCCGATGCGTCACTCCAGGTTTACTGTATCCCTTGGACCTTCTTATTAAACGATGAAACACAGAAATTGCATCGGAATTAATTATAAAAGGCACAATGCCGACTTAAGTACAAGAAGACTGACTCTTCTAACTGACTACGTTTGAATCATTCCTGTGACACTAGCTATAGATTCCGAAGCTTCACTTCAGGTTTACTGTATCCCTTGGACCTTCTTATTGACGATGAAACACAGAAATTTCATCGGAATTAAATACAAAAGGCACAATGCGGACTTAAGGACAAGAAGACTGACCCTTCTTACTGACTTTGTTTTGAACCATTCCTGTTACACTAGTTATAGATTCCGATGCTTCACTTCAGGTTTATTGTATCCCTCTGACCTTCTTATTGACGATGAAACACAGAAATTGCATCGGGAATAAATAGAAAAGGCACAATGCCGACTTAAGCACAAGAAGACTGACTCTTCTTACGGTCTATGTTCTGAACCATCCCTGTGACACCAGTTATAGATTCCGATGCTTCACTCCAGGTTTACTGTACCCCTTGGGCCTTCTTATTGACGATGAAACACAGAAACTGCATGGGAATTAAATACAAAAGGCACAATGCCGACTTCAGGACAAGACGACTGACTCTTCTTACTGACTATGTTTTGAACCATTCCTGTGACACTAGCTATAGATTCCGATGCTTCACCTCATTTTTACAGTATACCTTGGACCTTCTTATTGACGATGAAACACAGAAATTGCATCGGAATTAAATACAAAAGACACAGTGCCGATTTAAGTACAAGAAGACTGACACACCTTCCTGACTATGTTTTACACCATCCTGTGACACTAGTTATAAATTCCGATGCTTCACTTCAGGTTTAATGTATCGCTTGGACCTTCTTATTGACGATGAAACACAGAAATTGCATCGGAATTAAATACAAAATGCACAAAGCAGAATTAAGTACAACAAGACTGACTCTTCTTACTGTCTATGTTTTGAAACATTCCTGTGGCAGTAGTTATAGATTCCGATGCTTCACTTCAGGATTACTGTATCCCTCTGATCTTCTTATTGACGATGAAACACAGAAATTGCATCGGAGTATAAATAGAAAAGGCACAATGCCGACTTAAGTACAAGAAGACTGACTCTTCTTACGGTCTATGTTCTGAACCATCCCTGTGGCACTAGTTATAGAATCTGATGCTTCACTCCAGGTTTACTGTATCCCTTGGTCCTTCTTATTGACGATGAAACACAGAAATTGCATTGGAATTAAATACAAACGGCACAATGCCGACTTAAGGACAAGAAGACTGACTCTTCTAACTGACTATGTTTTGAACCACTCCTGTGACTCTAGCTATAGATTCCGATGCTTCACTCCGGGTTTACAGTATCCCTTGGTCCTTCTTATTGACGATGAAACACAGAAATAGCATCGGAATTAAATACAAAAGGCACAATGCCGACTTAAGTACAAGAAGACTGACTCTTTTTACTGTCTATGTTTTCAACCATTCCATTGACATTATTTATAGATTCCGATGCTTCACTACAGGTTTACTGTATCCCCTGGACCTTCTTATTGACAATGAAACACAGAAATTGCATCAGAATTAAATAGAAAAGGCACTATGCCGACTTAAGTACAAGAAGACTGACTCTTCTTACTGACTATGTTTTGAACGATTCCTGTGACACTAGTTGTAGATCCCGATGCTTCACTTCAGGTTTAGTGTATCCCTTGGGCCTTCTCATTGACGATGAAACACAAAAATTGCATCGGAATTAAATACAAGAGGCAAAATGCCGTCTGACGTACACGAAGACCGACTCTTCTTACTGTCTATAATTTGAACCATTCCTGTGACACTAGTTACAGATTCCGATGCTTCACTCCAGGTTCACTGTATCAATCTGACCTTCTTATTGATGATGAAACACAGAAATTGCATCGGAATTAAATACAAAAGGCACAATGCCGAATTAAGTTCAAGAAGACTGACTCTTCTTACTGTCTATTTTTGAACCATTCCTGTGACACTAGTTATAGATTCGGATGCTTCACTTCAGGTTTACTGTATCCCTCTGACCTTCTTATTGACGATGAAACACATCAATTGGATCGGAATTAAATAGAAAATGCACAATGCCTACTTAAGTACAAGGCGACTGACATATCTTACTGACTATGTTTGAACCATTCCAGTGACATTAGTTATAGATTCCGATGCTTCACTTCAGGTTTACTGTATCCCTTGGACCTTCTTATTGACGAAGAAACACAGAAATTGCAACGGAATTAAATATAAAAGGCCCAATGCCGACTTAAGTGCATGAAGACCGTCTCTTCCTACTGACAATGTTTTGAACCATTCCTGTGACACTAGTTATAGATTATTGCGATGCTTCACTTCATCTTTACTGTATCCCTTGGACCTTCTTATTGACGATGAAATACAGAAATTGCATCGGAATTAAATACAAAAGGCACAATGCCGACTTAAGTACAAGAAGACTGACTCTTCTTACTGTCTATGTTTAGAACCATTCCTGTGACACTAGTTATAGATTCCGATGCTTCACTTCAGGTTTACTGTATCCCTTGCACCTTCTTATTGACGATGAAACACAGAAATTGCATCGAAATGAAATACAAAAGTCACAATGCCGACTTAAGTACAAAAAAATTGACTTTTCTTACTGTCTATGTTTTGAACCATTCCTGTGACCCAAGTTATAGATTCCGATGCATCACTCCAGGTTTACTGTATCCCTTGGACCTTCTTATTGACGATGAAACACAGAAATTGCATCAGAATTAAATACAAAAGGCACAATGCTGACTTAAGTAAAAGAAGTCTGACTCTTCTTACTGTCTATGATTTGAACCATTCCTGTGACACTAGTTATAGATTCCGATGCTTCACTCCAGGTTTACTGTATCCCTCTGACCTTCTTATTGACGATGAAAAACAGAAATTGCATCAGAATTAAATAGAAAATGCACAATGATGACTTAAGTACAAGAAGACTGACTCTTCTTACCGACTATGTTTTGAACCATTCCTGTGACACTAGTTATAATTTCCGATGCTTCACTTCAGGTTTACTGTATCCCTTGGACCTTCTTATTGACGATGAAACACAGAAATTGCATCAGAATTAAATACAAAAGGCACAATGCTGACTTAAGTAAAAGAAGTCTGACTCTTATTACTGTCTATGTTTTGAACCATTACTGTGACACTAGTTATAGAATCCGGTGCTTCACTCGAGGTTTACTGTTTCCCTTGGACCTTCTTATTGACGATGAAGCACTGGAATAGCATCAGAATGAAATAGAAAAGGCACAATGCCGACTTAAATACAAGAAGACTGACGCTTCTTACTAACTATGTTTGAACCAATCCTGTGACACTACTTAAAGATTCCAATGCTTCACTTCAGGTTTACTGTATCCCTTGGACCTTCTTATTGACGATGAAACACAGATATTGCATCGGAATTAAATAGAAAAGGAACAATGCCTAATTAATTGCAAGAAGACTGACTCTTCTTACTGTTTATGATTTGAACCATTCCTGTGACACTAGTTATAGATTCCGATGCTTCACTACAGGTTTACTGTATCCCTTGGACCTTCTTGTTGACGATGAAACACAGACATTGCATCAGAATTAAATAGAAAAGGCACAATGCCGACTTCAGTACAAGAAGACTGACTCTTCCTACTGTCTATGATTTGACCATTCCTGTGACACTAGTTATAGATTTCGATGCTTCACTTCAGGTTTACTGTATCCCTCTGACCTTCTTATTGACGATGAAACACATAAATTGCATCGGAATTAAATAGAAAATGCACAATGCAGACTTAAGTACAAGGCGATTGACATATCTTACTGTCTATGTTTTGAACCATTCCTGTGACATTAGTTATAGATTCCGATGCTTCACTTCAGGTTTACTGTATCCCTTGGACCTTCTTATTGACGATGAAACACAGAAATTGCATCGGAATTAAATACAAAAGGCACAATGCCGACTTACGTTTAAGAAGACTGACTCTTCCTACTGTCTATGTTTTGAACCATTCCTCTGACACTAGTTATAGATTCCGATGCTTCACTTGAGATTTTCTGTATCCCTTGGACGTTCTTATTAACGATGAAACACAGAAATTGCAACGGAATTAAATGTAAAAGGAACAATGCCGACTTAAGTACATAAAGACCGTCTCTTCCTACTGACAATGTTTTGAACCATTCCCGTGACACTGGTTATAGATTATTCCGATGCTTCACTTCAGGTTTACTGTATCCCTTGGACCTTCTTATTGACGATGAAACACAGAAATTGCATCGGAATTAAATACAAAAGGCACAATGCCGACTTACGTACTAGAAGACTGACTCTTCCTACTGTCTATGATTTGACCATTCCTGTGACACTAGTTATAGATTTCGATGCTTCACTTCAGGTTTACTGTATCTCTTCGACCTTCTTATTGACGATGAAACACAGAAATTGCATCGGAATTAAGCACAAAAGGCACAATGCCGTCTTAAGTACAAAAAGACTGACTCTTCTTACTGACTATGATTAGAACCATTCCTGTGACACTAGTTATAGATTCCGATGCTTCACTTCGGGTTTACTGTATCCCTCTGACCTTCTTATTGACGATGAAACACAGAAATTGCAACGGAATTAAATGAAAAAGGCACAACCCCGACTTAAGTATAAGAAGACTTACTCTTTTTACTGACTACGTTTTGAACCATTCCTGTGACACTAGTTATGGATTCGGATGCTTCACTTCAGTTTTACTGTATCCCTCTGACCTTCTTATTCGCGATGAAACACAGAAATTGCATCGGAATTATATACAAAAGGCACAATGCCGACTTAAGTACAAGAAGACTGACTCTTTTTACTGACTATGTTTTGAATCATTCCTGTGACACTAGTTATAGATTCGGTTGCTTCACTTCAGGTTTACTGTATCCCTCTGACCTTCTTATTCTCGATGAAACACAGAAATTGCATCGAAATTAAATAAAAAAGGCACAATGCCGACTTAAGTACAAGACGACTGACACTTCTTACTGTCTACGTTTTGAACCATTCCTGTGACACTAGTTATAGATTCCGATGCTCACTTCAAGTTTACTGTATCCCTCTGACCTTCTTATTGACGATGAAACACATAAATTGCATCGGAATGAAATAGAAAATGCACAATGCCGACCTAAGTACAAGGACACTGACATATCTTACTGTCTGTGTTTTGAACCATTCCTGTGACATTAGTTATAGATTCCGAAGCTTCACTTCAGGTTTACTGTATCCCTTGGACCTTCTTATTGACGATGAAACACAGAAATTACATCGGAATTAAATAGAAAAGGCACAATGCCGACTTAAGTACATGAAGACTGACTCTTCCTACTGCCTATGTTTTGAACCATTCCTGTGACACTAGTTATATATTCCGATGCTTCACTTCTGGTTTACTGAATCCCTTTCACCTTCTTATTGACGATGAAGCACAGAAATTGCATCGGAATTAAATACAAAAGGCACAATGCCGACTTAAGTACATAAAGACCGTCTCTTCCTACTGACAATGTATTGAACCATTCCTGTGACACTGGCTATAGATTATTCCGATGCTTCACTTCAGGTTTACTGTATCCTTGGACCTTCTTATTGACGATGAAACACAGAAATTGCATCGGAATTAAATACAAAAGGCACAATGCCGACTTACGTACAAGAAGACTGACTCTTCCTACTGTCTATGTTTTCAACCATTCCTGTGACACTAGTTATAGATTCCGATGCTTCACTTGAGGTTTTCTGTATCCCTTGGACGTTCGTATTGACGATGAAACACAGAAATTGCAACGGAATTAAATATAAAAGGCCCAATGCCGACTTAAGTACATAAAGACCGTCTCTTCCTACTGACAATGTATTGAACCATTCCTGTGACACTAGTTATAGATTATTCCGATGCTTCACTTCAGGTTTACTGTATTCCTTGGACCTTCTTATTGACGATGAAACACAGAAATTTGCATCGGAATTAAATACAAAAGGCACAATGCCGACTTACGTACAAGAAGACTGACTCTTCCTACTGTCTATGATTTGACCATTCCTGTGACACTAGTTATAGATTTCGATGCTTCACTTCAGGTTTACTGTATCCCTCTGACCTTCTTATTGACGATGAAACGCAGAAATTGCAACGGAATTACACACAAAAGGCACAATGCCGTCTTAAGTACTAAAAGACTGACTCTTCTTACTGACTATGATTGGAACCATTCCTGGGACACTAGTTATAGATTCCGATGCTTCACTTCATGTTTACTGTATCCCTCTGACCTTCTTATTGACGATGAAACACAGAAATTGCAACGGAATTAAATGAAAAAGGCACTACGCCGACTTAAGTACAAGAAGACTGACTCTTTTTACTGACTACGTTTTGAACCATTCCTGTGACACTATTTATGGATTCGGATGCATCACTTCAGTTTTACTGTATCCCTTGCACCTCTTTATTGACGATAAAACACAGAAATTGCATCGGAATTAAATGCAAAAGGCACAATGCTGACTTAAGTACAAGAAGACTGACTCTTTTCACTGACTTTGTTTTGAACCATTCCTGTGACACTAGTTATAGATTCGGATGCTTCACTTCAGGTTTACTGTATCCCTCTCACCTTCTTATTGACGATGAAACACATAAATTGTATCGGAATGAAATAGAAAATAAACAATGCCGACTTAAGTACAAGGAGACTGACATATCTTACTGTCTATGTTTTGAACCATTCCTGTGACATTAGTTATAGATTCCGATGCTTCACTTCAGGTTTACTGTATCTTGTGGACCTTCTTATTGACGATGAAACTCAGAAATTACATCGGAATTAAATAGAAAAAGCACAATGCCGACTAAAGTACAAGAAGACTGACTCTTCCTACTGTCAATGTTTTGAACCATTCCTGTGACACTAGTTATAGATTCCGATGCTTCACTTGATGTTTACTGTATCCCTCTGACCTTCTTATTGACGATGAAACACAGAAATTGCATCGGAATTAGTACAAAAGGCACAATGCCGACTTAAATACAAGAAGACTGACTCTTCTTACTGACTATGTTTGAACCATTCCCGTGACTCTAGTTATAGATCCCGATGCTTCACTTCAGGTTTACTATATCCCTCTGACCTTCTTATTGACGATGAAACACAGAAATTGCATCGGAATTAAACAAAAAAGGCACAATGCCGACTTAAGTACAAGAAGACTGACTCTTTTTACTGACTATGTTTTGAACCATTCCTGTGACACTAGTTATAGATTCGGATGCTTCACTTCAGGTTTACTGTATCCCTCTGACCTTCTTATTCACGATGAAACACAGAAATTGCATCCGAATTAAATAGAAAAGGTACAATGCCAACTTAAGTACAAGAAGACTGTTTCTTCCTACTGTCTATGCTTTGAACCATTCCTGTGACACTAGTTATAGAATCCGATGCTTCCCTTCAGGTTTACTGTATCCCTCTGACCTTCTTATTCACGATGAAATACACGAATTGCAACGGACTTAAATAGAAACGCTACAATGCCTACTTAAGAACAAGATGGCTGACTCTTCTTACTGGCTATGTTTTGAACCATTCCTGTGACACTAGTTATATATTCCGATGCTTCACTTCAGGTTTACTGTATCCCTTGGACCTTCTTATTGACGATGAAACACAGATATTGCATCGTTATTAAATACAAAAGGCACAATGCCGACTTAAGTACAAGAAGACTGACTCTTCCTACTGTCTATGTCTTGAACCATTCCTGTGACACTAGTTATAGATTCCGATGCTTCACTTCAGGTATACTGTATCCCTTTGATCTTCTTATTGACGATGAAACACAGAAATTGCATCGGAATTAATTACACAAGGCACAATGCCGACTTAAGTACAAGAAGACTGACTCTTCCTACTGTCTATGTTTTGAACCATTCCTGTGACACTAGTTATAGATTCCGATGCTTCACTTCAGGTTTACTGTATCCCTTGCACCTTCTTATTGACGATGAAGCACAGAAATTGCATCGGAATTAAATACAAAAGGCACAATGCCGACTTAAGTACAAGAAGATTGACTCTTCATACTGTCTATGTTTGAACCATTCCTGTGACCCTACTTATAGCTTCCGATGCTTCACTTCAGGTTTACTGTATCCCTTGGACCTTCTTATTGACGATGAAACACAGAAATTGCATCGGAATTAAATAGAAAAGGCACAATGCCGACTTAAGTACAAGAAGACTGTCTCTTCCTACTGTCTATGTTTTGAACCATTCCTGTGACACTAGTTATAGATTACGATGCTTCATTTCAGGTTTACTGTATCCCTTGCACCTTCTTATTGACGATGAAACACAGAAATTGCATCGGAATTAAATGCAAAAGGCACAATGCTGACTTAAGTACAAGAAGACTGACTCTTTTCACTGACTTTGTTTTGAACCATTCCTGTGACACTAGTTATAGATTCGGATGCTTCACTTCAGGTTTACTGTATCCCTCTCACCTTCTTATTGACGATGAAACACATAAATTGTATCGGAATGAAATAGAAAATAAACAATGCCGACTTAAGTACAAGGAGACTGACATATCTTACTGTCTATGTTTTGAACCATTCCTGTGACATTAGTTATAGATTCCGATGCTTCACTTCAGGTTTACTGTATCTTGTGGACCTTCTTATTGACGATGAAACTCAGAAATTACATCGGAATTAAATAGAAAAAGCACAATGCCGACTAAAGTACAAGAAGACTGACTCTTCCTACTGTCAATGTTTTGAGCCATTCCTGTGACACTAGTTATAGATTCCGATGCTTCACTTGATGTTTACTGTATCCCTCTGACCTTCTTATTGACGATGAAACACAGAAATTGCATCGGAATTAGTACAAAAGGCACAATGCCGACTTAAATACAAGAAGACTGACTCTTCTTACTGACTATGTTTGAACCATTCCCGTGACTCTAGTTATAGATCCCGATGCTTCACTTCAGGTTTACTATATCCCTCTGACCTTCTTATTGACGATGAAACACAGAAATTGCATCGGAATTAAACAAAAAAGGCACAATGCCGACTTAAGTACAAGAAGACTGACTCTTTTTACTGACTATGTTTTGAACCATTCCTGTGACACTAGTTATAGATTCGGATGCTTCACTTCAGGTTTACTGTATCCCTCTGACCTTCTTATTCACGATGAAACACAGAAATTGCATCCGAATTAAATAGAAAAGGTACAATGCCAACTTAAGTACAAGAAGACTGTTTCTTCCTACTGTCTATGCTTTGAACCATTCCTGTGACACTAGTTATAGAATCCGATGCTTCCCTTCAGGTTTACTGTATCCCTCTGACCTTCTTATTCACGATGAAATACACGAATTGCAACGGACTTAAATAGAAACGCTACAATGCCTACTTAAGAACAAGATGGCTGACTCTTCTTACTGGCTATGTTTTGAACCATTCCTGTGACACTAGTTATATATTCCGATGCTTCACTTCAGGTTTACTGTATCCCTTGGACCTTCTTATTGACGATGAAACACAGATATTGCATCGTTATTAAATACAAAAGGCACAATGCCGACTTAAGTACAAGAAGACTGACTCTTCCTACTGTCTATGTCTTGAACCATTCCTGTGACACTAGTTATAGATTCCGATGCTTCACTTCAGGTATACTGTATCCCTTTGATCTTCTTATTGACGATGAAACACAGAAATTGCATCGGAATTAATTACACAAGGCACAATGCCGACTTAAGTACAAGAAGACTGACTCTTCCTACTGTCTATGTTTTGAACCATTCCTGTGACACTAGTTATAGATTCCGATGCTTCACTTCAGGTTTACTGTATCCCTTGCACCTTCTTATTGACGATGAAGCACAGAAATTGCATCGGAATTAAATACAAAAGGCACAATGCCGACTTAAGTACAAGAAGATTGACTCTTCTTACTGTCTATGTTTGAACCATTCCTGTGACACTAGTTATAGATTCCGATGCTTCACTTCAGGTTTACTGTATCCCTTGCACCTTCTTATTGACGATGAAGCACAGAAATTACATCGGAATTAAATAGAAAAGGCACAATGCCGACTAAAGTACAAGAAGACTGACTTTTCCTACTGTCAATGTTTTGAACCATTCCTGTGACACTAGTTATAGATTCTGTTGCTTCACTTCAGGTTTACTGCATCCCTCTGATTTTCTTATTGACAATGAAACACAGAAAGTATACCGGAATTAAATACAAAAGGCACAATGGCGACTTAAGTACAAGAAGACTGACTCCTCTTACTGTCTATCTTTTGAACCATTCCTGTGAAACTAGTTATAGATTCCGATGCTTCACTTCAGGTTTACTGTATCCCTTGGACCTTCTTATTGACGATGAAACACAGAAATTGCATCGGAATTAAACACAAAGGGCACAATGCCGACTTAAGTACAAGAAGACTGACTCTTCTTACTGACTAAGTTTTGAACCATTCCTGTGACACTAGTTATAGATTCCGATGCTCACTTCAAGTTTACTGTATCCCTCTGACCTTCTTATTGACGATGAAACACAGAAATTGCATCGCGATTAAATACAAAAGGCACAAAGCTGACTTAAGTACAAGAAGGCTGACTCTTTTTACTGACTATGCTTTGAACCATTCCTGTGACACTAGTTATAGATTCGGATGCTTCACTTCAGGTTTACTGTATCCCTCTGACCTTCTTATTGACGATGAAACACATAAATTGCATCGGAATTAAATAGAAAATGCACAATGCCTACTTAAGTACAAGGCGACTGACATATCTTACTGACTATGTTTGAACCATTCCTGTGACATTAGTTATAGATTCCGATGCTTCACTTCAGGTTTACTGTATCCCTTGGACCTTCTTATTGACGAAGAAACACAGAAATTGCAACGGAATTAAATATAAAAGGCCCAATGCCGACTTAAGTGCATGAAGACCGTCTCTTCCTACTGACAATGTTTTGAACCATTCCTGTGACACTAGTTATAGATTATTGCGATGCTTCACTTCAGGTTTACTGTATCCCTTGCACCTTCTTATTGACGATGAAACACAGAAATTGCATCGGAATTAAATACAAAAGGCACAATGCCGACTTAAGTACAAGAAGATTGACTCTTCTTACTGTCTATGTTTTGAACCATTCCTGTGACCCTAGTTATAGCTTCCGGTGCATCACTCCAGGTTTACTGTATCCCTTGGACCTTCTTATTGACGATGAAACACAGAAATTGCATCAGAATTAAATACAAAAGGCACAATGCTGACTTAAGTAAAAGAAGTCTAACTCTTCTTACTGTCTATGATTTGAACCATTCCAGTGACACTAGTTATAGATTCCGATGCTTCACTCCAGGATTACTGTATCCCTCTGACCTTCTTATTGACGATGAAACACAGAAATTGCATCAGAATTAAATAGAAAATGCACAATGATGACTTAAGTACAAGAAGACTGACTCTTCTTACCGACTATGTTTTGAACCATTCCTGTGACACTAGTTATAATTTCCGATGCTTCACTTCAGGTTCACTGTATCCCTTGGACCTTCTTATTGACGATGAAACACAGAAATTGCATCGGAATTAAATACAAAAGGCACAATGCAGAATTAAGTACAAGACGACTGACTCTTATTACTGTCTATGTTTTGAACCATTACTGTGACACTAGTTATAGATTCCGGTGCTTCACTCCAGGTTTACTGTTTCCCTTTTACCTTCTTATTGACGATGAAGCACAGGAATTGCATCAGAATGAAATAGAAAAGGCACAATGCCGACTTAAATACAAGAAGACTGACGCTTCTTACTAACTATGTTTTGAACCAATCCTGTGACACTACTTAAAGATTCCAATGCTTCACTTCAGGTTTACTGTATCCCTTGGACCTTCCTATTGACGATGAAACACAGATATTGCATCGGAATTAAATAGAAAAGGAACAATGCCTAATTAATTGCAAGAAGACTGACTCTTCTTACTGTTTATGTTTTGAACCATTCCTGTGACACTAGTTATAGATTCCGATGCTTCACTACAGGTTTACTGTATCCCTTGGACCTTCTTATTGACGATGAAACACAGACATTGCATCAGAATTAAATAGAAAAGGCACAATGCTGACTTACGTACAAGAAGACTAACGCTTCTTACTGACTATGGTTAGAACCATTCCTGTGACACTAGTTATAGATTCCGATGCTCACTTCAAGTTTACTGTATCCCTCTGACCTGCATATTGACGATGAAACACAGAAATTGCATCAAAATTAAATACAAAATGCACAATGCCGACTCAAGTACGAGAAGACTGACTCTTCCTACTGTCTATGTTTTGAACCATTCCTGTGACACTAGTTATAGATTCCGATGCTTCACTTGAGGTTTACTGTATCCCTTGGACGTTCTTATTGACGATGAAACACATAAAATGCATTGGAATGAAATAGAAAATGCACAATGCCGACTTAAGTACAAGGCGACTGACATATCTTACTGTCTATGTTTTGAACCATTCCTGTGACTTTAGTTATAGATTCCGATGCTTCACTTCAGGTTTACTGTATCCCTTGGACCTTCTTATTGACGATGAAACACAGAAATTGCATCGGAATTAAATACAAAAGGCACAATGCCGACTTACGTACAAGAAGACTGGCTCTTCCTACTGTCTATGTTTTGAACCATTCCTGTGACACTAGTTATAGATTCCGATGCTTCACTTGAGGTTTTCTGTATCCCTTGGACGTTCTTATTGACGATGAAACACAGAAATTGCAACGGAATTAAATATAAAAGGCCCAATGCGGACTTAAGTACATAAAGACCGTCTCTTCCTACTGACAATGTATTGAACCATTCCCTTGACACTGGTTATAGATTATTCCGATGCTTCACTTCAGGTTTACTGTATCCCTTGGACCTTCTTATTGATGATGAGACACAGAAATTGCATCGGAATTAAATACAAAAGGCACAATGCCGACTTACGTACAAGAAGACTGACTCTTCCTACTGTCTATGTTTCGAACCATTCCTGTGACACTAGTTATAGATTCCGATGCTTCACTTGAGGTTTTCTGTATCCCTTGGACGTTCTTATTGACGATGAAACACAGAAATTGCAACGGAATTAAATATAAAAGGCCCAATGCCGACTTAAGTACATAAAGACCGTCTCTTCCTACTGACAATGTTTTGAACCATTCCTGTGACACTGGTTATAGATTATTCCGATGCTTCACTTCAGGTTTACTGTATCCCTTGGACCTTCTTATTGACGATGAAACACGGAAATTGCATCGGAATTAAATACAAAAGGCACAATGCCGACTTACGTACAAGAAGACTAACTCTTCCTACTGTCTATGATTTGACCATTCCTGTGACACTAGTTATAGATTTCGATGCTTCACCTCAGGTTTACTGTATCCCTCTGACCTTCTTATTGACGATGAAACACAGAAATTGCATCGGAATTAAATACAAAAGGCCCAATGCCGACTTAAGTACAAGAAGACTGACTCATCTGACTGTCTGTGTTTTGAACCTTTCCTGTGACACTAGTTATTGATTCCGATGCTTCACTTCAGGTTTACTGTATCTCTTGGACCTTCTTATTGACGATGAAACACAGATATTGCATCGGAATTAAACACAAAAGGCACAATGCCGTCTTAAGTACAAAAAGACTGACTCTTCTTACTGACTATGATTGGAACCATTCCTGGGACACTCGTTATAGATTCCGATGCTTCACTTCAGGTTTACTGTATCCCTCTGACCTTCTTATTGACGATGAAACACAGAAATTGCAACGGAATTAAATGAAAAAGGCACAACGCCGACTTAAGTACAAGAAGACTGACTCTTTTTACTGACTACATTTTGAACCATTCCTGTGACACTAGTTATGGATTCGGATGCTTCACTTCAGTTTTACTGTATCCCTTGCACCTTCTTATTGACGATGAAACACAGAAATTGCATCGGAATTAAATGCAAAAGGCACAATGCTGACTTAAGTACAAGAAGACTGACTCTTTTCACTGACTATGTTTTGAACCATTCCTGTGACACTAGTTATAGATTCGGATGCTTCACTTCAGGTTTACTGTATCCCTCTCACCTTCTTATTGACGATGAAACACATAAATTGCATCGGAATGAAATAGAAAATGCACAATGCCGACTTAAGTACAAGGAGCCTGACATATCTTACTGTCTATGTTTGAACCATTCCTGTGACATTAGTTATAGATTCCGATGCTTCATTTCAGGTTTACTGTATCTTTTGGACCTTCTTATTGACGATGAAACACAGAAATTACATCGGAATTAAATAGAAAAGGCACAATGCCGACTAAAGTAGAAGAAGACTGACTCTTCCTACTGTCAATGCTTTGAACCATTCCTGTGACACTAGTTATAGATTCTGTTGCTTCACTTCAGGTTTACTGCATCCCTCTGATTTTCTTATTGACAATGAAACACAGAAAGTATACCCGAATTAAATACAAAAGGCACAATGGCGACTTAAGTACAAGAAGACTGACTCCTCTTACTGTCTATCCTTTGAACCATTCCTGTGAAACTAGTTATAGATTCCGATGCTTCACTTGAGGTTTACTGTATCCCTTGGACCTTCTTATTGACGATGAAACACAGAAATTGCATCGGAATTAAATACAAAAGGCACAATGCCGACTTAAGTACAAGAAGACTAACTCTTCCTACTGTCTCTGTTTAGAACCATTCCTGTGACACTAGTTATAGATTACGATGCTTCACTTCAGGTTTACTGTATCCCTTGGACCTTCTTATTGACGATGAAACACAGAAATTACATCGGAATTAAATAGAAAAGGCACAATGCCGACTTAAGTACAAGGACACTGACATATCTTACTGTCTATGGTTTGAACCATTCCTGTGACATTAGTTATAGATTCCGATGCTTCACTTCAGGTTTACTGTATCCCTTGGACCTTCTTATTGACGATGAAACACAGAAATTACATCGGAATTAAATAGAAAAGGCACAATGCCGAATTAAGTACAAAAAGACTGACTCTTCCTACTGTCTATGTTTTGAACCATTCCTGTGACACTAGTTATAGATTCCGATGCTTCACTTCAGGTTTATTGTATCCCTTGCACCTTCTTATTGACGATGAAGCACAGAAATTGCATCGGAATTAAATACAAAAGGCACAATGCCGACTTAAGTACAAGAAGATTGACTCTTCTTACTGTCTATGTTTTGAACCATTCCTGTGACATTAGTTATAGATTCCGATGCTTCACTTCAGGTTTACTGTATCCCTTGGACCTTCTTATTGACGATGAAACACAGAAATTACATCGGAATTAAATAGAAAATGCACAATGCCTACTTAAGTACAAGGCGACTGACATATCTTACTGACTATGTTTGAACCATTCCTGTGACATTAGTTATAGATTCCGATGCTTCACTTCAGGTTAACTGTTTCCCTTGGACCTTCTTATTGACGATGAAGCACAGACATTGCATCAGAATGAAATAGAAAAGGCACAATGCCGACATAAGTACATGAAGACTGACGCTTCTTACTAACTATGTTTTGAACCAATCCTGTGACACCACTTAAAGATTCCAATGCTTCACTTCAGGTTTACTGTATCCCTCGGACCTTCTTATTGACGATGAAACACAGATATTGCATCGGAATTAAATAGAAAAGGAACAATGCCTAATTAATTGCAAGAAGACTGACTCTTCTTACTGTTTATATTTTGAACCATTCCTGTGACACTAGTTATAGATTCCGATGCTTCACTACAGGTTTTCTGTATCCCTTGGACCTTCTTATTGACGATGAAACACAGACATTGCATCAGAATTAAATAGAAAAGGCACAATGCCGACTTAAGTACAAGAAGACTAACGCTTCTTACTGACTATGGTTAGAACCATTCCTGTGACACTAGTTATAGATTCCGATGCTCACTTCAAGTTTACTGTATCCCTCTGACCTTCATATTGACGATGCAACACAGAAAT